>NW_020653200.1:16775384-16829937 GCF_003589595.1 Hyposmocoma kahamanoa | reverse complement strand
ATTTTGATTAAATAAATTTGTTAAAAATTTAAAAAATAAACAATTTAGATTTTCAGTACAAATCGGCAATTTCATACTTTAACCCCTATTATTTAAAAATCTCTTACTTCGTTGACCTACCAACTTGAATTCTTAGGAATTGATGACACAAAGAAATGAAAATTATGATATTATTTTAAAAGACAAGAATAAACACTTAAGTTTCTTCGTCTTTGGCAATGAAAACAATGATAATTTATTGCCAGGTTTCCTATTTTTACATCCATCCATTGAACAATTCACATGTGGGTACAACCGCGCTTGCACCGACGTCGGCGTACTCAGAGCGGTGGGCGCTTATCGCGTAACCTCGTGTCATGGAGCCCTGACCAAAGGTAATTCCAGCCTTGTAATATTTTTTAAGAAAAATATAAATAAACAAGCAAAGTTTCTTAAATTCAGAAATTTACAGTATTCGAATAATTTCGTATATAGCCAGCCATACTGCATGTCTGGACATGCAGAAGTAAGCAAAATTAATAAACGTGAAAAATCTATAATTTTGCACCTTAGTATGTTTTAAAATTTTCAATTTCTGTTTTTATTTTACGTTTTCCTGTACGTAGACTAATTAAAAAATCTTTTCAGTTTATAATGTAGCCTAAGAATTTACATAAAGTGCATGTGGAAGCATCGCTTTCCTCAGTATTAATAATGAATCATAATGCATTTAATAATTGTACTGCATCGCATCTGTTTTGTTGAGAATCATTATATCTCTGGGCTCGGGGGAGGAGCCTTCCAGTGTAAATTCGAGAATGAGTAATTGAGGTCAGTCGCAAGTTTGGTGGGCGGTTTCTTGACTGGTGGTTTAGCAGGCACAGTATTAAGTCGGCGCCAGATTTGCAAATAATCTTAGCGGACTATAACGTGGCAGACACGTTTTAGCCGAATAAGTTCTTATAGATTTTTGTCACCTTTGAACTTTAAAGCGATAAAATACAATAAAATAAATCAGCTTTGGGATTATTAAAGGTCCATCTATAAGCCTACAGTTAGCTGGAGGTTCAATGCTTATCTTGTAACTCTTACCGTTCTTTATGAAGCTGTAGCGGTGGTTTGTTGAAACGAATTGCCAAGTCTGCTTGTATGTAATAGGTAACATAAGTAAGGTTTCCTCGTCCAATTTAGAAACCAGTGGGGTTTCTGTAAACTTAGGTTCGATATTAGTCGTTGTTTCCGCAATGCTAGTAGACGGTTCCGGTTCTTGAATCGAGTTAGCTGCCTGAAAACTTAATAATTACGTTTTAGTAACAATATATCATTTTATTTACGACGTAACGTATAAAACTTTAATAAAATGACACAATGAAATGAGCCGATACGAGCGTTATGTGGCTGCTCACTGTAAGTGAATTTTTATTTTCTATAAAATAAAAGACACAATTTAACGCTTATTAGTAAAGTGATCACCCTAATAGCGGACCGCAATTACTAAAATTGCTCCTTTTTAAGAAACAAACTCCATAATACAAAAGAGATATTGGTATTTTCTTATGAGAGGGAGTGATTCGGCCAATATAATTGTAAGGACAGTATGCTAAAACAAAGAACAATAAAGACAACAGGAAATGACACCCCATGTGCCATAGTAGCGAAGGGGTGCCCTCAAGGAGGGGTACTGTCGCCTCTGCTGTGAGACATGGTCGTAAATGACCGCATCATTAAACTGAACAAGGAACATTTCTATACAGTAGGATATAATATGATGACATAGCTATACCGGTAACAGGAAATTATGCCAATATACTCTGCGATATTACACAAGCTGCACTCCGGATTGTGGAAAGATGGTGCAGGGCAACTATCGGTAAACCCAACAAAGACGGAACTAGTAATGTTCACAAACAAAAGACTACTGGGTAACTACCTACTACCCAAACTCTTCAGTACAGAACTACAGATATCAACCGAAGTCAAGTACTTGGGAGTAATACTGGACAACAAGTTGAATTGGGACAAGCATCTGGACAACAAAATTAAAAAAAAGCTACTATCACCTTCTGGCAGTGCCATAAAATAGTAGGTAAACAATGGGGACTTTCACCCAATATAACACCATGGCTCTACACAGCCGTTATAAGACCCATGATCAATTACGGCACTATAGTATGGTGGCCACGAACCAAACTGAGGACCGCAACCGACAAGCTGGACAAATTCCAAAGTCTCGCTTGCATGGGTACGACCGGCTGCATGAGGACAACTCCAACTGCGGGCCTCGAAGCGATGCTGGACCTGCGACCCCTCCCACTGTTCATCAGACAGGAAGCGGCGTCAACAGCAGTGCGTCTAAACGAGCCAGCCTTTGGAAGCACATGGGGACATGTGGTTTTAACAAGACGGTGCCACAACTGGGGTTATGTTAAAGACAGAGTTAAAACTCAAAATTCGTGAAGTGATTAGCGAAATAGCGAAATGTGGCATATTGTCAAAAAGTGTTTAAAAACTTTGATGAAAGACATCTGTAACTGTGGTTGTGGTGGACATTTATCAGATATAATTTTTCATTCATAATTGCCAAATGTTACTTTTTTTAATGCAATAAAAATTTGAATCATTGTCATCTAAATGTATTGTTTTATTTTGATTTACAAAACAAAATTCTTGTTGAAAAACCCTTTGATTAACCTTTTGACCGCCACTGACAAAAACTGGTTTCATTCCCTATACGCCAAGCCTATATTGTAAAGTGACATGTTATGAATTTCCACCTTATATTAATTTATTTATTTTCATATTGAAAGAACAACATTACTGAACATAAATGCAACTGTGAATCCATACTTAACTAGGATACAAAAAACACAAGGAATATCTTAATATTTATTTATTAATTTAAATTAAAAAATTAAAAAACATAATTTCATTGACGCTTTAAGGCGTTATTGACGTACCAGTCACGTTAATATAAGAAAGGGTTTATTATGTATTTGGTCAAGTAGGTGTAAGTAGTACTTGATCAAGGAGAAGCTAATTTTAGAATTTCGCGTCTAGAAGCGACTAATTCACGACTTTGCTGGAGTGCAATCAGATTTGAGCGAAGATCTCGAATTGATGAATTGTGGCGGCAATGGACTGATTAAATAACTTTATTACGACTCAAATCAATTAATTCTCGATTCTCTACGCGACTAGTAAAATTTTAACAACTCGATTGTGGTGGCGCTGCTCTCCGTAGCAGCCGTTCTCACCATATCATGATAATACATAGCTTAAGCGAAGTAATCATTTTAAATTCGCAGAAACAGGTTTGTGTCGCCAAACAGAATAACGTCATAATGTTTGTATGTATGTAAACACTTTATTGTACAACAAAGCAAATTAATTACAATTGCTTAACAAAGAAATAAAACGTTAAAATAGTTGGTATAGCGTCTGCCACGGTAAGCTAGAAGACGTCGGTTCGAATTCGGCCGGATCGAAGGAATTTTTTCTGTGTTCGATCTTTGTATTAATAATTATAACAAACTAGTGGAGTAATTTCACAAAAAATAATTGAATATCAATTCAATAAAAATTTAAAAGAAATAAAACGTTATTGTGTAAGGGCGAGCTTATCCCATAAAAGGATTTCTCCCAAATACCCTTTGAATAATTGAACGGAAAGTAGGCTCCTGGGTCGGCAATGAAATCTAAAAAACATGAAATTGAATGCTAATAAATTTATTATATCAGACGTACAGACGAATACAAAATTTTAAGTAAATTATGATACACTAATACATATAAGTTAAATACTAAAATTGATGTTTATAATAACACTATAAATAAATATGTGCAATGTGAACAAATATTTTGTAAGCTCTAACATGAGGAGTTTGTTCGAGGTATCAACACTTAATTTCGGTATTTTAGAAGTATTGCTAAAATTGTGAACTTGAGAAATATGGTTACGATATTTCTGTTACCTAAATCCTTTTAATGAGTTCGTAGGGATATAATGAGAAATAGTGTAATAAGATAACGTCTTGATATGAAAGATGATATACCTACACATAAATCAAGTCAAGGATGGAACGGAATGCCTCGATGATTTGACAATATGGAAAGGTGGACGTTTACACATTCTTAAAGCAGGCCTTCGAAAGGGACAAAAATAAAGGCGTATAAAAATCGTGATGAGAGTGAATGAAGCTAAAGAGATATGTCAGGAATATAGCAATGGGAGGTTCATAGACTCTGCTTATCCTAACAAGATATTTTATTATAGTTAATGTGTCCTTAGACTAACGTTTCATCAAATTTTGATAACATGTCAATTAAGTTTATTGAATGTTTCACCACCATGATGTTCAATTATTTTGACACTCATCTCTTGAAGTATGGGCCAGGAACTGGTGTGGAACGGCACGTGTGCCGACATACTTGCCCCATCAAGGGATGGGAGCCTGGGAGCTGGGAGGCTGCGGATGTGAGCTGAAGCCATCTTCAGCTCACATCCGCAGCTGAGCTGGCAGAAAGAATAAATAGTAATAAGTACCAGGACCTCGGCTCCGACTACCTATTTCAACACGGGCCCGGTGCCCTTCATCTGTACAAAATTTTATATAAAAAAAATATAGGCTGTTTAGGAAACTCTAGGGCCGGCAGTTACCTCGCCCAACGTATTAGCATAATAATACAAAAGGAGAATATTGACAGCATCTTGGGCATCTTGTCACGGGGACCCAATTTTACTCATATAATTTAGTTCTAATTTTAGTTTCTAGTATTCAAGCTTTTATTGTACCAATGTATTTTAACTTATAGTCTAATAAAAAAAAATTAAATTAAGTATAGGTACATAAATATAATTAATTTGTGAAATTACTCCACTAGTTTGTTATACTTATTAATACATACATCGAATTGAAATGAAGAAATAGATTCCTCACAGATGGCGCTATGGTATAAAAGTTGTTAAAGTTTTTTGGTTTCAAAGATCTGCAACAAGTACATAGAAAAATTCGTAACGTTCACTGGTTCGTTCCGTGGCTTAATTGGCGTAGCGTCTAACACGGTTTGCTAGGAGAACCCAGCCGGATCGAAGCAACTTTTTCCAAGTGTTTGATCTTTATATTAATATTTGTAACAACATGTCTTCAAACTATATCGTTATCAGGTCATCTGTTCTTCTAGATTACGAGATACCACATCGGCGGCCAAACCGTATATCTTATCGACGCATTACTTTGTTCCAAAAATAAAGTTCAGGTTATCAAAGGACGTGGCAGTGCAAATAAGGCTAAATATCAGTTAATTAGAACCATACCCCGTGCTAAACAAGCCATTTTGAGGTGTGACATAGCCACTTGTTTTGTTTACATTTAAACTTGTTCTTGTCAACGTCATTGAAATTGATGTGTACATTATGGAAGATTTAGAAGACATAGAATAATCGTGTCTGCATGAAAAAACCGCACATATCGACACTGGAAAACAATCTTGTCCTATCCTATCTCGAAAAATGCGTTAATATATAAATATTTGGAATCAGAAAAAAATTCCTCATTTTTTGGTCTAATAACTACTATAAATAATTCTACGACGACACTTTTTCGTTATACAACGTCGTTTCTTGGCATAGATTTTGGACAAAACTCACAGTGCTGCAAATAGGAAAGAATTACTTTTTTAAATAAAATAAATTGAACTAAAATAAAATGCTTATGTTTTTTTAAGTTGGTCTTAATAAATAAATAATTAATAAGATATACTTATTGCGGTTTATCGTGGTCAACCAACTTTGCTGTATTTGGTGAACTATTATTATAATTCACCAAATACAGCAAATTTGCTCGCCCAATAATTTTATTTAGTTCCAACTAAATTATACATAATACTACATTTCAATTCGCTTTGGGGCTAATTGTGGTTTCGATTTACAACTTTATTATTCAATAAACACATAACACATTTTCATACTATTACCCAATACAATTATTATTTACACTAAAATCCCTTCCCTCTCGCCCCTCATTTGGATACTCTACTTAATAATCATATAGCAGTGGATAGATGCGCTCCGAAATGAGAAATCTTTTGTATGGTACGTGTATTTTGTCAACGAATATGTTAATCTAACACAAGATGTAAAATACCAATTAATACTTCTAGAAACCAATGAAGACGATGCTAATATTTCAAAAGACTGAACTTGTTACTACTAGTATTATATCAGTATACCTAAGTATTTCTAGTTAGAGTAGTTAAAATATACTCTTAAATACTTTGTTAACCCCCAATGCAAAGATTTAAATCGCAAAGATCTGAGGGGCACTGCCACTGCGGCCGTCACTCTGAGACATAAGTTGACAAATTTCATGTGCCTGTAATTTCACCAGCACCCTCATCCTTCAAAACCGGAACACAGTAATGCTGACATTACTGCTTGGCGGCAGAAACAGGTAAGGTACGAACGAACGAACCCTTCACAAGGAGCGCTACTGCTACTCTGTCTTTCTGCGGCATCGTACGGTTCCAAACGGTTGAGTTTGAGATCTTATTTATTTGAATGCTAATTTAATCAGGATTATCAGATCGACTACCGCAAGAAACAGTATCGAAACTGCAAAGTCAAATTTTTTTTATTGCATCAATTGTAAGAGTATATGATATACTATTAGAAAAATATACAGTTTGGTCAAAAAATCTTATAAAGGGAAGTTTTAAATTGAATACTGTCGGTACTTCACTCTATGAGCTACAAATATTATTGAATAAGGTACAAACGATACTATTCTAAAGCTACGATGTGCGCACACAGTTTGTAACTGACCGAATCGTCAGTATTCGCCGTGATGCGATGTGACATGTGGCATGTCTCTTTCGTTTACTTTTAGCTTCTTTTAGTTACTTATTTTTTGTTTTGCTCTTTGTTTTTTCTAATCGGATTTTAAAAATGAATAGCCGAGGTAGATGTGTGGTTAATTTCGTAACAAACATAAACAACAACGTCACGTTGAAACCACGTCTAACGAAAAAAATTATAATTAACTCTAGGTAAGTATTTATAATTTTGCTATATCCCTTCATAATATCAAAAATAAATAATCTAAAATATCACTAATGTAACTAGTTCCTAAATATTTTTAAAATAATTAGTTCTTTGTATCGTTTTTTCTTATCCAGGTGACCAGATGGCTGGTTAGACAAGAAAAACTATCGAAAAGGGGAGATTCGATAGTGTTCTAGGTGTACATAATTTAGACAAGGTTGCAGCTGGCACTTTCGATAGTATATGTGTTTATTTTTAGTCTTAGAGCTGTCGAAAGTACCACTTCCCATGGTTTTCTATGGAAAACATCTATCGAATCTACCAGTTACAATGTTGTTCTATGCTAGATATTCGCAAATTGGCAGATTCGACTTTTTAAATGTTTAATTCTGAGTTACAATGTTGTTCTATGCTAGATATTCGCAAATTGGCAGATTCGACTTTTTAAATGTTTAATTCTGAGTGTAAAATAGGGTGGGTTGCATTAATATTAGACGTAATTGGTTGACGACTTTACCATCTCAGTTAGCTGAGAACATGGGACCTGTAAAGAGCCTGAAACCTTTGTTTGTTTGAAAAAATAAATATAGGTACACGATTTATTCTGATTTCATAATTAAAGCATGTTACTATAAAATATGTTTTTTTTAGAATTCCTGTGCGTAACAACAATTATACTGAAGAAGATTTCAAATTTCTAAATGATATTTACGATGACGTCTTTTCCGCTTGGTCTTCAGAGGGTGATAAGATATGTGATGGTCTGCAAAATGATTTTCACAGCTCTTAGTAGTCTAATAGTTTGACCTATTAATCTGTCGAGCAAAGCTCTCAAGCAAAGGCCGTGGGTTAGAATCCGGATTCGCATCTCTGAGTTTTTCAAAACTTATGTGCGAAATTTCATTCGAAATTTACCATGAGCATTCCGGTCTAAGCAAAAACATCGTAATGAAACCTGCGCGTCGAATAAGGTTCACGAAACTCGGAAAACCTGTGAAGACCCCCACCGCATTGGTCTATGGTCTGAACCTTTGCCTGAGAGGAAATATGACTATGGTCTAAATCTTTACCTGAGAGGAAACCCATGCCCAGCAGTGAGTCGTATAAAAAGGTTGATGATGATGATGAAGCCCTACTGAAGAGCGGGTGTTGACTTATGACAAGCACATTTCATTTCAGGAAACCGCACGAAAATCTAAAGCACAAGTTATGTAAGATCTACTCGTACATGATGGCAATTAAAATTGCATCAAAAATAGTATACACAACATACGATTTCTAAAAATTTCTCGACTGCCTTTCCAGTGAAATGTCTCTCTTTTATTTTAAAAGTACGTTGTCACTGATACATTTTACTATTTGCGATACTGGGGTTAGCGGACCACACAATATTGGCAAACTTGGAGCAAACGACACAAACTACTAGCCGGTAGCTGTTTATTAGATTTTGTTAAATAAAATATATTTAATGATGCAGTAGACATAGAATTTTTGTCCGACAACTGCTCTGGGCAAAATCGCAATAGTGATATACCTACAGCCTTTACATGTATGCCATCGACATCACACAAAGATTTCGTGTTCATACAAAGTTTTTGTGATATTTATATAGTTTTTCTGATGTAAAAATTTCTTGACAAATTAATTTTATGTAATAAATATCTTATTAAGAAATTAAAAAATTTTTTTTCGGATCTAAATCGCGTATGTTTATTTATTCAAACAAACTAACGTTTCGGACCCTTTACAGGGCCGGTACCTGACGTCGGTCGTGACGAAACGGTGTGAACCGTTGGTTTGTTTGAAAAAACATTTAGATTTAGATCTAAAAAAATAATAATTTCATTTCCTAAGTGTAACAATCGCGAAAACCTAAGAACTCAATAAACACCTTATTATTTCGCTAACAAGTAAGTAACAATTAGCAGCAATAGAGCTCCTTGTGGAAGAGTTCGTCCAGGATGTACCATCTTTACTATTTGTGCCGCCAAATAATAATGTGAGCATTATTGCGTTCCGGTTTTGAAGGGTAAGGGTTCTGGTGAAATTACAGGTACATGGAACTTGTCAAATTATGTCTAAGGGTGATAGGCGCAGTAGCAGTGGCCCTCAGTTCTCTGCGATTTGAAGCTCTGAGTGGCACTGCATCAGGAGCACGACTTATTCGTCCCGTCACTTGTTATTATATATAAAAAAATAACAAGACTGAAACTTGTCATGTTATTATTTTTTTGATTTTATGTTACAAAGCAAAAAAAAATATTTACATAAAAAGACTCAAAGAATTCATGCTACAGTACAAAAGTTCATTTGAGATATTATAGTTACAAGTTGCTTTAATTTATCTATGTTACTCGTAATGAATTCCATACAAAAATGGATTTATTTCATAATTAATAAATATACGTTAGTAAATTATAAAATCAGTGTTTGGTTTTGGTATCCTCTTCTCTTTCAGGCGTAAATTACTAGGTATAAATAATCGAAAGTGTTCAACTTTTATCGATTCTATAAAAACTGTCAATGAAAAGTACCGAAACTGTAGATTCAATATTTGTTCAAAGTTACCTGAATACTATCGAATCTACCACTGTCGATTAATTTCTAGCAAATTCTAACAAGATAAACTATTGATAGTGAAATACCTAGAAAAAAAAAAAAATTTAAATCATGTTAAGGCCTAAGAAAAATACATAAAATTAGTTATCATAATTGGGTGTCACTTTCACGACACTGTTAAAATTTATTATTTATTATAATTAACTTCCGCAAGTTACGAGTTCATATTTAAGATAGGTACTTCCATTTGTCCAATCGAATCGAAATATGGTATGAGTACTTAAGACTATGGGAATCCGACGACATTACAATAAACTAATGTGCCAGTAACTGGCGCAAACACGCTGAACTATATGTGTAATCTTAAATATATAAACTGTATTTACCGTGTACACTTACAAATAAATCTCTCTCTTTTTCTCTCTTTCTCTCTCTCCCTCTCTCTCTAAAAACTGTGATCTGATGATACATCTAGAACAGTCTGCAGACCCAACTCCTCGACTGCTGACTGATATGTGATACTCAGATACAGTCTCATAATTTGGGTCAACGACACAGACTTTGGGACAGTTTTTTTGCTCAAAAGCGGTGTATGCGGGCCATCTGCAAAGTAACAATATTCTTCATGTCGACCTTATTTCAAAACAATAAGGTTATATTCGCTCCTCCGTGCCTGTATATTGTCGAGGTTGCTATATAAGTAAAATGAAATCAATCAAACTTTATAATAGGGAAGGACATTTAGGGGCTTAAGAAACCCAAACAAAGTACTACTACACACAATACCAAAGACAAAACGCTTCTAAAGTAATTCTTATGCCATGTGGTGAAGTTTTTTTAATCATATACCAGATGGCTATATGCCTTTCCATAATTAGTTTTATAAAGGAATTGTGTAAGCGGCTTTTAGATCATGTGTTCGCAAAGATCTGAGGACACTGCCACTACGCCTGTCACCCTGAAGCACAAGATGTCAAGTCTCATGTGCCTGTAATTTCATCAGCAACACTACCCTTCAAAACGAAACGGGTAAGGTGGCAGTACTTCATAGTGGACCAACTCGTTCACAAGGAGCTCTACTAAACAACAGTATTTCGACCATTCCTTTTTTCGTGGTACGACAACATTGCTTTCCAGAGACGATGTTTTAAATTCAAATAGACTTGTTAAACACTTTGTGCAAAGAAATCTCTCTTGGCTTACTAAACTTTATTAAATTATTTCTATGACGTCCTTGGAGTTTCCATTTATCATATCACAATAAATAAATTTAAAATCTAAATTATGCATTACTTTTGTGGAAAACGGAAACAGCTTTCAAGCCACATTATTGCTTAATAATTTTCCTGTCGAAATCATATATGAAATCAGGATTAGAGACCCTGACCTGTATTTCTAGTTTATTGGATTCCGATGCACACAAACTCGCCGATGTAGTTGAGCTCTAAACTTCGGAATTCACAAGAACAAAGTTCGACCGCATTTTCAATAAATTAAGTAAAATTTTCGAAAGTTACTATGAAGCTAGAACTGCAATACATCTGCAAGATTTATTACTCCTAAAACAGTTTAATTATGCTTTGCATTGTTGACTTTGTTATTAGTTTACTTATTACTTAGTGATTTTATTTACGAAACTAAAGAAATTTTCATGTTCACAAATTTATCTAAACTAATATTATAAATGCGAAAGTAACTCTATCTGTGACGTGGTTACCAATAATAAACCACAAATAAACCACTGCACCAATTTTGATGAATTTGGGTATAGAGACAGATGAGACGTAGGAGAAGGACGTGTGCTTTTTGTACAAAAATAAATCTTAAAGAGGGTGAAAATTTGAACAGAAAGCCAATGAAACTATGAAAACTAGTACAGTAGGCTACTCGAAGTATTTATTCTACGCAGACGACCTGGAGCTCCTTGTAAAAGAGTTCGTCCAAGGAAGTACTGCCACCTTACCGATTCCTGCCGCCTAGCAGTAATAAGATATAAGATACATAGTATCTCAGGGTGACGAGCGCAGTGGCAGTGCCCAAAAGACCTTTGCGATTAAAAGCTCTGAATGGGACTGCAACTGTTATGCGTTAGCTGTTATACTTGTTTGTCGCGCCACTTGGTATCAAAAAAGACGAAGTCGCGGGCACGAGCTAGATTAACATAATTAGAAAGCTAATTAATACTTTATTACCAAAGTGTATAGGCATGGCTTTTGATGAATCTTTTTTTCGATAGTGCGGGTATTTTAGAAATTAAAATGTGTTTTTTTTATAACGGAAATCCTGTGACAAGACAAAAAGAGAAGATTATGTTATAAATGTATAAATTACTCCTGTGTGCAAAATTACCAAGTTCAAAACTTGTAGTAAGCAAACAATATTTTTTCTCGAGTGCAAAAAAGTTTTTACTGACAAGGCTTTTTTAATGGAAAACCGGATTTTCGTAACTTGTTGCTGCCGTTATGTCTTTCTATCTTTACTTTCAAGGAACTTTAAATGAAGTTACCACGTAAGTAGATTAGTACAACTACATAATGTATAACCGACACCTACGGAATCGCGTGTTCGTTTTTTTATCTGAACAATGCCCCTTTTTCACGCGCATGTTTTTTTGTGATATCGATAAGAAAAAGCTACAAATTATGATAAAACTTTAAATCATCGTTAATAAAATCTATTATCTATTACATATCTACATAATGTTAGTTTATTCCCACGTTTATTATTCACGGCACGTATCGCATATATTTCTAAACAAACAATGATCAATCAAAGTCAAATCCATCTTGTATTTGAACTGCTTTTCAAGTTATAACGATATTATCATATTAAACCTTTGACAGACAATGAAAAAATTTGATTAATAATTAAAAGTCTATGAGGATGATTATGATAAATTGTATGGAAATAAAACTGGTTTTCCTACCAATCGTCATATTACACATTAAATAATAAGAATACATAAATGGTGTCAGTATTTTAGACGGCTTCGCCCCACCACCAGGTGTTCCTGTCGCACTATGATTTACAAATACTGCGCAAAAGAGTCACGTTTTTCTGTTCACATTTATTTTAATATGTAGGTAAAAATATACTACGCAATAATACACTATACCCTTTTTTTTATAACATCAAGTGACGGGACGTACAAGTCGTGCTCCTGATGGTAAGCTACACGCCTGTCCATAACATAACCCAAGATCTGAGGGGCACTGCCACCGCGCCCGTTACCCTGAGACATAAGTTGACAAATCCCATGTGCCTGTAATTTCACCTGTACCTCTAATTTCACCTTTACCTCTTCAAATCCCTCAAAACCGGAACGCAGTAATGTTGACATAACTGCTTGGCGCCAGAAATAGGTGACGTGGCAGTACTTCTCTGGACGAGGTCTACTGCTACTAGACACACTTACACTAAGTGCAATAAAGTCACATGTGATGTACGTCATAAGTTCATACGTCATTATCTCATTAAAGTCATTAAAATAGTACGAACCAAATAACCGATTACGAAAAACACAATCTAACTATATAGGTACACTAATTTCGTTCGTAAAGTATTTAAACCTATCTCCCGAAAACATGTCATTTTGAAGATGTGGCCTTATTACACCAAGGGTGCGATACCATTTTTTTTTATAAGAAATGCTGTGCAGCCATATCCTGATATTGGCTAGCATAAAACTTTAGTAGTAACGAATGATAAATACATTTTTTCTTCTATAGTAAAAGTTTGTATCTGATTGAACATTTGTTTGCTCGTAACTGGTAATAAAAAAAGATAAATTAATTTCCTCAATAGGAACTGGTTACAACGACTGAAAGGGAACTTGCTCGTCTCATAAAATAACACTTTGTGTTCATTAGCATTAACAGTATTTTTGATTGAATTTCGCACTGGTAGTAGCATTAAATTGATTTATCAATCCAACAATTACCGAAAGATCAAATAGTTTCGGATTTCTCATCCAATTCTGTAAATACGTATCAGTAATGTGATTGTTTTAGATTAAAGCCGATGATTGCTGTGAATAGAGGTCAACGAAATGAGCTAAATACTAAAAAAGTCGATTAATCTCCTTATGTAACAGAAGGTTACTGGGTAGTAGAAACGGTTTAGATCTTTTCAAGAATAATTCCCGACTTCTGGATCAATACCACAGAAAATTCTGAATTGTTTGTCTAAGTCTTTGGTATCTGATAGCAGTCTAAACATTTTCTTTGAATAAATATTTAAATTAGCAAAAAAGTGATTTTACAGGAGTTGAAGAAAACAACGACGAGTATGATAAAAACTTCCATCTCAACGTCTTTCATATGAAGCTGTTGAAGTTTTCGCTGAAATTAAAATTATTTGAAATAGAAATGTTATTCACTGGAAGTCATCAATTCGGGCTAGATATATCCTACACTCTAAGTTGTTGACGATTCTTTACACCTGGGAAAAATATCCAGTTAAGTAGGTCCAACTTCGAGAAAAAGGTCAATCGTTGTAACCGACTCCGCTGGGCAGCGTTCAAGAAGTTACGCCACATATTCTTGTCCAAATACCACAGTGTCTCAAGGCAAAAAAGTCTTTGACCAGTGTATGTTGCCGTGGTCGAGATGTGGTCGCTCTCTACGGACCTCATAAAAAGGAGAAAGGTCACCTAAAGGGCAAAGGTCTATGCTCGGAATTTCATTGCGAGAACGAATGAGATATCCGCAAGGGAACCTGAGCAATTACAATAGCCCAAAGAAATGGAAAACTTAAGTGGCATTGGGCGCGGCGGGACGCATTGCCTGCTGAACAGATAGGTGATGAAGCCAAAGAGTTCTCGAGTGGCGATCATGTGCTGGAAAATGCAGTGTGGACACATTACACACATGGTGGACCGATGACCTGGTGAAGATTGCGGGAATTTGCTGGATGCAGGCAACACAAGACAGGTCGTTGTGGCGTTCTTTGGGGAGGCTTAAGTTTAACAGTGGATGTCCTTCCGCTGAAATGATAATTATCACATCCTATTTAAAAAAAATTAGATGTAATTTAAATATGGCTTATCTAAGTGAAGGGGCAAGCTATAGTTAAAAAAATACAGATTTTCCCAAGAAGTATAAAAACATTTATAGGAAATGTTTTATATTATGCATGATTCAAAATAGAAATAAATTGAATTCAACAATGCTGTTATGAGTGCGCTAACAGACGATTTGGGAACAGTACCAAACTACTGCTCCCACGTGGGAGAGTTGGGTAATAGAAAAAAGAAATGTATTTTTCTGAATATCGAGAGCGCGGAGGCAAAACACAATTTTCGTGAAATGAATTTGTAGAACAATTCTCAATGTGGCAAAAATTGCAAAGATTACAATGTGATCCACGTCAATCATCCGAAACTGTGTGAATCACATTATCGGAGATAAACAAAATGTTAAATATAAAAGATAATGGTCACTAGGAACAAGATAGAAAGGGGGATGCTTCGGTGGTTTGGTCGTGTAGAAAAAATGAATGTTGATAAATTGACGGCACAAATTTTAGGCGCGAGGCGTGGGGAAAAGTAGACCTTGGCATACATATTATCTCAATCAGATTGCGAAGTTCCTAAAAAAGGCCGGATTAAAGGTACCAAGAAGAAACTTGTATGCGACTGATGGTAGTGGAAGCGGCGAAGGTTTGTCAGGAGCGTTCCAGGTGGAGCTCCATTGTCTCTACCTGCACCGGTGAGAGATAGACGTGATGATATAAGTGTATTTAATAAAATATTATTACAAAGAACAAAAAGCAACAGTAAACTTTTGGATAGGTATTTGTTGGAAAACAGAGATGGACCTGCAGAGCTGGTTCATATTGGGCGACAATTTAACAGTAAAATTAAAAATGAAATCCTGAGTGACGAGCACGTGTGCATGTCATACACCACGTGCGAAGCGTTTTGCTTCCTTTTTACTAACACAGAGAGCTAAAAAATATAATTTTTATCAACATAAGTCATATCTTTTGGCGAACGGAACAGCTTTCTTATTTTGTTTAAATATTAACTTTTTCAGTAACCTGCCTATTTTATCCGTTACCCCCTGTAAATAGGGCAAAAAAGCTGGTTGCCTTTGTACGTGTATTTGCTTCTTCCTTTTAGGTATCGGTTTGCATGTTTTTATACCATATTCATTCTGTCGCAAATCCATCTTTACGCACTCCTGCAGGAGGGTTGCGTCACACAGACCATAAGCTCTATTAGGTAATGACCTGACGACCGGATGTAGGTGTTTTGGTATAGGAGCTTATATAAAAAGAAATCATATCGTGGTAAGAAACCTGTAATTAGTGTTAATCATATTTACTGAATAACCACGAAAGCTTAAAATCTTAATGATCGGGTTTTTGAACCTATGCGTAATTCAGTCTCTTAAACAGAACAGTAAAGAATAGGCAATGTGATTGTAAGATATTCAGCATATGTATTGCAGTAGTGTCTCGGTCTTAACTGACAGGAAAATTAATCACGGTGGAAGTATTCCACTTAGCTGTTTCCTACTA
This sequence comes from Hyposmocoma kahamanoa, assembly GCF_003589595.1. Taxonomy (NCBI): domain Eukaryota; kingdom Metazoa; phylum Arthropoda; class Insecta; order Lepidoptera; family Cosmopterigidae; genus Hyposmocoma; species Hyposmocoma kahamanoa. Next base: position 16,813,838 of record NW_020653200.1, on the reverse strand, counting down.
AGTTGGATAATTAATCCTTGGTTCCAATCGAGCTGTCAGTGTTGAGACAAGGGCATCGGTTGCTTTCCGGAACTTACTGTCTCGTGAAGCTGGTAGTCATATTGGATTATCGAAATTAATCACATTATATAGTTTAGTAGTATTCGAATTTGGAATTTTTTAAAATACGATACCAAGGAGACGAACATGTCGTACGCCTAGTGTTAAGCGACACGACTGTCCATATCCAGTTGCAATACCATTCAGAGCTTAAAATGACAAAGATCTGACGGGCACTTCCACTGCGCCCGTCACCTTGAGACATAAGTTGACAAGTCGCATGTGCCTGTAATTTTACCAACACCTTTACTCATCGAAACCAAAAACGCCGTAATGCACACATTACTGCTTGGCGGCAGAAATAGATAAGGTGGCAGTACTTCCCTGGACGAACTCTTTCACAAGGAGTTCTACTGCTACTAGAAATCCTTATGATTTAATTAGTTTTTATAACCGCTATATAATTAATGGTTTGCGTTTTATTATATCAAGAAACATATGTTTAGTCAATGCACATGACTTGTCAATACAACGAAAACATACCCACACGTCGTAGGAAATGAGTACCTGTATTTATTTTCATTACACACCTAAGTACTTAAAGAAAGATAAAGATCTAACTGACCACAAAGTGATCAATTAACGTTTTGTCTGATGAAATGATATTGTTCCAACTTTTGTGTAATGATTATCGATGATGGATTGACACAGGATGGCCGTAAAATGAATTTCTGAAATTTATTTTTATCATAACACCGCCCAAGAGATTATTCAAAGCAGAAATTATAATATATTATTATTCATGATTACATATTAAATACTATATACAAATGTGAAAACGAAAAATATGAGCAGCCAGTAAGAGATATCCCCGTTAACCTGGTTACAATTTTGGAGAGTCTACCTTTATACTAAAGGTTAACAAGACAAGTAGCACATCTCCCGCCTGTCCGACGCGTCCATTCCAATCCATTACTAAGCTCAAGTCAATATTAAGCGCCCGAATAGCTGTATTTAACCATAACCATCAACATATTATATTTTTGAACACTGATTCATTTTTCTTTCTTTTTCTAGGATTATTTAGTCCTTCCAGACAGTAAAGAATTGGAAGACGGACAAACAACATACTATTACTACTAACTAACGGCACTAATGGCCATTCTTCTCGACTATTGGTAAAAAGGTCCTTCATGGGCTTGATAGATTATTTTAACAATTATAGAAAGAATCAATTTAAAAAGACCTGAATTTGTGCCTTTTCTATATTGGTCTCGGTGAAGATAAAGACCCTTTAAAGCTTTAAATAAGCTGTGAATAAATTAACGTCTAGATGTTGGAATAAATTTTCTCGATGGCTTTGTAATTCTATACTGATACCATATCGTCTATGATCTTATTTGAATAACGATAGCTTTTAGCCTTCGCATCGACGCCATAATTTTGTGTTTAATATGAATCGTCAAAATTAATAATACGTCAAATAAACCAATCTATAAAAATACATACTTATTTACAAAATTGTGTATATTGTATAATATTTATATATATTGCTTATACACACAATTAATGTAATATGTATGTTTGTATAGCGGAGGTAAACTATTTACAATGAAATAAATTTCGTGAATATTTTCCTAAATTCGAGTGACACGTTTCAAAATTTTCATTCTCATAAGCCTAATAAAATGTAAGGAGCTCGTACGGCTGTTATAGTCCAGAGTTCTAAGAATATGGAACTACTGCTTTTTGTAATTATAGTTATTGTGAATTTGGCGAATTTAATTTGTATTTACCAGCTTTCCGGTGTAGGAAAACATCGTGAGGAAACCTGCACATTTTTTTTATACCACTCAGAGCTTTCAAATCAGAACGAAGAAGGTTCACAACCCTCGGAAAACGTGTGAAGTCCCCAGCCCGCATTGGGCCAGCGTGGACTCGTACCCAGCAGAGTGGGACATGTAAATGGTTTGTTGATGATGATGATTGAAAGACTCCATCCACATTGAAAAAACTACCGTCCGAATTGAGCAAGTTATTGGGAAGAATTTACATGGGAATTAATTATCTCAGTCGCAATGAAGAACAGCGTTGTGCTCACCAATGAATTCAATCTAATTCCATAGAGAGAGATTTATTTCGACGTGACACTATTTCCGACTATTTGTTGCATACATAGAAATATCGTAGACACCACCTTTTTGACGCCATTCTCTGGCGGATAGTTATTTGATTACATGTAAATATTCTATTCCTTGTTTGTTATCGTTTGCTTGTGTTGGTAACGATAATGAATAATTCTTGAATAATAATTCTTTAAATAAAAAAGATCTACTTCATAACTCCTCTACTTTCTCTGTATTAGTCGCTGTGGTCTTCTTCTGTGCTATAATTGAAAAGCAGATGGAAGTTTCGTCAAAACGAGCTCAAGCACAAGGTACCTAGCTGATGTACACTGTTAAGGAGTTCCTCTCGTCTGTCTGCCATTTCCATCATTAGATCAGCTTTAGACCACCATCAAATTTTATATCATTTTAATTGTACATATGTGCCAAGCTTTATTAAAATTGATTTACGGAAAGTAGGTGAAATACAATAAACCGAATTCGTCTCTTAATTTGATATCCTTAGAGGTACAATATTTTCTTTCATTTGTATGCACAGTAAGAACAAAAATGTTTTCAATAATTTCTCACAAAAATTTTACTTATATTTTATCTGACAATCCATATATCATCGATAACATCATATATCATCATCTTCATCATCATCATCCATATGTTGTCAGTATTATTGATTAATATTGATTAATAGATAGAATTAATTGATGCGACAGCTGATTTTATTACATTTGTTTATTAGATAAACCCTTTGCTTGTTATAAAAGTATTACAAGTATTTATGAATTGCTGAGCAGCTGACACCTAAACATATAATAATCATCAACTTACAATCATTTTTTCTTAAAACAAAAAAGAAAATATCTTCCATAATCTTCCATTTATTTCATACGTAATTCTCTCATTATTACGACCTCGGTAGCCTTATGGTTTGGTAGCAGTAGAGCTCCTTGTGAAAGAGTGCGTTCAGAGCAGTACTGCCACCAAGCAGTAATGTGAACATTACTGCATTCCAGTTCTGAAAGATAGGGATACTGGTGAAATTCCAGACACATGGGACTTGTCAACGTAAGTCTCTTAAGGGTAAGGGTAGACAGGTGCAGTGATAGTGCTTCTCAAATTTTTGCGATTTAAAGCTTTGATAGTAGCACTGCAACTGCTATGGACACCAGACGCACGTCTTGTTGCATCATAAAAAAATGTCTGGTTTGTATTTTCTAATACGGGTTGTGTTGAAATAAATGGTTTTTAAAGTGACTATTTTTTTATTTCTTCGGCTTTATTACTATTTTTTTTATTAAAGGTACTAAAATTAGTGTTAGGAATAATTACTCGTTGGTAGTAAAACTAAAATGAGAAACAACCAATTTACTGTAAACATATTAAGAGCGTTACTCGCCAGACCTCACAAGAAAGCGAAATAATCCCTCAGTTAATTGAAAACCAGGACAAAATGCGTGTTCAAAGGACACAAAGGAAGTAGGTAGGTAGGTAAGTACCAGACCGACTGCAAGACCGACTAAAAATGTCCGGAATACAAGCCGCTCTGCACAATAACTTTTCTCATTACGCCAACAACAGACTACTGAGCCTTTGTGATAGGAATATTTGATTATGTTGATGTGACGCTAATCTTTTCTTAAAGCTTACCTTTAAAGCGTAATATAGCTTATTACTTAGTTTAAATTTGCTACAAACTTTGATGACAGGACCTACGGAATTTTGGTCTCGCCTACGGCAAACGAACAATCTACGGATGAATGAATGAATAAATGAAATATTCTTTATTGCACATTAAAATTACAAAAACAACACAATAGTAATATAAGTATGCAAATGAAAAAAATGCATTCATTTTTTTATAATATCATAATAATAACGGTTTTTCGTACCTTTAACTGAAATAAAAGTAAATAAATAAAATAATAAAATAAAAATTGTTTATTCAGTAACATAATGTACAGAGAAAACTAAAGACTACTTATGCGATTTAATGTAAAAATAACACATGTACCTGAACTAGGAAATTCCTGTATTTCAGGTAAAAAGTACTACTAATTATAAATGTGGATACTATTAATATTATAAATACTTTTTAGGAGAATCTTATGAAATAAAATTAAACAATTAAATAAAAAATTGCCGTTAAAAAAAATAAAAAATGTACACTTAAACAAGACAACATTTAATTTACGATAATAAATAAATTCTCTGTATCCTCATAGGACATATTTTGAAGAGCTTCTTGGAGAATTTTCTTTACCTTAAAGCAACAGAAATTATAAATGGAATATTTAGCGTTTAATTTATTGTACAAAAATGGTCCAAGAAACACAAAAAATCTTGAAATAAAAGTATGTTTTGATGATATAATTTTGGGGCAGACAATATCTTTTCGTCTTTTATTAGTGTTTTCAGTAATATATGGGAGCAATACGTGCTGTTTGAGGACTGTGGACTTAATGAATAATTGCCTTACAGTAAATACTTTACATGACTTATACAGAAGGTCAGTGGGGTAACGGAAAGGGCGGTAGGTAGAAACCTTTAGGACAGCTCGCTGGGCTCTTTCAATGATTAGTAAAGTAGTTTTAGCTATACCACCCCATGATGTAATGCAGTAAGTAATTAATGATTGGCATAATGCATAATAAACTTGCCTGATTATTTTAAAATCAGCAGAAACGCGCAGTTTTTTAAACACAAACATTAACTTACGGAGTCGGGCGCTTAGTGCTTCGATATGGTGTTTAAAGGATAGGATGTCATCTAATATAACACCTAAATACTTTATCTTGTTAGTAATAGCAATGTCTGGACATTTACACAGGTTGTTAGTAGGGTCAAAACAATGGTGAGCATACAGTTTAGGGTTAGATATAAATGACTTTGATTTCCGCATATGGAATTGCATAAAACAAGTTTTATCCGTATTTAGTGTTAGCAAATGATGTTGGAGCCAGTTATTTACTATATTGAATCCACGCTGTGCATAGTCGTATACCTCCTTGTCAGAGTTTGCAGAAAAGAGTAGAACAGTATCATCAGCATAGGATATGATCTTTCCACCTTGTAAATCTAGGTTACAAAGGTCATTAATGTAAATCAGAAAAAGTGTTGGTCCTAAAATACTTCCTTGAGGAATTCCAAATGAAGTGCACTTCAGATCAGAACTGTGAATGTCACCTATTTTAACACATTGGGATCGGTCCTCCAGGTAGTTTTCGAGTAATTTAAGCTGTATGCCCCTTATACCAAGCGATTCAAGCTTCTGTAACAGCACAGGGATGTAAACTGTATCAAAAGCCTTCGCTAGGTCTAGAAAAATACCCACAGTTTTGTTACCCTTGTCTAGTTCCCTTGCTACAAAATTCGTAAGGTGATGCACGGCGTCAGATGTCGATAATTTAGATCTAAAACCGAACTGTGTTTTAGATAATATGGAATGTCTCTCCAAATACAAGACAAGTCTATTGTTAATAAGTTTTTCTAATATTTTAGATATTGCTGGCAGTAACGAAATAGGTCTACAATTAGTTATTTGTTCTTGGTTACCAGATTTATGTACCGGGACCACAACAGCTTTTTTTAAACACGTGGGGAATATTCCTTTTGTTAAACATTTTTGCAAAATGACCGTAAGCGGTGAAAGTAGAATGTGCCTGAATTGTTTTAGTATTTTGTTAGATATGTTATCACAACCAGTAGCACTATCGTTTTTTAAGCTTACAATTATTCTTTCAACCTCACTTTCATCCGTATCTAATAATACAAATGATCCCAGAGACTTACTACAGATTGATTGAGAGCAACGTGGTTGAGTAAGCGGAAAACTCCGGATTTTTTGTGCCAGATTTTTACCTGCATTAACGAAAAATTCATTTGCTTTGTTAACAGCAATACGATCAGATGAGTGGCTTTTTAATAATCCTGTAGATGATTTATGCTGTTTCGATATGTAGGTTACATTTTTTATATATTTCCAAACCTTTTTACTGTCTGTACCAGCTTTTTCCAATTCTTTTTTATCATAACAGCTTTTAACTTTTTTAAGTAGATCGTTACAAAAGTTCCTATATCTTTTGTATGATATTTGTAGAATTAAATTAGCTGGATTACTTTTTGCCTTCATATGTAGTTTATCCCTATGACGCATACAGCGAATAAGTCCTGGTGTAATCCAAGGTTTGATATTGTAATTTTTACTATTTAATCGCATGACCTTGCTATTACTTAATATTGATTGCTGTACATTATTTACTAAGTAAGACATACAATAATCCGCGTCATCAGAATTATAAACTGGGTTAAAGTCAATGTTGCATAAATCTTCTTCAAGTTTATTTATATTAATTTTAGAAATTATTTGCGTGCGAGTTGAATTAAGCAATTTATAATTTAAGGTTAGTAGGGCAGCTTTATGATCGGTTATTGTAGAGTTAGTAACTAATGTTATTGATTTAAAAATAGATTTAAGCATAATATGGTCTAAGCAAGAGCCGCTTTGATGTGTAGGGAGAGTGTGGGCGGGTAGTAATCCATGAAATGAGCATAGGTTTAGGTATTCTTGCGCACAGGAATCGATGCTATGTGGGAGAATGTTTATGTTTATGTCTCCTATTAATACTACATTTTTAAAAGTTGATAAAAGTTGTAACGTATCGTTAAGTGAGTCAGTAAACATTTTGGTATTTGTAAAAGAGGGGGGTCTGTACAATGCTAATATTGCAATGTCTGTTCCAATTTTGATTAGGAGCCGATTGCAGTCCAACATACTTGGTTCTTCAACCGAGATATTTAAATTATTCCTAGTATAAACCACTATACCGTCGTTCTGGTTGTAATTTTCTTTAGAGCTGTATAAGCTATAGCCTGGCATGGGAGGTAGATTTCTACATTTATCTAACCAGCACTCTGTCAGAATTATGACATCACAGCCAATGTTCATTCTATGCTGAAAAGTACTAAAAGCGTCAAAATTTTTGTAAATGCTGCGTATGTTTTGTGTTAGTATAGAGAGGGGATTGTTAAAGGGTAATAAATATTGTCTGCACATTTCAATTTCACAAGACTTTGACTCTGATACAGAGAAATTATCTAGATCGCGAACTAGACTATCACTCATAGTGTTTAATTAAATTAAGATCTATTTAGTAAAATTAGTGAGTGACGCTCTTAGGCGCCTTCATAATCTATTGAATTAATGTACCTTTTTTCGGCCATTTTTCTCGCGGGACAATTAAAATCTCCTGTTTGGTGGTCGCAGGTCTTCTTGAAATGCAAGCATGTAGCACATTTAGGAGGTTCGATCTTCTTAGTGCAGTCCTTTATTGTGTGACCGGTTTCACCACAGTGGCCGCAGATGGTGGCCTCCTCCCGGCAGGTCTTGGCAGCATGACCATATTGCTGACATTTAAAGCACCTAGTAACTAGAGTAAAATCTCTTACAGGACACGACGACCAGTTGATAAAGACTCTATCGTTGGTTATTAGGGCCTTACGTATATGTGGAGCGACTTCAAATATGTAATTGCAGGACTCGGTGTTTTTCTTTCCAGACTTATGGCTTAATTTAATATTATTTAAAAATGACTCAAGAGACATACCCTGCAGCTTGTCGGCTAAATTTTGTTGAAATATACAGTTCACTACTTCGGTTTCCTGCAAAGATGTAGGCACACCAATAATCACAATTCTGGGTTTGCGCTTATGTGGCTCGTCAACAGTAAGGCCGGAGGTTTTTAATTGGGCCACCTGTTTCAGCTTTTCTAGATCGTCTTTGGTGTCAGTGCTTATAATAACACCGCCGTTCTTAGTTTTGCGTAACCCTCTTACGTGCAGTTTCATTTCTTCAGGTCGGATAATTTTTTGAACCAGATTTTTTGTTTCATCACTCGATTTCAATTTGTCAGTAGGATAAATTGCTACAGAGCTTATCTTACTAGGCTGAACAAAATTATTGGAGCTTTTTTTTACCATGTCTGCAAAAGAAACTGTACTTGAGAGAGGGTTTGTTGATTCTTCAATACGCTGCTTTAGGTCTTGAAGTCGCTGCGACAGGTCTTGATTTTCTTTAAGGGCTTTAAGGGATGAGTATGCTTGAACGGCTTTTTGTTTTAGGGACTGGTACTGTACTGCCAATTGAGACGTCCCATTTGCCACTTTTCGGCACAAAGTGCTAATTCTTAGCTTTTGTAAAGTAAATAGCTTTTAATAAAATTGTACGTAAAACAAAATGTAACGGAAAAAACAATAGGGTTAATAGCACGTCAAGCTTGAAATTAAGAGTTAATTTCAACTCTAATATGTTTGTTGTTAAGAACGGTCCAAAACGTCAAATTTGATGTTTTAATGAAAATTTACTAAAACGAACTTGAACTTGAACTAGTTAGCACATCCTCTCCACCGCTATCCAGTGCTGGTGAGCACGTTTTCGTTGAAGTTCTCTTATGTCATACTAAACTATTACTTGGTGTCTATTATTGTTCCTCTCTTCGTATTAACTTTTTGCTTCTTTTGTAAAATTTGTAGAGGAGTTCTTACCTTTCTATGAACATAGCATAATTATGGGTGACTTTAATACTTGCCTTCCCAAGCAAAATAGTCGTTCTTCTTGTTTTGAATCTCTTATAATGGCTAACAATACGACCATTCTTTCACTTGATGTTACACATAATTTTCCCAACTCAACTCCTTCACTTCTCGACTTAATAAAAGTGTCATCTTTGAACTTCGTTGGCAAACATGGTCAGTGCGCTGCGGATGCTTTTTCTTATCATGATTTTATTTATCCTTCCTACAAAATCCGCCTACCCAAAGCTAAACCCAAAATTAAAAACAGAATTGATTTGGACTGCTTGCGGAGTAATGCTTGTGAAATTGCCTGGGGTAACGTTGTAAATACTGTATCAATCGATAGTAAAATGTCTGAGTTTACGAGCAGAATATTAGGACTGCCATGAATAAAAAGCTCACAGCTAAGGCCAGATTTAAGTATAGTCCTACAGACGATATTTAACTGAAGAACAGCTCAACGAGCTCGAACGTCTACAATACTTTTGCATCCGTTTCATTTATGGTCTGAGGAAATTTGATCACGTTTCCATTTAACGCAAGGAGCTGCAGTGGATACCCATTAGACTTCGCCGGAATGCACGTATTCTTAATCGCCTTTATGGCATCTTATTCATTCCTCACACACCACCTTATCTTAACGAACGATTTGAATTCACCCATCAATCCAACCCCCGACTTCTGCGCTCGTCTTCAACTCTTCAACTTAAGATGCCATTACGTGCCTCCCAGTATTACGACAAGTCCTTTACTGTTCAGGCTATTCGTTTGTGGAACGCTTTACCTTTGTTTATTCAACAAACGAAATCATTGAATATATTAAATATATGGTAAAATGGCTACCTCACTGTAGTGTGACTTGAACTACTTAGGTATTTTTATGTTTTGAAATTATGTTTTAGATATTTTATATTTATAGATGTAAGATTATAGAGTAATTTACGATATTCATACATATGTATTGGTTTTAATATTGATAAATATACGTATATTTGCATTTAGTAATTTCTTCTTTAGTAAATTCTTTAAACACCGCCGTTTTTTTTCCTGTGAATTATATAATTACTTCCATCCAAAGGTTGTCTGGCAGATATCGCTTAAAGCGATAAGACCGCACATTGCACCACCGCTTATTATTAATTAAATTGTATTGTATTTGTTTCCTTTTTTGGTGTACAATAAATAATTTTTGTATTGTATTGTATTGTGTTGAACAAATGTTAACGATCTACAAGATATCCCTTTTTTTATTTCAAATTCGTAATGCTTTACTTGGTTTATTTAGTTTTCAATTCCTTAACCAAGTAGGAACTAAGTAAATAGCAAGATATAGTTTTATGAAAAGTCTGTACATCTACGGATTTTTCTAGAAAAAACCTACTGAATTCTACGGATTTTTCCTCTTGAAATCTCTTGTAGATAAAGTATCAACTGTCAATTTATAATTGAATATTTCCAATTTTCTATTCCAAACTGGTATCTGTTTTTAAATTTACATGACATTTTTACATTGCCGCAAATCAATAAAAACCATGTGAAAATTAGTAGAAAATATTTGAATAATGGACATAAATATATGGAAAACTTTTGGATGAAGACTGGACCGTAATACCTTAGCGTGAAAAAAATGCAAAACAGTATAGATAGAAGAAACGGGTATGCAGGTACGCAGGTATGTCTTTCGATCTTTAAAAACTAAAGTGGACGCAGCTGGGAATTCAAATTTTATTAAATACGCGCAGAGCGCGCGCTCTCATTTTAAAAACAAGTGACGCGCGCTCAGGCTGAGTACCAAGCTACGTCCAGCCACTTTAACGAGATCCTTCAATTTTTGATAAGAACACCTTAGGGATCATGTTTTGGTGGTTAGGAGGGGGTTTACAGGGGGTTTATAGGGGGTTTGGCACCCTTGGGATGCGTTACTTAAGGCACGTGCGGGGTGAGTTAACCTGCGCACAAGTTCGTGAATCAATCAACGGGGAAGGTCTGCCGGGCACTCGCTAGTTGCCGTCTTATGCGCATGCCTAAAGTGTAAAGGGACGTGACCGTCAATGTTTTCCTGGGAACATGTCGACGAATTTTCAGTTATATCGATAAACAAGTGATGTATTGTGATTGATAGAACGAAGTGAAAATGAAATGATGATATCCGTTGTGTGTATCAGATGACTTATTTTTAGATTAGATTAATTATCGTAGATTACTGTTGTCGAGCTATGTCGAGTGTGTGCGTAATTATCATTATTATAGTTTAATATTATATACTATTTTGCTTTTTACAAAATAGACACAACATTTTACAATTTTATACCACTATGGTACCTATACATTTGTTAAAAATTCCATTTTTATTCTATCATTCTATTTTTTAATAGCCATAAATTGTACTTTTCGGAAAACATAGATGTGTACTTTGCTGGGCGCAATGAGAAGGCGGTTCATGCGATGGGTGGTATAATTATTACTATCATAAATAATTATCATGATGATGAATTATTCCGTACTTTCTAGTCGATCGAAGGTAGAACAGGGAAGGTAAAACTAAATTGAAACGGTCTTGGCATTGACCTTCCATCAAATGTTAGTCGGGTTCGCGCTTTAAAGTGTCCGAACCAAAAGACAAACAAATCGCAACAAGAGGAACAATCATCACAAGAAATAAAACGAAAAAACAAGATGGTCTATTATATTTTCAGTAAATAGTACTTTTTGCATGCTCTCCGAAATGTATTCGGTAGAAAATTGATAACTTAGCAACTTTTCTGCGGTGGTAGACATTTAATAGCTTCGACTCCACAAGAAAACTAATAAGCTTCCCGAGTTGTTACTATTCCATCAAGTCCTAATCAAGCTACTAGTATCGAGTAGAGCGCTTCCAACAGTAACAGCAGTACTCAATACTGTACCAAACTTGGGCTTTATATAGATTTACATGTTGTTCAGGTGTGAAGATGGTTAATTATCAGCACGGTTACATCTTAGAAAGTCGGTGTGAAGTGTAGGGCGTCCCATTTATAACAACCCTGTTCACGTCATCCAAATCAGAAGCCGCTTTTAGGTTTATCCGTGTGACTATCGCCTCTCGTTTACGCCGATGGTTGGCACGGGCATCTGATACAAAACTCTCCACCATTGATGTCACCTGCATATCCAAAGATATCGGGTATCAGTGACAGGTCATTGATTTGCAACAAGAATACAGTGGTGGTGACGATAGATCTATGAGCAGAAGTCAAGAGGAATTCCGTAAGCTGGAAGCTTGTTTAAAAGGCTATCACACCAGACTATAGACTGTAAAAAGTCTTTAAAACGTCGTGAGACACGGCAAGGGAATCAACGCATTCCTCCTCGGCCTCGTACCATAAATCTGTGGCATAAGCAAGAACCCTCTGTAGATTGACTACAGCAAATACCAAAACGGCTATTCATACATGCTTCAGTCTTACAGAGTATGGAGGTGGTGGCGATAGGCCGATAACTAGATAGATCGGAACGACTACCGTTCTTAGGAATAAGCTGTACATTCGCAAGCTTTGTAGTTTTCAGGAATTATTCAGAACTCAAAAAGAAACGATAAAAGTTGTTAAAATATTTTTATTTATTACAGTATGTGAGAAGTATTAAAAATTAAATATTATTATCATTAAAAAACTGACACGAATTGATGGAAAATTTAAAAACAGAATTTAATTTCTTTAAAAAAAATTATATTAACAGGCCTTTTTGTAAACCAGGAGTTAGAAATAATATTAGTTGTCTCTGAAATTATGCACTTAATCGTGCCATACATACTATTTACATAATTGTTGTGCTAAAAAATAAGAAAAAATTCCCTCATTAATCATTTCATTTTCAGCGTGTTCACATTATTAAGTTGAAACTGTAAACACTTTACTTTACAATACCCTGTCGTCCAAAGTATTGCAGTGCGCATGTATTTGTAGAATAGGTATGTTATTTTGTAAACCGGTATTTCATAAACTCACCTCAAACCTTCCGTATTGTCTTAAACTAATTTATCAAAAGAATAAGTTCGTACCTATCAGTCTTATCGACATGACCACGCGTCTATTACGCGAGGGATGTGACGTTTCAGGAGACCTCCGCCCGCCGCCCGCTGGCGCGTCGCGTCGCTTCGCGCGAATCCCGCGAAAATTCGTTTAACTTGACAGTAACAGCGCGCAACCGGTGTGTGCGGTCGTCCCGAATGCCTCCTGTGCGAGCCCGCGTCCCAGCTAACGAGCCAGGTACGTTACTAAAACTTAATATTTTATAAATTAATATTTCCTTTTTCTAATAATTTTAATTACCTTTATGAATGTATTTTTATGTATACTCGCGAATGTTGCTTTATTTTTCCTACGACAATTTGGCGGTGTTTCTAAGATACAACTGGTTTTCATGATTCATTTCACAATTATAATTATGAACTTTACGCTTGCGTGGATCTTCTAAGTCTTTGTTGCTAGAAAAAAATAATACATTGTTTGCTAGTTTGGTCTGTTCATTTTATTTAAATCCGAAATTGTACTTAATGTAAAATGAACTCTATATTTTAATGCCTCAACGATAAAATTCTTCATTTTGCATTTGGGTGATAATTATTCAAGCAAAGTTTTGAATTTCCCGAGCGCTAGAAGTTTGTGGATACATGTTAAACGAATAGTGGTGACCTTTTCGTATACTTATAAATTCTTTTTGATTTATAAAATAAAAATACGTATGAAATGAAACTATTTTTTCGGATCTAAATCGAGCAAAGGTATTTGCTTCTTCAATCAAACCAACGTTTCATTTGTTATGTGTAACAAACGCTAAAACCTAAGAACAAACAATACTCGTAAACATAAAATAGATCGGTAGAAAAATATCCTTCCGAATAAAGATAAGAAATCGTATCAAGTGTAATAACCATATCACGATACTTATTTACAAACGTCATTAATATTAGCATGTTATGTAGTCACAGTTAAGACGCGTATTTTGAACTTGATAACCTTGCAACAACATGTGACTAGATCATGTCAACTCTAACGCCTGGTACAAAGCATCCAATTTATCGGTATTGCCGTTATATTACTGACACCACTTATCAATAACTATCATATCTAGCAGCACTTCATTGTCGGTTGCATCTGTACTTCATAGTAGATGGCACGGATGATTGGGTTTATCTGGACATATTATACCTATAGTTTCCAATAATAGCATTATTGAGAAACATTTTTATATACCTACGGCATTACAGTGCCTGTAATTTCACCAGAGTCCTTACCTTTCAAAACCGAAACACAGTAATGCATAGACATAAGTTGACAAGTTCCATGTGCCTGTAATTTCACCAGCACCCTTGCCGTGCAGTAATGTGAACATTACTGCTTGGCGGCAGAAATAGGTAAGGTGGCAGTACTTCCCTGGACGAACTCTTTCACAGGGAGCTCTAATGCTACTAGATGATTTACATTGATACAGTGATTATGTGCCAGGTCCAATTATTCGTGTTTTCTTTCTAACGGTGTGCATACGTTCAATTCACGCGAATAATAAATTCGATAACAATTTCGTTACAACAATTTGTTTTTTTAAGAATATTACACAAATATCCTTGCTGTTTAATGTTGGTCGGATGTTCGAGTCTCACCTTCATTCCAATTCCGCGTCGTTTTCGAAAATATTACGGTAAGTGTTAGCGTCAGCGAGTGGACCGATGTGTATATTGCTGTCCATGTAATGGGACGGGGAATACGACTGCGGGAAGACAATGGCATGAAAAATAGGCAGCCGCTTTATTCCGTGCACGCTGACGTACCGGAGCTGAACTGGCATAAAAAAAGTGTTGAACACGATGCGCTAAATGTCCATGGCAGTGGCTCTATTCACTATATCAATGCAAATTAACAACCAAATATCAACTAGAAGCTTTTGACTCCGTTGATAGCAGCAGAGCTAGCAGACTTATTGCGACGATAAGCTTGAATATAAATTTCATAGTTTAGCCCTCTGGCGGTGCAGTGTTGCCTGTTTGTCTGTTTGGCAGAATATCTTTTTTTTTACTTGGTTGATATTCCCTTCAGTCTTATTAGGCGCTTTTCGTCATCTTTTAATATGAACACAACCCAGGAATATAATTCCCAGCCGTCGACTGTTTCCGAGCACATATACCCGAATTTTATTGTTATATCTTATTTTATTACCAAAATTGAACAGTGCATCTTCTGGGCGAGCTCGTTTCTAGAGCCTATCTCTGCTCCAGGAACAAGTTTTTGTAAATACGTATAAATTATAATAATAACTACATTTGAATTGAATGCGAGTTGAGTAGTTTGCAACCAGTTCTACTAAATGCTCTGTCTGTTGACCAAACAACTGAATTGTTTATCAACAACGTAACGTCTCTCAATGGACGTGTTTAAACTTTTCACAATGACAAACACATTCGCACCCTCACATGTACATTTTGCCGAAAGGATAAACTTGCGGCTGTACAAAGTGCACAGTATGGGTCGTCAATTCTCAAAACAGGCAGAAAAATTAGATTATAGAAAAAATGAATTATTCGATTTTCAATTATTAAAACTAAAATATACAAGGAAATAAGTTTTAAGCGTTTGTCTGTGATTGTTAACGCAATGACGCGTTTTTAAGATCATTGGGAAAACGGTATAAACTATATGTCTTACCATGAAGATACTTTCAAAGAGCATATCTAGATATACATAGAATCTGCCTTTTGTTTCATATCTATATTATGTTAAATGGGTAAGATACATGGTGTTAATTTATATGAAAAATATATTCCTTTATAGATGTCGACCTAAAACTTCTAAAACTATCCTTCAATAACTAAGCCGTACTGTTTATCTTTGCGAACCTAGTTCTTAAACATATGTAGATGCTCAAATTTATAAGGGAAGAATCGGATTCCTTGAATTTTATCATATTCCATCCCATTCCATTAATAATCCATCATCCAAAAGTTTTTTTATTAGCAAACAATATCTAAAATACACATTCTTAGTTAAATTTTTTTTTAATTTTTTTTTTTAGTTACTTATGTAATTAGTTCTCTAACATCCTTCAAAATTAAGACGTATTAATTATTCTTGGAAAATTAGAGAAGTTTTATCCATGTATTTGGTTTCTTACAAAATCCTTGCATGTTTTCGCGAATAAGTCACGAACTCGTAAGTAGAACGTGGGTTGAGTGATGTATAAATAAGTACAGGTCGTAATTAGGTTGGTAGTCTAAAAACAAGTACATGATGTGGTAACGCCAATATAGAAAACAATCCTTACGAATTAGGTATCATCTTCATTTTCCCGTATCATTAATACCGCTGTAGCACACTGCACAACGTTGCTTCAGACGTAGAGAAATCCAATAACGGAAAATTACGGATCTGAATTGCATATATTTGAGTAATTGCAAACAAATCAACGTTTCGGATTCCTTACAAGATCCAGGCCAGCCAGCCGTGACCATGAGTTGTTTGAAAACACAAATATATACGCGGTTTGGATTAGAAAACTAGTTTCATTTCCAATATGTAGCAATCGTTATCCGCCGCGCGGAAGCTGCGCGGACGCCGCGCGGAAGCTGCGCGGACGCCGCGTAGACCATAGACAAGCCAACCTCGCCCCAGCAGCTGGTACGCTCATTTAAGTGTTTTCTTTATTTATTTATATTTTATGTTGTGTAATGTAATAGTAATCTTTCGCGTCGTGTAACTGGGCGCTGAGATTTGAATATAAAATAATATACTTCTAGATACTGGAATAATAATTATATTGCCATCCTAGCAAAACTCCAAATTTGCCTAATGGGGATATGTACATATATATATATATATATATATATATATATATATATATAAAGTTGAAATAACGTCACTTTCATAATTATTATGTATAAATAAGACTAAATTAAGTAAGGGAAGTAAGAACAACTTTGACAAAGTTAATTAAATCTTATCGAGAAACAATTAGAGGCTAACAAAAGACTACAAAGTTTTATTGGTAGGCCTTTCTATACATCGTAAAATATTAATCAATAAATAACATTTGAATTTTCATTGACCGAGACTACGGTCACTTCGTGCAAACGAAGTGGGATTCTATTTTACATACCAACTAATCAAACTTGATGAAATTAAGTTGATACGATCTAGAAGCCACAGTGACTCGCATTAATTAATAATAAATAATAATAATCAGGAAATCCCCAAGAGCCCTACTTTATGCAAAATTTTAAAAGAAAAAAAAAAGATTTTGTTTGAATTTTTGATATTATTACCCCAATAAAAGTATTGACAAGTATGTGATACTATGCAATCTGGGCTATTTGCCACTTTTAGGACAACATAGTAAGGTATACTTTTTATGAAAGTGTGCGTGAGCAGTTGCTGCTCAATGTAGTTTACAGTTTTTTATTCATAAAAATTTGTATTCTTTTTGACATTTTGGTTTTGTTCTTTAGTTGTCATGTAAACATCCTGAATAAAATATATTCCTTACGATCCTAAAGGATTTTCGATTCCTTCCCTTTTCTCTCTCTGTTTAAAACCCACTATGCAAGCGTCTCGACAGAAGATGTTAAAAGTTGTAAATCAAAAGACATAAAGCAAAGAAACCCTAAGGGCGCATTTATTCTACACGAATTCCATCGCGCGGCCGCCGCGTAGCGACCGCGTGCGTCTGATTGTCATGGCAAAATACGCTCTATTCATTTAGCTTTTACGTTTTAGCTTAAATGAGCGTCCCGGGCCCGCGGGCGAGACTGGCTTGTCTTTGGTCTACGCGGCGACTTCCCGGGCACTCGGTTGTATTATCCACAGGAATTTAAATGTTTAAATGTCAGATTCGCCATTAATGTACGTGAAAACGTGGTAACTGGGCGGTTCGCACGCAACGGACTCAACTTATTTGATCAACCCATGGAAACGTTACCGCCAACTATTAAATAAAGCTGTAGATGTTTCATTTTCACCAAACAAGGTCACCTTCTCGCCGTTAAAACACTTCTTTCATGGAAGAATATCAAGTTATTTCAACTGAAGAAACATCCATTGACTTTATTTTATTTGTTGGAGGAAAATGTCTTTATTGGGTTTGGCACTGTAAGGACAAGCTATAAATTTATTTTCAATCTCTCCCCATTGCCTTCCATTTTGTTTTTAGCTCCGTTTTAACTTTCTTAACCAAGACCGGGAAAATGTAGAAGCTGCTTCTAAAATGGTAAACAGTTTTTAATAATTTATTTTAAGTTTTCATATTTCTCACTTGCCGGTATTCGACTTGACGCGAACGTTTTCAGCAAATGCCGCAGAGGCAGAAATTTAATTAAGATATTAAAGTGATAAATATGGAAATAATTTGAAATTGGTTTCAGAAATAAGCATGCGCGCGTGTTATGATCGATATTTATTGAAAAATGCTTCATTTTTCATTTTAATGCCTACGTTGGATTTTTTGTCGTTACAGAAAACAGATTTGTGGCTTTGCCATGGGTAAAAATGTACAATTTCACTTAGATTTTATATCACACAGCAGTCCTGTAGATGACTGATGTTATGCGGATGACGCTTCCTTATAAAGCAGAAACTATTTAGAAGTAGTTCCAAATGTTATCTGCTCAAACAAATAAGACTCCATTACTAAAGCGGCATAATCCACCGGTAAGCAGGCTGGATGGTTGGGCAAAAATACCCATTTTGTGCGTAATTACCCGGGCCAGGTGTGGGTACGACGTACCTATATAATGGCCGCGCTTACCGCTTTGGGACTTCTTGGATAAAATTATATGTATTCTTATATCCATCTTATTTGTGTTTTTGGCTGAAATTACTTTTTCCTTTACTTTTGGTGAACCATTTTTCCGATGAAGTTACGAATTTACTTCTTTGTTTGCCTTAGTAGTGTGAGTCCACCTCATGCAATTAACATCGGTATAAGTATAGTACATTTACACATAGAGTGAAAAATACCTGCGTCTTACGTCTCGGAATATTTATATATTCCGTTACAAGTTATAAGTATACAAGTTTGCCGTTAGGTAACGTCTATCAATATCGATATCGATTGGAAATTAAATGCATGAATAGCCAACTGCTGCACAGCAACTGCTGCAATATGGTTTAACGTAACTTAGCGACGCAAGACACTCATTCACACACTCAGTCTTTTACTTGCTCAAATCTCGCAAGGTCAGTCTTGTTCTTGGTACAATTAGTTGGTTTTGGTCTGGGTCTAGCAAAAATGCAAGAACAAGACCAAGACTGCAAGACCAAGGCGAATTTTGCAATACTAACTTATTCCTTTAGATACCGGCAGGAAAGGTTTGCATGGTTAAATACCAATTAAATCCGATAAAGTAAGCTCTGAAAAGAAGAAAACTGTGTATGTGGGAACTATTTAAGGAGAAGAACTACATATTTTAGGAGATTAACACACATTAGATATATATTAAACGCCAATCATTCATACAATATAATATTCACTCAGTCTTTTTCATAATGCTCATGCAATATTTACTCTCAATCAAAATCATCTGTTTCAGAAAAAAGTGTAGGTACATTAAAACGCCAAAGGCAAATGTATTTTTTTACTTTAACGTGGTATTTTGAAATCGTTTGTAGTTCTCCGCCATATTACAGCGGTTACAAATATAAACTAAGCCAAAGTGCTATGCTTTTACACTGATTTAGCCTAATTTTATACTTTTGCTGTAAAGTATTACACATACAGTTTTATTTGTAGGTCCTTAGCTTTCTTAGTAAGCACAAAGCAAGTCTCGTACCTAGCAGTGGCTTGTATATTTGGTTAAAATCACAACGACATTTCATAATCCATGTTAATTTAGCTTTTGCAAAATAATTCAATTTTACGAGTACACAGCTATTATCTGCTACAGGGTTATTTTGAAATAAACTTGTGATGATGCTGACCTCCTTCATCATCAACCCGCCCTCTTTACTGGTTCTTGACCGCCTTCTTTTAAAATTTACATCGTTCTCAAATCATTCTTTTTTTTCGTCCACTATTCGTACGTTGGTTCGTCGCGTCATCACTCCCATCAAAATTCTTAAAACAAAAGGATGTGCTCATAGATCATCCTCATGTAAAACTCAAACTTCACGTGATTTACTGTTTTTAAATCATTAGTTATACGCACGACCTTTTTGGGATAAGTATCTGGACTGTTTAGAAGGGAGTCTTTATCTTAATTGCACTTTTTATATTATACATCATTTTATTATTTGAGCGTAACTTAGCTTAACTAGCCTTTTCGTTTGTACTTGTAAATAAATTTATGTGGCCCGAGTCCTGTCTTTCTTTTCACTAAGGCTAGGCCATAAACTGAACCCTCTATATATATAGCACATTCCTATTATTAAAACAAACTACTTTTGTTCTAGCGCTTATAAAAGTTCTCTTACAAATCCATGGAAAGACTGATACTGGTTTGTGAAGTCAAAACATTTTTTGTTCGAACTGCTGAAAGTCGTGTTTTGTGTTATCGATCTGAGCGCAGTGTTGAGGTGTCTGGGCTATTTAAAAATAACCCTGTATAATACGGATAAAGTAGTATAAAGTGCAAACATGACATAGTGCATATAAAAGGCCATTTCATTTTGCACTATATGACATATTAATATAATAAACAAATTGTACTAGAACGTCTTTCGTAAATAACCGAAATATGGCCCTTATGCCAAGGCCCAGTAAGTTTTAAGCAAGTTACGTGAAATTAAGAATAAAAGACTAAAATTTGATATAAAAGAAGATTTAGATTAGACTTGAGACAAAGATTTGAATTATCTCAGTGACTTTATGGTTGACATTGGATGCTTTGTAACTTTCATTAATAGAAATCTGGATAGACAATTAATTTAACTTCGTTAAGCCTAATGTCTTTCATAAAAAGATTGTATTATGACATTCAATAAACAAATACAAACGATTAAAATATTGTCTAAAACTTCTCTGGTGATGTGATAATTATCATGACGTTCTTAAAGAATAATTATTGATATAGCTCAATTTTGCAACGTAATGGCTGTTTTTTTCTCGCTTGTTTTTTATCTACGAAAATGTCATACTTAGATATTTGATGGCTATGAAATCATACCGTTACTCCACAAATGATGAGACATTTTTTCACCATTGAAAGCGAAGAGTTATCAATTATTCGCAAACAATAAATAAGTACACAGAGTTGGACGCATTGCCTCTATCTAATATTGAGTCTGTTGTATCGAAAGTAGCAAATTACAATTACATTACTTAAATTGATTTAAGGATAGCTTACAATCAGGTGCCAATTATATCGCAAGTACATTTGAAACTTCTGATAAACTTTGTGAATGTATTCGGATCCTTTTAGGAGTTACGAACGAAGTTCCTGTGTTCCAACGAAATTTCCAATGCGTAATTGATACAGAAAATTTAGATGGATCGTTTGCGTAACTTTACGAAGGTACTAAGTATGTGCCGTAAAACTAAAGAAAAACACTACTTTAACTTAAATCAATTTAAGGATGCAGTGGATAAAAAAAGCAAACTGTAAGTAAACACAAGTACTCTTTCGCAAAACTAACGATCAATTTGGTTTAAAATTCGATCGAGTCGATTCTAAGTCAACCACTAAATCTCTTTACGGGTGGCGGAACTGTAAGGCACTCTTCCCAACACGAAAAAAACGCATCTCTCCAGTTCTCAAACTCCGACGTGACTGGAGGGATCGGAGGATGTCTAGTTCATCCTCTACTAGCTCCTCCGGGCTAGTGCAGGAGATGCCGGTAACAGTGTCCTGTGACAATACGACATACCTGTTGACATACATGTTGTTAGATGCAGGGCTGAACACGTCTGCCCCAGAAGCATGTGGCAGGGGCGTTCGTCCCGAGCGCAGCTAGTGCCTCTTAGTAGCGGTCTAGACGAGAGCTTAAGGTGTGAATTGCCCTTTAAGTTGGGAGCTATGTCCGCACATTGTCGCAGAACACTGCTACTTGGAATTGGATACATAGAATCCATGACCAATTGCAGCCAGGACTCTTTGCATCCTATCCAGGGTGAGACGTTACTTCAAACCGGGATAGTTGTTTAAGTTGTACCAAGCACAAGTCCGGTAGAGGAATGAAGTACTGCTGCCACCTATGGGATGGCTCTGTTACATACCAACTCGCCGCCTTGGATTCAATCGACGAGCGTGGAAAGAGGCTTGTAGGCGACCCGGACTCAGAAGATTCCACCCCTATGTTGTGGAATTTCCAAAGATTTCCACATTTGTATGGCGAACGGCTATGGATTGGAATTCCCTGCCTGCAGACTGATTCCCTGAATGCTATAACTTGGGCCTTTTCAAGGCGTGCATCACAAAAAGTTTTGTTAGTTAATGACCTGAAGACCGATTGTAGGTGTTTATGGTAATGATGCGAGGTGGAGTATAAATACTTATCTGTGTGTTAGTTTTCCGTAGACAGAATGACTGATTGAACCGTCTTGTCGCACTTCCACCAATGACATCCAAAAACGCAAGCACGCGATTTTTCTATAAATGCTGCGTGGAATTTGGTTCTTAATACATACAATAATAAAAGCAAAAATATTTTGAGTTCAGTTTCGTTTTGCAGTTGTGGGTACAGTGAGTGTAGTTTGTTGGAAAAAAGTGAGTGACAATGGTAACGCCACAAATAATCGAGATGAGGGTAGTCGTCGACAGCGAAAGATGGTGGACATGTGTATATATCTTAATGCTGTCATCTGCCGCTGATCAGTCAACTTGTGACCATGGAGCGCAATGATCTTGTATACAGAAAAAGGTACTAGCATCCACGTAGTGAAGAGTCCAAAGCCGGTCAAATGACCGGACCTCGCAATCAGTCTACTTCGAGCAAAGAGATGAAATAGGCATTTGTAATATTACGTCATTATATTAAAATTTCAAGAAAAATGCCATCTTGATTATTTAGGAAATACAATAATTACCATGTTAAAGTACCTAAATAAACACAAGAAATCACATATCACTCGTAAGTTAATAATAGTATTTTTTTCTGTAAGGAGTGACGAGAGATAGAGACGCATGAACTCCGATCTTAGATAATAAGTGCAGATACGAACACTGTAGGCAGTAACTAAAGTTACAATTTGGTAAATGACTTACTGTATTGTCTAGAAACGTATTTTACAGATTTGTTATGTACGTCTTTATGCTGTCTTATACTATAGAGATATAATCGTATCTTGTCTGTGTATGAAAAAACACAGAATAAAAAAACAAAACATTTACATTTTTTAACGCAGAGTTATTTTTGTGTTCAGATTCAGATTCAGATTTATTTATTTCTCAAATATAACATTACAGTATAAATTGCACTACATGTCAAAGTTTAAGAAATTATCAAAAAGGAAAATTATAAGAAAAGCACACAATAATTAGAAAATTAACAATTCATTATATAATATTGTTGTCATTAAATTATATATCAAATACCATTCTTCCATCAATGATCGTCATAAGTTGATAACAATTATACAAGAGTATGTTAATGCGGTAAAAATTAGAATAAAAATAGAAAATACTGAATTCGTTACAATTTACAGTCCATAAATTCTTTTACAGAGTGTAAAGGATTTTTCAAGAAAAGGTCTTTCACCCGGCGCCTAAATGTTTCGTCTGACGGTTCAAGTCTGAGAGTAGCGGGTAAACGCTCATAGTAAGTAGGTCCGATGACACGCGGGTTTTTCTTTGCAAGTGCCATGCGTCGGAGGACTGTTCTCGAATGACCGGTACGGTGAAGTGGGATGCCAGAGACATTTACAGTACCAAATGAAGACAGATTATTTCTAACGTACATTATAATTTCGTATAAGTAGAGTGAGTAGTACGTCATTATGCGTTGCGCTACAAAGAGATTTCTGCAGGAATGTCTGTCTTTAACCCCAACCAATACGCGTACGGCACGTTTTAGTATTAGCATGACTCTATTGGCATCCGTGGAGTCAGGTTGGAGATAAATATACTTTGTGTGAAATGAAATAAGCCACACATGTCTTTGATTGAAATTAATTTATGAAAATCATTTTCTGGGTCGTAACTAAAGTTTATACACTCTTCGCATTTCAAAAATTTCAAAACGCGTATAACCGGAAATGTAGCTAGCCCACTATCTGTTTGACAAGACGCCCACTATCTGTTTGACAAGACTCGCTAAAGTTTCAGTGTCAAGAAGTGGTGTCAAGCACTACTTTATATTATTAAACATTATTTCCCGATATCTTGTCACTAATCGTTATGGGTTCATTTTCAGGTCCATCTTAACCTGAATTGCTTTAACATAGAATTCGTCGTCGTCTATTGATATCCGTTTCTTAGAAGAAAATAGAATTGATCTATTAATGTTAATGTTTAATGGCATTAACGTTTAATGGCGAGAAAAGTAGTAGTAGAGTTCCTTGTGAAAGAGTTCGTCCTGGGTAGTACTGCGACTTTACCTATTTCTGCCGCCAAGCAGTAATGTCAACATTACTGTATTCCAGTTTTGAAGGGTAAGGGTGCTGGTGAAATTACAGGCACATGGGACTTGTCAACTTATGTCTCAGGGTGACGGGCGCGTTGGCAGGACCCTTAGATCTTTATGATTTAAATCTCTGAGTGGCACTGCAACTGATAACAGTTGGTAACCATCAAGCGCACAACTTGTTCGTCCAGTCACTTAATATAATAGACTGTTGACAGCGTCGTATCTAAATTTAATACCATACTCTATAGCTTTTTCGACCACTGCATTCCCAAGAAAATACGGAAGCCAACGTGTAGTCGTACATATCCAGTCTTCTACACGAAAGCTGTTATCCGTGACATTGCCACTAAAGCTCGGTTGCATAGGGAGTGGAAACGAACTGGAAGTACGGATATTTACGAACAGTTTAAAATTTTGCGCTCTAAAACCAAAGACAGTATTAAGGTGGCCCATGACAGCTATGTCAACGAAGTCTCACGAAATCTCATCACCAACCCTTCACTGTTCTGGCAGTACGTCAATACCTTGCGCTGCCGAGGAGGAATCGAACTTGCTGTCACGCATGGTGATTCTGAGTATCGTGGTTCCGAGGCTGCAGCCGCATTTGCTACGCATTTTGAATCTGTTTTCCTACCTACCTCACCCTCTCTCGATCCTCAGCTAGTCAGTTCGGAGACCCTGGATGGTGAACTAGTCGACGTCCGGTCAATCAGTGAAGATGCTGTGCGCCGCGCAGTTAAGCGCCTTAAAGCCGGTACGTCAGCGGGTCCAGACGGCATTCCGGCCTTCGTCATCAAGGGATGCATAGATAGTTTGATTGCCCCGATAGTCTATATTTTCAACTCTATTTTGGCCTCTGGTGAATACCCAAATATTTGGAAGATATCTCGCGTTACTCCAATACCAAAAAAAGGATCTAAGCTGAAGGTAGAGAACTATAGACCCATAGCAATTCTGTCTGCTCTGGCTAAAGTTTTCGAGATGGTCATGCATGAATATCTACTCCCTCAGTGCCAGCCTTACTTAACTAGCTCCCAGCATGCCTTTTTGCCCAAAAGATCGGTAAACACTAATTTGGTCGAGCTGGTTGATATAATTTCGAGAGAAATGGATGCTAGGAATCAAGTTGATGTAGCATATCTTGATTTCCAAAAAGCTTTTGACAGGATCGATAATGACATATTGCTGCAGAAGCTAGGTAGAATGGGATTCGTCCCTCGACTTTTAAAGCTGTTCGCTAACTATCTCAGGGACCGGAAACAATACATAAAGTATGGACCATACCATTCACAGCCGTACCATACACGTTCAGGCATAAGTCAGGGATCAAATCTAGGGCCTTTCCTCTTCTTGTTGTTTGTTAACGATCTTCCTGCGGTGGTCAGCAGCGCTACTACTCTGTTGTTTGCCGACGACGTAAAACTTGTTATGCCCATCAAGTCCGCTCTGGACTGTCAAGCTTTGCAAAGGGACATCGATGCGGTAAACAACTGGAGTGTAGAAAATAAGCTGCTGTTTAATAGCGGTAAATGCGAGATTATGTCCTTTTCGCGCTCGCCGTCGCCCCTTCACTATGACTATCTCATAGCTGGTGGGGCGATGGATCGTGTGGGCGAGGTCCGTGATCTCGGAATTACCTTTGACACCTGTCTCACATTCCGGACTCATGTTCGGAATGTTACTAAATGTGCGTATCAGAGGCTAGGGTTTGTGTTGCGTAACGCTGCTCCACTTACTGCTGCAGCAACGTGCACGCTATACACGGCTTTGGTTCGAAGCATTCTCGAGACGAATGCAGTTGTCTGGGCTCCACACGAGAGCAAATATATACTTATGTTGGAACAAGTTCAAAAAAAATTCTTGAGACACCTTTATAGAAAAAAACACTTTTATTACCCATTCTTGTACCCAACACGCTTTCTACAGGGTCACTTGGGGTATGACTCCCTGGAATTACGTCGAAATTTGACTCTACTCAAATTTGTATTAAATATTTTAAGGAATAACGTCGACTGTGTGAATTTGGTAGAAAAAATCCTTAGATTTAAAGTACCACATGACTATTGCTGCAGGCGACGTGCTGTGCCCCTTTTAGCAACTGCGCCTTCACGCACGAATTTGTACAGGCACTCGCCCATTCCCCGAGCGACTGCCCTCCTTAACTCCGTACTCGCAGCATCACCGCAGTGTGATGTGTTTGTGACAGGGATAGCAAGTCTGATGACCGAGTGGAAGAGAGTGTTAGAGAGAAGTCTGGATGGATAATTATTTTAACCAATTTTTATCTTTATATTTTTTTTTAAATTATCTTTTCATTGTTCATGTTTCGTTTTATTAATTTTCATATTGTGATTTTGATATTAGTTGTAATTTTTATTTTTATTTTTTTTTATAATTTGTAAATATTGACTTTTTGAAACTTTGTAACGCTATGGTTATTACTGTCATGTTGCATCGTGTAATAATAAATAAATAAAAAATATAATAAAAAAATAATTAAATTTCATTTAATAGATAGGGCCGTTATGGTGCCCTTGGGGGGAGGTCTATGACCAGTAGTGGACGTCTTTCGGCTGAAATTTTGATGATGAAAGGATTGGGGCACAACAAAGAAATCTATTTATTACATTAGAAATAGCTCCAAGGTAAATGATTCTATTTGACTTAAAAATTTTAATTTTTTTTTCAAATAACAAAACAAATCAATTCAATTGTGTTTTACTTCATAACTACTCTTCGGAATGTTTATTCTGTTCGAGAGAATCAGATTGGCTTGATTGAAAATCAGGAAAACAGATTTGAGACATCGATGTCTCTGAAATGAATATCTTGTGTATAATGATCACTGATGGAGCGTGTAACCGTTCCGAAAACCGTTCAGAGAAATCATATCTTGGTAAGAAACCTATAATTATTGATAATCATTTATCAATATTAATTACTATTATTTATACTTAACATATAGGAATATCTATAAGAACAATGTAATGAGAACTATAAGAAAATATATAAAAGTTTATAAATCATTGTTTTAAGATTTTTTTTAAGATATTGCCGCACTCGGCTTACGTCTTATGGCATGAGATATAGCTCACTACATATTTCATTAGGTTATTAGTGCTTCTCACTTTGAAACCATATGAAATTTTACTAAGTTAGTTACATAGTAAATAAGGTAAAAACACTAAGGTAAACTAGGTTCACATCGTTATATTCTAGGGCAAGAGCAACTAATGTACCTAAGCTATCACAAGCATTATAAAAATATTATTAAATTGCAAGATTGACTTTTACATTACGTTTTTAAAACAGATTTTCTACCTTGGTGAAGCAAGTAAACCTAATACAATTTATCTAAAATATTTGGAAGGGTTGTGAGTGAGATGTAACGAATGATGTCGGATGTCGTAAGACAAGCAAAATGAATTCTAAAAAAGCTTACATAAAGATAGCGTCACGTCGATTCAAAATTACTTACCTACTGCCTCCGAACGGATACCATACCCGACTGCCAGGTTCGATTCCCGGTCCAGTAGAAATATTTGTATGGCCTACATTTATTTCTCTCGTGAGTTTGAGTGTAATTTGTGGTTGTCTATGTGTGTGTCCATGGCACCCGCGAAACAGGGCTATTCCCTAGTGCGGAACTACGATGAGTGTGTGCGTGTGTGCGTTATTATTACTTACAATATTGGCATATGTCACGTCAATGCATTTTCAATTTCACTCAATGAACGAATAAAACAGTGTATCTCTATTACCGATTCGGTGTTGTCACTAAAGAAAATGACGTGAGTGACACATGTAAGTCGCCTGAGTCGACTCGCGGACACTAAGAGTCGTATTCTAGAACTCTACTCAATGCTCAAGTCAGGATTGCACTGGAAATACGACCCTAATGGCAGGGACTTGAGTATGATTTCGAGTGCTTTAAACCATACTCAAATCCTGACTTGAGCATTGAGTAGAGTTCTAGAATACGGCCCTTAATTTGTTACGAACTCATGTCGTGCTACGAAAAGCGGCAACTTTAACAACTGCAAGAGAGTATTGACGTCTCTTGAGTCGCGTCGCTCTTGCAGAGCGATATAGCTTTTGCTATATTCTTCCTTCTCACGTTTTTTCAACTAAATCTTAGAAATTAAGAAAGAAGCTTGTGAATAGTAAAGTGAAAAGTGACACTATTATCTAATCGTCCGACATTTTGCTTCGATTGCTGACTAGAAATCGGTGGCATTCATGTTTAATCAGACTAATTCTAGTAAAATAAAAAATGAGGCCGGCAAAGAAAATAGTGCATAAGATGCACGTTACCGAATAACAATAACTATGAACTTATTATTGACAACAAGCTATGCAGTATCTGAGCTTTTATCCCATTTTTAAAGTAACACTACTTCTTAAAGATAAAGATAAATATAAATTTATTTCAATATACCTTAATCTAATACAATATACGTAAAAACAAATGTAAATAAATCTATTATAGTATTTAAATTAGAATTAACAGGGGAATCTAGATTATACATTCTTCATAGTAAAGCTGTTATATATTTTAAAGCATCTAACGCGTAATTGTGATGCCTAAATTTAGTAAAATATTTACTGGAATTTAGGCATTTTTTTTTTGCAAATTTCTTTATATTACAGCTTAAAAATATTTTTTTTATATTTAACAATAAAATAATTAGTAGTTATAAATTAAAGGTTACCTATATAAAACAACAAATTGTAATTATTAAATAACTTCCAGCAAGTCCTCTGATTCATAGTAAGTCTTACTCTTAAGCCACAATTTGACGGACCATGTACCATGGAAACAAAAAATCTATGCGAGTGTGCTGTGCGGAGTTGTGCACGAGATGAAAAGGTATCGAGTCGTTTTTGGTTAGTTAAAGTAACACAATGAAATGGAGTAATTGTGTGCTTTTTCAAAATTATTTGTTGGATAAACAGTTGCCGAACCGAGAGGACATCGCACTCGCTCAGGAGTTTGCGGGTTGGATAATCGAAAGGACGGAAGTTGGGGACTTTAAGAACAGCTCTCTGCGCTTTTTTCAGGTTTATCAGGGTTGTCTTATGTGCACCGCCCCAGGATGTAATGCAGTAAAGTAGCAATGATTGTCAAAGGGCTAAATACACTGATTTGAGAAGGGCGCTGCTAGATGCATATCTTAATTTTTTTTTAAACATATCAATTTTCGAACTCTAGAAGTAAGCGCTACAATATGGTGTTTGAAATTTAGATGTTTGTCAATTATGACACCTAAATATTTAAAGTCGTTTGTGCTGTCCAGTGTTCGACAAGCACAGAGGTTTAGATGAGTTCGAGGGCTTGTACAATGGTGAGCTACTATTGAATAATCTCAGTACAGAATATTAAAAAAACCGACCTCAAGTAAGTACGTGGAATTACGTCTATTTGCTAAGTTTTACTGAAATATCCCCTAGTTCGCCACTATACAGGACTTGCCACTGGAGATAATAATAATCGGTCCTCTCTACTCAAAGTATATTGAGAGAAAAACGCCTTGAATTGGAGAAATAGCAAAATCAACCATTAAAATAATTGCTCCTAAATTAAAGTTAGGCGCTATTTATAAAAGTGAATCTTCATGCGTGAACAGCCACCCTTAATGGTGGATGATTTTCTTCAATGAAATGGGACCACTATGGAAGTACCCCTTTTCCAATAAAAATAGAATCATGAAAATCGGTTCACAAATACCGGAGTTACAGCGTAACATACGTACAAAAAAAGAACTTACAGTCGAATTGAGCTCCTCCTTTTTTGAAGTCGGTTAAAAAGCATTCTCAGGAAACCTCACTCCACTATTTTAGGTTCCTCTATCAAGACGTTTGATATGTCAGTTTTTACGTAAAGAGCTACGCCATCATTCTGAAGTACATTGTTTTCCTTACTACCATATAAGTTATAGCCATCTAAATGTGGAATTGAGGTGGTTTTGAGTAACCTACACTCAGTTAAAACAAAGATGTCAGGTTCAAAATCAAAAATCAAAATCAGGGTTTAATAACTATAAAAGACCGTCAAAATTGCAATTAATACTTCTAATATTCTGCAGAACTATTTTTAAATTAGAATTAGACATAGAAATACACGAGAGGCACTTATCTGGGACGCATGTTAGTGAAGTATATTCACAAGTTGCAACAATGTCTTGGGCTAAATCGTTAACAATGGTATCCATATTTGGGCTGTGTTAGAGAAGGAACGAGGCGCTCTAGGCGCCCTCATAATCAGTGTTACTCACGTGTCTCGCTGTTGTGTTCGTCCTAGCAGGACAATGTTCGTCTCCTGTTTTATGGTTCGCAGGTTTGTTGAAGCGTACACAGGTTGCGCACTTCGCGGGCTCTGCGACCCTAGGACACACCTTGATGGGGTGAACTGCTCCGCCTCAATGGCCGCATGTGGGCTCTGTATCCCGGCAGAACTTTGCAGAGTGTTCATATTGCACGTGTGTAATCTCTTACCGCGCATGAAGTCCAATTAATGTATACACGCTGTTGTTCCAATAGCGTCCTCCGAATGTGTGCTGTCAGTTCTAAAATATAGTTAGTTACAAGTCGCCTCGTCCTTTTTGCCTGATTTGTGGCTAAATTTAATTTCGCCTTCTAAGGAATTCCTATTTAGGTTAGAGTGTTTTTCGGATAAATTTTGCTCATACAGGCAGTCTAACAATTCTATAATAGACATGCTGGAAGGAACGCCCAATATCATTATTTTTAAAAAAAATTGAAGAGAGACACTGCTATTATTATAATTTGTATAACTCTATATCTATCTTTCATTCCACTGTTCGTTTGATATGTGGAATTAAAAAGATATCATAGTAATAATGTACAGATTTTTCATTTCAAAACAAAAGGCTAATGGCGGGTTTTGTAGTTACAGTTTTTACACAAATAATTTTTTAGTTCAAGTATTGTTACGCTTTGATTTTCTTAATTATTTGTTACCTAATTTTAAGTTTATTAAATACATGATGCTGGACCACCACAGACCATATAAATAAAATGTGTTCAATCTTCGTATTAATAATTATAAGCGGACGCTGACGATGAAGCTGGCTATAAAGTCCGCCAATGCTCAATGTATAAACAAATAAAAATAATAATGTACACATTCACAATAATAACTTTAAGTATATACATTCGTTATACTGCTATCAGAATTTACGATATAATGTTATTATTCGTCGTTCTCAATCAGAATGACCTCTTCGTTACGAGCCGGTCAAAATACCTTAATGTTTATGAACGTAAGAGCGAAAAGATGTTGTGCGTTTCGCATCGAATGCAGCACAACAGCTCGCAGCTGACGACAGTTGATGACAGTTGACGGTGTCGATACTTAAACGCCGTGACAGCGCGCCAATAGCCGTGATGACGGCTGTATGCGACAAGTGTGGTTAAACACAATAGCATCAAAACGATTCCGGGTTAAAAAGCTTGGTGTAACTTTGAAAACCATAATCATTATGAAGATCCTCCGTCACCGCCCTGTTTGATTACATCGGACGATCCTCATTCAGCCAATCCACTCGTTCACGGCTAATTGCTCCGGGGCCCTGTGAAAATGAAATCGAAAATTTGAAAATGTCAGTTCCAGTGCCACTTAAAGCTTTAAATCACATAGATCCGAGCGGCACTTCTACTACCCCGTCACTCTGAGACATAAATTAGCAAGTTCCATGTGTCTGTACTTCCACCAGCACCAGAAGTAAGTAAGGTGGCAGTAGTTTCTTAAACGAAGTCCTCAAGGAGCTATAATGCTACTAATCTGCCTGTCTGAGCTAGTACGACATACATCCTCTCATGTGCGCGATTATAAAATTTAATTTCCTAACGGGATAGTAAGACATAAGGAGCAGCTTACTACTGTATAATTTGAATTTTAAGCACAAACTTAAATAATAATATTTAAGTTTGTGCTTAAAATTCAAAGTACTTAAATCACTTTCAAATGTTGAGCTACCATAAAACCTCTTTTGTGTGGATGTGATTTAGTACGTAACACCTAAATTTAGTTATATACCTACAATGCGCAATCAGGCAAAATTATCCACAACAGGTTTTTTTGTACATTGTTATTGAACAATCACGTTACAAATGTTCATACGAAGGATAAAAACCTTTCTTGATGAAGATCTGAATGATATTTCTTTCTACTAAGTATGCACAATGTTGAATTTAGTATTGATTTTAGTCGAAAAGAAAGTTATCTTATAATCTGTAATAGGTACTTTCTTGTTTCTAGAAGATTCTACACACATATGCGATCAATAGCCGTATTGGAACTCTACTGGGAGAAAAATGTACCAAATCTCCCGCAGTCGGCAATACATAGAATATTCAATACGAAGAGCCATCTTTTGAGCTAAAATATTTTTTGTAAACATTTTCATTTTAAATTGTTTTTGTAGGCAAGCGTTTGACAACAAACTTCCAGCAGCCAGCCCTGCAAAATACGATATTTGATCTCATCGAAAATACAGAATACAATAATTACCACTAAGTAATCGGGCAACACGACAGTATTTACAATATCAACAATTACAATACATCACTGTACACAAAATATACTATTGGTACAATTGAAGTACAAAAAAAAACCAAATAGAATAAAAAATCCAATTAATGTAAGTTAATTGCCGCCATCGAATATAAATAAATAAATAATATTCATAATATTAATAATAATATATTATAGAAATAAAATTCGAGTTTAATGATAAAAGTATAGATCTTTTTAACTCGACTATTATTTTTATTCCCTTTCGATAGCGGCAATAAACTTACATTAATTGGAATTTTTTATTCCATTTCGTTTTTTTTTACCACTGGCAACGTATTGGGATGTTTTAAATTCCATTTGCCGCCAGTGGCAACAAAAATCTTTTTAACCCGTTTGTCACCACCACTTGGTAACATATGGATTTTTTCCCCATTTGTCACCAGTAGAAATCACCACTGGCAACAACTGGAATTTTTTTTATCTCGTTTGTCACGACCTGGTAACAGATTGGACTTTTTTCACATTTGTCGCCAGTAGAAGTCACCACTGGCAACAACTGGGATTTTTTAATCCTGTTTGTCACCACCTGGTAACACATAGGATTTTTTCCCATTTGTCGTCAGTAGAAATCACCACTGGCAACAACTGGGATTTTTTTATCCCTTTTGTCACCACCTGGTGACATATGGGATTTTTTCCCATTTGTCGCTAGTGGGAACAAAGCCAGTGGTGACAACTGGGAATAAGCGCGCATTGACCTCCATCTCACTTGATGTAATGGAAATGATGACGAAGCATGCACACCTAAAAATTACCTTCATTTTCACCCTGAACACCAAGTTCGTTCAGGAAATACATCTGCTGGTAAGAAATTTCACTCCACAGCCATTCGCCACATAAACGTGAAAGCGTAAAGCTACACTGCTACATTAAAATTACACTGTTACTGAAATAATTTTAACTGACCTGATAAATAAAATTCTGAAGAATGGCGGATTGAAAAAGTAATCCGATTTTACTCATTATATGTATAGAACAAAATTATAGGTAGGTAGGTATAACACATGTTATACGTAGAGTAGTTGCCTATGTAAGTGAAAATAATTAAACTCTATAATGCACAAAGAAAAGACACTCAAAACACAGGTTACAAAATGACTCATACAAAGGTGAGTTTATCTCCAGAAGAGATCTCTTCCAGCCAACCCTAGTCGTGGTGTAGAAAACACTTTTGTCTTGTAAATAATACTTATCGTCAGAGTGGACTTTACCTCATACTTAGCGTACATTTAAAGCTTTGGAATAGACAACTGAGGGCTTTGGCATTCCTTAGCCAAGCTAAGCCGAAAGCTGCAGAGTCTATCTCTAATAGTATCTTCTCTCTTTTTTGTCTGAAAAACATTTTGCAGTTGGCCGATGAGGCTTTAAATAGCATAATAAGTTAAACCTGAGGGCGTCCGGACACGGACCTAAGCTTAGGACGGTACTGGACAGTTCCACCTGAAGGAGGTGCTACAGGGAAGAATCTGCACGAGTGCACAATGAAATGTTGGGGACCGATGTTCACAAAATGTACATAGCTCCTTATATAGCAGATGAGCATGTGCAAAACATAGAAGTAGGGCCTCAATGTAAAACAGGTAGCCGGTGTGTAAGCGAGAATGTATCTGAACTCGCGCACATTGCATTACATGTGTGGAATATTTGAAACTCCGTGACTGTACTTGAGAGTACAAGTGTCACTTTACTCTCAAGTACAGTCATATCACTTCACCATTCGCGAGAAGTGCGTTACTATGGTAGATTGTTAGGGGAGAAAAAAATGCAAAGGAAAAGCACATTGTAGAATCGGTGAAGATGTTCACCACATCTTAAGAAACGAAAGTTTTAATCACTCCGTCTAAGCTTAATGTTTTCAAACATGTAAAATCTTTATTCATTTGTACACTGTGTCGAGCGGCATCGTGGTCGTAAAAGCAACATTATCAAAGTGCCCGTAGGAAGCTGGGCTCGTAAGGCGGGCCGTAAATAAAGTTGGAGCTCGTACAACATGCGCTCCACTGTGTGTCAATAAGGCACAAGTTACAAAACCCACATTTCTCAGCTCAAACAAAATCCTACTTATTACATAGGTACAATACTAATTAGTCCTATTTTATGAACAACCCAGTAGCCTATTTTAAAGTTTACGACACTAAAATTAAGGCAGCGAGTACTGTTTAATACACAATTGTGGCTTCCAAAAATCACTATTGATGGTACTGTAGACGAGGCTGTACTCTATGAGTAGAATTGCTGGCTGAACATAGATAATAATTATAGTTTTTGTATTTGGAACGCTAAGAAAACAAGGAAAGGTCTTGACATACATAGTAAGATTATTGTTTCGTAACCCAAAAGTATAAAATATGTAAAATGGTAAAATAAACCAAAGTTTGAAGTTAATCCCGGTTTTATATTATTAAAAGTACCTCTCGCAATGCATCTGAGCTACAGCCCTCGATTATAGTACACACAAAACGCGATTCACGTGAAACGTATTGTATAATTAATTATCTTTTCAAGTTATCTCAAAGTTATACATACGCTATGAGTTGACATTGTGTCGCAGGAGATAAAGAGTAAAATATAAAAAAGTAGTTTTTATAATGGGATTTTACAACAACCATTTGATTTTCCGCACTGCACTTGACAAAGAAAGTGGGCTCCGGAAGGCGATCTATGTTGAATAGCAAAATCGAGGACGTATGAAGCGGCAACGCTGCAACATTCTCTACCTTTAGTGTCAAACTAGTTTCGGCTTTCAAATATAACTTTGTGAGTTCACCAATGTTATACATATTATTTATAAAGTAGACCGGAAATGTTATGAAAATAGAACGAGAATTTGAGATAGTTATAAACAAAAAAAAGATGAATGAAATTGCAGACTAGTCGCTAGTCCAACATCATCGTATTAAATACATTTAACCTCCTAAGACCTCGTGTACATTAAAATGTACATAATTCGTGAAATGATTCAGACTCGGGCAATATTATCACGTAAATGCACTATATGTACATTATAATCAAAATATCATGTTCAAATTTAGTGCTATGTATTATTGGTGATATACGAACATAGGGTTTTGTCATATAAAACTGAAAGCATACTTGCTTGGGCCTGAAGTATGTAATTTATTTAGTACATTTTAATGCACGTTGGGCGCTTAGCGCTTTTCCCATTATAGTTTGCTGGGACTTACGAGGATAAAATTAAAAAAGAGAAACGGTTTATGAATAAAGAGATAAATAAAGCGATGGTCATTCACAGTCTTCAAATACACTTCAACCATTGCAGTCAAGTTTATAAAAATTAACTTTAGTGTTCTCGTTCTTTAAGACAAAACTTTGGTTTCCTAGGTACAGTAGCAGCGCAATTTCGCCGGCCAGGAACAAAAGCAGAAGAGTAGACAGACTTCACTGTTATACTTCCAAACTCACCCTAGGCTTCCCCAGTCTTTTCCAACAATTGTGATAGCAAAGTTTCACATCCGATCGCATTTACGTGCTAAACCGGCTTAAAGATTTCCTGATGTAGTAGGAGGGTACGTTTAGCTTAAAGTCGTTAAATATCGATTTGAGATTTAGTATTGGAATGTTTTCAATTCCCTTTTTTTATTTTTTTAGCGATCTAGGTGCTTTTCTTTTGTAATGGGTTTCTTTAATAAAGTAACATCTGTCTATTAAAGGTAATTTTATTATGTTGTTTCAAATATTAATTTATAATTAGGCAACAATATCTATGTAGTAGAATGAAGTCTTTGTAATTAGGGTAATACGTAGGCATATTAAAAAAGTTTCAATGATGACATGTAAAAATGTTGTGGCCACGGTCCACGTACGTATTGTGTATATTCACAATACGTATCGCTCACACTAAACACAGCTTATTCAAAAGCAATTGATACGCGTGCTACACCATGTTCAATACAATTACACATATTGAAGGTAGATATTTTACATTTCCATTTTTACCTTTCATTATTATACATTTTTATATGTAAATATACTGTTATATAAATGACAATAAAGAATAAATAAAATATAAAATATAATATAAAAACTTCTATTTAAATTTCTATTATCAAATTTCACGCGACAATATCGGTATAACAAAATGCATAACGCCACACAACGGCACAATCTGGGAATGCACCACGTAATACATAGAAGTCTAAGATAATACAATGGTTAATGACTTTACCTTCTCAGTCTGTCGTGACCATGACCATGTCGTGACCTGTGAAAGCATAAAACGTCAAAGTTTGTCATCAATTTGTTTGAAAATACTAATGCTATTTGGATCCGGAAAAAATAGTTTCATTATGTATGCGTATCAATCGCGAATATTTAAAAAAAAAGATTAAGCACGTCGATGCGCAATTAAAGTTCGGAATCATATCACTTTGTAATTTAACGTTTGAAACTCTACCATATTGTAAAAGAGTAGATACGATATTAGATACATTTATGCCGCTTCTAATAAGAATGATTGCGAAAGATCTAGACGAAGAAACGACAGTGAAAATCGGCACTATATTATCAAAGGACCCGATCAAATACTCCGTGCTCCTCAATGATGACGCCATTTACGAAAATGATTTGAAACGTGGACATGAAGAAACTGATACCAAGCCTTAATGCCGGTTGGGAAATATCGATTAATCCGACGAATGACAACATCGGGACATTAGACTTTCTGGATGTGATTTCTTCTAGATATTACGAATATCCGATTGATCTAATACATTTACTCCGCAGACGACTGTCGCCGAACAAATACGTTAACAAGATGTGAATAAGGTGCAACGTTATACAAACATTTAAATATTTATGACTTTGATTTCACATGAAACATTAGCAAAGCTACATTACATTTTTCCTTTTGGTAATCGGCAATGAAATTTTTCCTCCTGTTCAAAAATATTTAGTAATTACATTTTCAATAACATATTTCATTCTGGTAATAATAGATTTAATGCAGACGTATTTAATCAAATATGAGCGTGTTTCCTTCGACAGTAAATTTAAAATTTCTCAAAATTTAATGTATTCTGGGCTTTAACTTAGACGGAATCAGTTTTCATACCCGCCAAGATTAGTATTGTAGCTGTTTTAGTCAAATCAATTTGCAGCCGCTACGATTTTGCCATAACTTTACATCAAGCTAGTGGTATATCTATTGATCTTAAACATAAAAAAATGAAATAGTAGATAACCTTTTTGATAAAAGTTTGATTGATACTTTATACATCTGTTGTAGCAAAACGACATTGCGAACGACCGTATCGTGTTTGCCTCGCTAAAGGTACTTAATTAGTTTCGACATCTGCTTCTTTGGTAACTCGATTCCGCTGTTATACGAGGTCGCAAGAGCAATTTATGTTACATCAGTGATATATAATAACTGTTACTGCAACATTTTTCTAATAACGCATTTTTCTACGATGTTGGTACTAACCTGGTTAGCAATTTAAAGTAGCACATGCCGCTGTAATATTAATATCTAAAACCTTCTTCTTAGATACCTTCTGTAGTGTAACGTAACTTGAGTTTATAAATAAAAAAATAAAATAAAATAAAAGGGACTTTATTCTTCAACACAGGAAACAATACA
>NW_020653200.1:16742130-16750384 GCF_003589595.1 Hyposmocoma kahamanoa | reverse complement strand
ATATATGTTTATGCCCACGAACATTACGTAGCTGTTTCGTATGAACCAAAATATTATGCGCATCATAAAATATATTGTATGTACAATACAATACAAAAAAAAGAGACTGGTGCGTAAACTAATCCGAAGCTTATATTATTTATAGGATAGCATGTCTCGTACCGCGGATAACAACGTTCAATAAATTGTTAGAGAAGTCAAGTACAAATTAAAAAAAAATTACTAAGTTACGTAAACAATTTGGAATATTATTCAATTTCGTAATGAGTTTTAACAACCATTTCGTTCGTGATTACTTTTCTGGTTTAGGGATAATAGTTTGTAGTAGCAAGTAATAGTTTATTATTGAAGACGTTGTATTCGGTGTCGTAATTTGTAGTGTGAATCTACGGAACTCTATCGTTTTCATCTCTCTCATTATACGTTTTCTAGTAAACACCTTTACTTTTCCTGATTCCTGAAAGAGTCCCAACTAATATTTACTAAAATATTAACGTCTAAATTACTTTAACTTGCTAGTGTAGGCTATTTCTCGCACTTACCCCTTTACCCCTCTACAATCTATTCTTCCACAGATTATCCTATAAATTACTCTTCCTTTGATATGCAATCTTAGAAGTAGAAGCGTTTCCGCTCCTGGCTGCTCTCATGTTGGCTCTTCATTTGAAATTCAAAATTGGCGATTCGAATTTCGATGCTCTCTCTCGCTCTACCAAACGCTCGTCATTCTTGTACTGACCTTGGAGGTATCTGGTCTTCACCAGACCTAGTAAATACATGAAGTCTCACATTTTCGAAGTTCTACACCTGGCCTTATTCCTACCGCGCGTACGCGCCTGCCTGATGACCAGTTCCTCGACTGCTTCACTCTAAACCTGGTCTTCACGTTTACGCTCCTCCTACCTGGACTGTGTACCTCACCTTCACCAAGCGAGTTTGGAGCAGCGGGAGTAACTGAAGCCGAAGCTCAAGATGAAGTAGAACTCAACCTCCGAGTATAAAGTGATAAAATCCACTGCTGCACTACCGCCGCTCTCTGTGCCGTCTATCCACTCACCGCCTCCGCGCCGAACCCGCTGCGCTCCGGCTCTGCACCTCCCCCCTCGGTCTCCAACCTGAGAGGGCCACGGGCCTCCCATAACTTCGTGGACCCGTAATACTAACATAGTTATTAAGGTTTTTGTTTACTATCAACCAATGGAACATTAAGTTGTCTCAAAATAAAGATATTTTATTTACTATTATTGTAAAAGCGACTAGGTACGTATCCCTAAAGTAGAAACATTTTTATTCCAACTAAAGTTTGGTACAGTTGTAGCCAGAACTGTAAAGAGGTTATCATTAATAAACGTAGATAAAATTGACAAAAACCATTTAATAGATATTTGCACACCTATCTACCTATCGGTATTTTAGCACTTCCCGAAGGATGTCTCACCACTTTAAACAGGTGTGACCTGCAAAATTGACTGTAATAGTTTGGTAGGTCAATGGTAATAGTTGTTGGTAGGTCAATGGTAACAGTGGTAATTGTTATGTATATGTAGACCTGACGAAGGGAACTCACTTATAGCATGAAAGGGTCAAAAAACATATCGATGCCTTTTCTCAAACTCGTATCTTATAAAGAGATTGAGGATATGGCAAAAATTTATATTTATTTTAAATTTCTTACGAAGGGTGTAAATTTGGATGCATTACTTCAAGAATAGGTAAAAGCCAGTGTGTAAATATGAAGGAAATGTCATGTGATATCAGCCTACAAAATGTATATAATAATATACAATCCATTTTTTGCGTTTCAGTAACTTTGTGCTTTGAGATACGAGTTTCAGAAAGGCGTCGATATGGCAGAAGTCAAAAACCGCCAATATAGTAAATCGGTGATAGCGGAACATTTACTGAAAAAAATGACAAATCACTGGATGAAATTTCATTGTTAACAGGTTCTTTTTCAAAACTTGTGCGTGAAACAATTGAAATGAAAAAAAAAAATCTAAATAATGTCAGCGTGGAATCCGGTATTTGCAAAAGCTCAAACTCAAATTATCTTTACTCCATATGTAAGCAAATTACACTTGAAATCAGCATATTGACTAAACCTACTGCTCATTCGTAAGGCAGATTCCCCTGAGAAGCATGAGCAAGAAACTCTAAGGATTGCTCTTTGTAAATATATATTTCAATATTGAATACATTTATCATTTACAATGTTTATTTCAAACATCTTTGATCGAGACTACCTGCAAGAGCTAAACGGGTCACTATCACGGTTTAGTATAAAGTTTTTATTGTACTACAGTTTTAAATCTCGTAAATGGCAAATTTTGAATATCAACCGAAACCTTATTACAGAAGCGTATAGGTACGTTGTCCCTTAAATGAATTTGTGACTTTGTGAAGACGACTATCAAGAACAACTAGTTTATTTTTATTACTCATATTAATGTTATGTCTGTTACTATTTTTGATAAAAATATTACTATTCTGCTTAACATAAATTACATTTTCATAAAGTCGATATTGTATTCCGCGATCAACTGACTTACCATAATACGGCTTCGGTGTGGAATAGGGACGTTAGTGTTATGTGTGGCGGTGCTTTGAAAAATATTACGAGGGTGGTGAAGATTCCACCGCCTAGACGGAGACGTAACATCGCATCTCCAAATAACCCGGAAACGGCCAGTGCAACCTGGCCAAAACGCCGGGATAATAGCTAAACAGAAATACGTATTAAATTGTTTCATCACGTCCGTCTCTTTTTTATAATGTTAAATTTATTGCAACGCGAAAATTTAAAAGCATATAGAGGTATATAGTAACGAGTCTTCAATCATTAGAAGGGGTTCTCGAAGGGTGAGTAATTGAGTGTTAATGGAATGTCACGATGATGTTATACTACCATGATGTTCAATTTTTTTTTTGTGAAATGAACTAGTTTGTTATAATTATTATAATAAAGATCGAAACACTAAGATGAATTCGTTCGATCCGGCTGAATTCGAACCAGCACCCTCAGGCAATCAGTGTGTGAGACACAAGTGCTCTGACAGTTGGTCGTAGTTAAGCAAAAAGGATTCAATCCACAAAATTATCAAAAAATAAGTTATATGTACCAAACGGTTCCTAATGTCTAACCTCTTAGATCAGCAAAAAATCCAGCATTTATAAATATCTCTGGAATTACATGAAATTATAAGTTTTGAAAATAAAACACGAGTGAGAAACACTTTTAAACTTCAAACTGCCATATCTCGAAAGTGAGTGGATATGGACTGGATCCTTTTTCGTTAACTACGTCCAATTAAGACACGGAGTAATTTCACAAAAAATAACTGAATAATATGGTAGTATAACATCATGATATTCAATAAACTTAAAAATTACAATTATTAAAGCGACATCTCTAGTCAGCGATGGTAGCTGTAAAGGTACCTCTCTGAGTGATGAAATAATTTTTTCACAGATGGTGCTACCATATATACCATGATAACCCACAACAAAGATCGGCAACAAACACATAGAAATAATATTCGTACGCTTTGTTCGTTCCATGGCTTAATTGGCAGAGCATCTGACACGGATTCGAAACCAGCGACACAAATAACGAAACCGGCCGGATTGATTGTTAACGTATTTAACTTACTAATGGGTAGTAGGTATTGCGCAAAAATCTCATTCGCTTCCATGTACAGTTGGGATTTAGGGAAATATCGGGGTTTAATGAGAAATTATTTACCTCCGCGTAGTGTGAAAAATAATTACGATGTTTTTACTTGTAATCATATTTGGAATTATCAAAAAATATCGATTGAAAAAATCTAATATAAATTCTCCGATAACCGCAAGAATCCCAACACCTCAGCGACCAGTTTTAGAGAAAATTACCAAATTATCTACAATATAACCGATATATATGTACATTTAAATTGTAACATTCAGTTCCCAGTAATTCAACGTAACCCTTAAATAATATAAAAACAAATTTATGATAAGCCTTCCCAGCCTGCTCCTCGAAATACAGAA
The DNA here is from genome assembly GCF_003589595.1 of Hyposmocoma kahamanoa. Classification (NCBI taxonomy): domain Eukaryota; kingdom Metazoa; phylum Arthropoda; class Insecta; order Lepidoptera; family Cosmopterigidae; genus Hyposmocoma; species Hyposmocoma kahamanoa. The sequence goes on along the minus strand of NW_020653200.1, from coordinate 16,746,355 downwards.
CAAGTGGAATTGTTGCCAACACTCTTTAGGGCACAAAACAAAGGAATATGATATATTAATTAAATTTAAAGGGATGAAATTAAGTCCCCGTGTCTGGGTGACCAAGATACAGGCAGTGATCTCTTTTTATACTGCTAGGGTACATATACTTATATTTAGTTTTTCAAGTATTTATTCAAGCTACATAATGATTGTTTGAAAGTCCAAATGCTAGGGTGAAAAGTTTCTCGCAATTAAACTGTTTCTAATAGGTTCTGAACTATAGATGGAGCTCGCGCCATTTACTCCGTAACGAGGCATGCAACAAACTTCCTTCCACTCCTCGTTCTCAGTTCCTCTCACACCGACCAAAATATCTTCTATCGAGGTAAACCATCGTACTAAAGTTTAGAACGTCATATAGTTAATGAAATTTTTCGAAGTATCTTCACAAGATTATATTCATTGTGATATCACAAAATTGTCACACTCATTGACTTTATAACACTGATGCTTGATTTGTCAATGTAATTTTAACTACTTTATGTATTATAATGGCATGAATACAATAAAAATCATTCAGTTTAGTTTAGTTTAGAGTTAAATGATGAAAATTCGTGTCAGTGGATCAATTCAGAAATCTACGCAAGAGAAGCGTCGCGTCGGTGTGAGTGGCGTGCGCAGTAAACAAACGCTCAACTTTCCGCGGCATTGTGCTGCTGCGATTAAATTTTTACGCATTAATCATACCCTGTCGTTGTTTCCGCGCAGGTTCCCGTTCCCGCGCAAAATGGCGCGCTGCGGGGTAAACCATTACGACCGTGACTGTTATTTTTGTTCCGAATCTAAATTTCTCTCGAAATTTTGGACATGATTTCCATTGGCCCCTTTTACGTAATAATACTTTTCGTTTTAAGATCCACTTCATTTGAGGACGCCAGTAAAAGTTTCCGTTCGCTGTACGTGATGTAAAATATATTTAGATTACTGACGTTTAAGCTGTCGATACCATAAGTATAACAAAAAGGCATATGTTCTAGCGTCACTTCAGTAAATATAACTTTTGTCTTCGAAACGTAGCGGAACCTAACTTTTATGAACAAACACATTATTGCAAAGAGATTCGCCGGGCAGAGGAATTTTCTGTTTTCAATCCAAATACACTTCACGCTTAAAAAAATAAAATCTATACGAACGAACGAACTCCTTTATGGGGCAAGGGGAACATTATTATTTTAAGGGAATAAAGTTTCTTCCAGTTAGTATTTCAATATACAAACCAAAACATGAAACAAAATATTTAGAACAACATTGCACAGCAAGAAAGCTTCAATTTGCTTTTATTGTCTAAATACCGATCTTCGAATTGTTTTGATAGTTTTACAAGGAGTCTTCGAGAATTGTGTTATTGCTTTATTCTCGAATCGAATAAATTTTGAAAGCTACCGCAAGTATTGCTTCATATGATTTAATTCTAAAGTTTTTATGCTACAAATTTTTCGTAAAACATTTTCAGTGGCCCGGGTCTGCGTTGTTGGCTTATTATAATGCCCAGGCACAACCGATAGTAAAGAAGCGATACTGGTTATTACGATTCACAAATTTATGAACATGCTTTAGTATTCTAGTTCGGTAGAGAAGTCGGCCACAGAAATGAACGGACAAAACACAGTCACAACAAAGCATCGGTGCCTCTTATTTAAAAAAAAAATCCTAAACATAGAACTTATGTTTCTATAAACATACTGTGAACGTGTATGTACACGTGTACCTGTAATATCAAATACCTGTTTTATACATTAGTATAATAATATACTATTGATGAAGTTGTCCAATAATATTTCATGTTATATTTTGCTAAGCTAGCAGATGCACGTTGAACAGCCAACGTATGACGTTTCTTAATAGATGTTTTTAAAAAGTTTCTTGCACTATTACATCGCATATACAATTGGTATGGAGTGAATTAGTGAAACAATCTGTGCCAAACCATCGACAAATCATATTGTGGCAGAGAGACTACCTGTATTTATATAAACATAACAAACGGTTCGGGACACAGTTTTTGCTTGCCATTCGACTTACTTCTGTTTTGATTTATCGACCTTCTTTAACAAGAATAAAGTTTTCTGTTTTCAGCGTTAAACGTGAAATATAACACTTGAATTTTACTTACCTATATATAAAATACTTAGAAATAGACACCAGACACTAATAATCCACAAACGGTGACCATTAATTATTTCCGCTCCGTCCATTTGAATCCCCTGCTACAACCCCCTGGGGGATTTATGTAGATATTTTGCGCACATAGATCCCCTGGGGGATTCATTTGGATTTATTGTCCACATGGATCCTCTGGGGGATACATTTGGATTTTTGTGTCCACATGGATCCCTTATTTAATTACCTTGACTTTAGATTACTCTGTAAGTACATCTGAATGCCAGCCAATTTAGATCAGCTTCACATAACTGCACTTCACTTTAGGGCTTTATTCAATAAATTGCACATAATAGAAATATATTAATTGTCAAAATATGGAAAAGCACACCAACTGACAAATATTTTAACATGATTATGATGTAATGTGCTGGCCCGCAGGTTCGTGAGATGGTCCACCGAAGTCAAAATTACTGTATTCAAAGCTTGCAGCCAATCATTTTACTCGAGTGGCCTGTGAGTTAAATGCACGAAACGTCCTGATAACATCTTACGTGCACAATACAATAACGCTTTTAATCAAATCAAATCAAATCAATTATTGTGTACGCACGTCTATAATTGCCAATTTTACGGCATACAATTTACATAATTCCATTAATTTAACAGTATACTACTACATTTTAATTACAAAATCTCAAATCTTAATTTTAATTTCAATTCTTAATTATATTTATGTCATTATTTTGTGGTGGTTAACTATTATTCTATGTTCTTGTCATTTAAGTAATCGCTGACTTTATAATATGCTTTCCCAGTCAATAAATTAAATAATCGCTTTTTAAAATTGGCATTGTCGTTAGTCTCAAGTATATAATTAGGCAGCTTATTGTATAGTTTTCGCGCCATCGTACAAATATTATCATGAAAGAGAGTAGTCTTACAGGCAACCAGTTTCAATTTATTGTGTCTTCGTGTACTTTCCACCTTGCTGAAGAGTGTGAGATTTCTCCGAACAAAAAGAACCGTTTCAAATATATATATTGAAGGAACTGTTAATAATCTCAGTTTTTGAAATTGCGGTATACAGTTGTCCATACGGCACAACCCACAAATTGCCCGAATGCACCTTTTATTGTGCAATCAATACGTCCGTACTTCGTTTGGCATTACCCCAGAACATAATACCGTATCTTATGATTGAGGCTACATATCCGTGGTAAGCCGTTAGTAATGCATCTTGGTCTACAAATTTAGATAGTCTCCACAAAGCGTATGCAAATCTATTTATTCTCATACACAAGATTTCTATGTGTTTTTCCCATGTTATATTATTGTCTATGTATTTTCCTAAAAATTTTGTAACTTCCTCCTCCTTCAATTTTGTATTCATATAGCTTATGTTATGTTGTATATACTTTATTAATTTTGTTTTATTAATTAGTTTTAGGATGCTGTCTGGTCTGCCGAGATCAGTGTGTGTGTCAGTGTTCGCAGAAGCGCACATACGTAGCCATCTACTAAGCGATAATGCGAAAAAAATAGTATCGCTTATGACTCGTGTCAGAAGTAGTCCCAACTGCATCCTGAAAATAGCTAGAGAAAGGTTTGAAAAGAGGTGGTTTGTACCCGAATTGGGCAAGTCAAATCTGTTTTTATGTATATTAAATAAGTAGTTTTTGTGTTGTTATGATGTTTATTACTAACCTACTTTAAGCGGAAATGTTCATAACAATTTATATTAATCTGTGCCATAAACAAATAATTTCTATTCTATTCTTTTATCAGTGAAACAGGCGCTAACGAAAATCGGAAATTTCACAAATCGGACTAATAAGATTTGAACGTAATTGACTCGCATACAGTAGATAGTAGGTAGTAATAATAATAATAATAGAGTTTAAAATAAATACAACAATAACAATAATAATAATAATAATTATTAGGCCTTGGGAGAGGCGAGAGTTTAAAATAAACATAATAATAATAATAAAATAAAAGTCAATTGTACTAGACACATGCTCGATAGTCCGCCGTTTCTTAAATACACCTGATTCAACAAACTCCACAAAAAATCACCACT
>NW_020653200.1:16716338-16742030 GCF_003589595.1 Hyposmocoma kahamanoa | reverse complement strand
TGGGATCGATCAATTATCACGGACAGGACTATTCTTGCGAATAAGCCTGATATTGTGATATTGGATCGATCGCAGTCGAGGGTATTTCTTGTGGACGTCACCATACCGCATGACGAGGGTCTCGTGAAAGCTGAAACCGAGAAACGCCGGAAGTATCTCGACCTGGCGCATGAGATCACCGACATGTGGGATGTGGCCTCCACTGAAATAATCCCAATTGTTTTGTCCGCAAATGGGTTAATTCCAGTCAGCCTTTCTAACAGCTTGAGGCGGTTGGATTTCTGTGGCGTGTCGCTTCCAGCACAAATGCAGAAGGCGGTCCTGCTCGATACGGCACGTATTGTTCGCCGATTCTTGGACCTGAGTCCCTGACCCCGGCCGACTGTGCCATTGCCGGGAAATACCGTCTCTCCCATTTAAAAATTCAAAATTAATTTTTTAGGCCTTGGGAGAGGCGAGAGTTTAAAATAAATATAATAATAATAATAATAATAATAATAATAACAATGACAATGGCAATGGCAATGGCAATGGCAATGCAAATACTGAAATGAAAAAATGCAAATACTACTAAATGCAAATACCGCCTCTCCCATTTAAAAATTCAAAATTAATTTTTTAGGCCTTGGGAGAGGCGAGAGTTTAAAATAAATACGAAAATAATAATAATAATAAACGAAGTGCAAAAAATTAGGCTGTAGAATTAATTCTAAATTAAACGACCACTTGAAACTTTTTCCCATGCTAGAAAAAAATCTGTATTATAGGTTTAGACTATTCCTTTATTATTTTCCATCCTCTAAGATTATAGGTGTCAATCATCGTCCGTGACAGCTTACAACCTTGACAAACAATTTCAAACAAGCACTGAATTTTATTTTATTTTTAAATATAGTTAAGTAAAATAATATAATGTAAACAGATTAAACTTAATGTAGTATTAAAAGAAAAGGATAATTTTCAAGATAAAGGTTCAGCCACGGGATGTTAAACCGGGAATAACCAATGAGAATACCTCCAAATCGTACATTTTTACCTAAGCTTGACCATCTTTCTAGCCATTTTCTAGCTCAAAGTGGCTGGAGAGGGTGTCTCCACTTGGTGCGCAAAATTGCCTCTGTCGTTTCCTAAGAGAACTACAAGGTTTTTCAATTACACAAGTTACAATCGAAAGACTGAGATCAATGTCTACTGGCAATTGTGCTACCAAAGCTTCTGTGTTGTGCTGAAACTTGGAACCTGGAGGTGGAACTAACATTTCTGCACAATATAAAGGATTCATTTAAAATGCCTTCGCGACAATCTGAATAACAGATCGGACTACTTCTGGAACAGTGTTGCTCTGCGGCATGCGAATGTGTGCATAATCAAGGCATATGTAATGCGCCGACACTTCCATTCAGTACTGCCAAGTACAGTACCTACTCCTTATCATAAAAGTAACGTAACCAAAAATTTTAGTGAAATTGTGTTATCTATCTTCTTACGCTGATCCTATAGAACATATCTAGGATCAGCGTAAGAAGATTTACAACCCTCTTTAATAAGCTTTTTCGTACTTAATTTAGTTTCAATTTTATTGTTAACCGTAATTGACATTTTCTGTTAGCGAAAAAAACAAACATTAGGGGCCAATATCTCGAAAGTTCAGAAATGCAAATGCGTTCGTTAGTTATGATAAGGAGGGCAGAATAAAAAAAAAGGAAATTCCAAAGCATCGATCATTGTATTAACTACATATTCCATATCTTTTAAAATTCCATTTCAATCGTCCTAACACGAGCTAAAGATCGAACCCACATTTAATTTTTGTGGCGTCCCTATCCCAAAATAAAAAACCTCTATTAACCGGCGAATACTGGCTCAATCTAGTCCCGGCCTGCTGTAACGGGCCGTGAATCTTTCCCGCGTAAATCTTAGGTTTTCGACGGCGGGTGGTGCGAGGGAGGCAGGGACGATTTATCGCAGAATCCTCTAAGAATAGTCCCTTTCTCTACAATAGGTGTCTACTCGCCGCTCCTATCTATTGTAGTGATGAGAATGGGCAGCGGGTCCATCGGACAGCAGTCGATTTTATGGTAACTTTCCAATATATTATTATCGTTTTTTGGTTTCATTCTTAAAGTGTTCATTCATTTAATCATTTCGAGTCTGCACGTACTTTCTACTCCATGATAAATAAATAGTACATCAGTTTTTTATTCTCTTTATTAATTATGCTTGTAGAAATAACCTATTAACACGAGACGTTAAAAGTGTATAAATTTAATATTTGTCACAATAAAACTATTATTATTTAACGCTACTTTTAGATACAAAATTTACCTTTTGACTATTTTGTTTCTCAATCCTGCCGAGTTCAATTCTCACAGTGAAATATTTCGAATTCAGTTCTGATAGATAGACAATCAAACATTAATTATGTGTCACTACGCGGAAGACGAGTGAAAGCCTAATATTATGTGCAGCCAAAGCAAATAAAGCTTGACGCTTTAGATTTTCGACCTTTGTTATCACAAGGTGCATTGATTTGAATTTAAATCTTAAGTGTCCAGCCTGATATGCTCTTGGTCCTGTACATAAAATTAAATATTATAAAATATAATTATAGTTATTGTAGTTAAAAAAGCGTTAGAGCGATGCTAGACAGGCGCTGCGTTGCCGGTGTGTTGCGTCGTCCCAACTCTATGATTTCAACGCACTGAGTGCCACACGAGCTGTGCGGCGGCGCATCTAGGATTGGCAGATGCTGACTTATCATTTCCGGGACAATTCTACTAGGCTAAAGGAGACGGGCCGAATTCGGGACAGTAAAAAATAATTACTTTACACAGGACAAGAGGAAAAATTTCGAGACTATCCCGGATTCCCGGCCATCTGGCAAGCCTAGGCGCAACGTAAAGCCGAGTACTCACTAGCGAGCTGTAACCGTAACCGTTGCATGTTATCTTACCAAAAAACGTAGTGTACACACAGTGTGTGGTTCGCGAGAACATTCGCGAGCAGAACGTGTGCGGTTCACAGTGAGCCGTCTGATTGAAGACTGTTTGAAGCGTACACACTAGAACCTCGTTACTGTATCTGTCACGTTACAGTTACAGCTCGTTAGTGAGTACCCGGCTTAACGCTGCTTACTTACGCAACGCAACATCCTTCTCCGCTTCGTCTCCTGTCGCCTTGTCCGACGTCCACACGTTCCGTCAGCACGCGCCATTTCAAATCACCATGTAGTTTCATGTTATATGTTGTACAACGCAGCGTCATCGCTGCATTAACTAAACTATATTTTTGTTTTTGCGTTCAGTGGTTAGGCAAAAAAAAAAAGGTATTGAGCAATAGTGCGATTGGACTCTGGGAATTACCAGAACGCCGACACGTCGTTTTAAATGCGTTGAAGTACCCATATTACGTACATCAAGCAATATTATTAAAACACAATAGCAAATTATATTCCAATTAACCTTAGCAAAATAAAATTATTCAATCTAGTTTAGTCAGAGAGTCTACTAGACGCCATTAACTGATTAGCGTTTATCAGATCAATGACGAATTAGAGACCGGATCACCGTGGGGCGAGGGTGATTTTAGTTAATCGCCTTTAGCCTATTGATTTTCAGCTATTTCTTTAATTAATACCCCGAAACAGTATCTCGGAAAACCTAAATTAAATAGAAGCTAGTTTGGCAATTATTCATGACCATATTAATTACACTGAGGACTCTGCAAGTGACACAAATTCAAACATTGAACAGGAACTAGATCCGATTTAATGTTGGTTCAGTGTAACCTTGGAGTATGTACAGAATATAATATTTGTAAATAAGGAGGTTCCAAAGCAAAAAAAAACAGTTGTCTTGATAATTATAATTATCAGGAACAGCAAGAAGAACCAATAAAGAGATCCCCAACAAATGATGGCAATACTTTCTAATCAGGACACTGCAGGAGGAACGCTCGCCTTCTTTCGAGGACGGTAACAAGCAATTTCGATCTATTATTGCAGAGCACTATATCGTACGCTTAGTATATAAAGCTACATTTGATCATATTTCAAAAATTATTTTATCACATGAAAGTCATTAAAATAATGCGAAACACATAGAGCGAATTATGTATGTTAGATTTTATAACTATATTGCAGCATAATCAATAAGTTATCGACTAATTTAGTTTGTGAATTTGTCATTTTGCTAATATGACCTAATAAGGGTGCGAAATAATAGTTTAAGGCATGTATTTAAATGATCATTTTATATTTGCAAAAGCAGCTGGTAAAAAATTAACGGTCATCTTTCTTAATGATTGATCTTTTTTCTTATACATAAAATAAATTTAATTAATGTAAATTTTAGTCTATGCTAATGTTTCATTTGTATTTGTGTTTGTTTGATCTGTTGTCTCAGGGTGACGCGCGCAGTGACAATGCCCCTCAAATCTTTGCGTTTCAAAGCTCTTAATTGTATAAATAATATATAATATAATAATATATAAATAATAAAAAAAAAAATTAATGTAACTCCAACACAACGTGAACTGGTTAAAGCTGTATCATATCTAGTAAGAAATTCTGAAAGCATCGGAACAGCGACCGGAAATTGATGTAATAATAACTGACTATTCCTATACGCCAATAAAACTGTTTTCGAATGAAACGTGACTAATATAAATTACCCAATTTATTGGTCCGCGACAGACACTCGAAACGGTGTAAATATCGGAAATAATATATTTTTCCTGTTTCTATGTATAATAGGTATAATTAAACTTTGTATTAGTTAATTTGATTTAGGAAGCATTTGGGGTTTTCGATGAACTTTTCAAGCTTACAAGGTAGAACAAACGTCAATAATAAGGTTTACAGTCTGCTATAACGAGCAACCGATTTCGAGGAATCGGTATACTAGGATGGGACTTTCAACTTATGTTTCAGTGTGACGGGCGCAGTAGCAATGCCCCGCGGATCTTTGCGATTTAAAGCCCTGAGCGGCGTTGCAACTGTTATGGACAGACCTGTCGCTTACCACCCGGTGCGCGACTTGCACGACTCGTACGTCCCGCCACTTGGTATCACTGGTTGGTTTGGGCTTTCCCGATTGCTACACATTGGAAATAAAACTAGTTGTGGACCAAATTAAAAATTCAGTTGATTTGTTTGAAAAAAAAAAGAAAGGTCTCGAAAAAAGTGTGCCCGAATATTTCGAACACTTCATTTTCATAACTTTGGTGAAATAATCAACGTGCGAATTGTCTCCCAAAATTGTTCGAATATATGTACAGTATTGCAACAATTCAAATAGTCGTCGTATTTCTATCAATCGTGTGCTCGGTCCATTTCAATGCTCAAAATAGTGATCCAAATGAATGCTCTGAACAATTGTTCCACATTCGAATTTCGAATATTAGTCGCAATAAAATGTTTTCAAAGAACATGCTGCATGGAAGAAAATAAACAATGAAAGAGCCCTAAGCCTCGATTACTATCAGAAACGCTGTCACGAAAACTCACACAATCATAATATTAAACACAATTAAATTTTGATAATGATTGCGTCTTTTCTAATTTAAAAACATGGACTGTTAATATAATTTCGAATTTACCCTATTGGCATATTGTGGTTCAATACTTATATGAAAAGTTAGCTGGAAGAAATCCCTTTATGGGACAATTATGAGTTAACGTCGACTTTGTACATTAATATTTTAAACTATTTCTTAACATTTGTCATTTATTTGTGTTATAATAAAGTATTTACATACATTACACTACATACATACTTATTAATGCAAGTTACGATGTTTTGATTTTATATTACAATTTCAAACAATGTGCTGCCATCTTGCGGTCAATAGCTGAATGATAACGAATTCAAGACGCTCACTTAGTTCTCCAAAAAAAGAGGAACCATACTGCAGATATAAGGTTTACTTTCGTTTCTTATAACAAAAATCTATTACAATAATTTATATACAATTAAATAAAACAAGACAACAATGATATGTAGGTAACACCACCATAGATAATATTACAGGTGCAACTTAGTACTTAGTTAGCACTTAATAAGGCTTTTAAGGCTTTCGAGGTTTTGCGCCAGATAATTAACAGGACCATAACGTACAAAACCAAAATGGCCGACTGTATGTAGCTCAAGTATGTTGAACTCTACGTACTGTTGGCACACGTGTCACGGTCACTAAGAACGTCCACTGTATTTATATAAATGCGGCTCAAAGTCAATCAATATTTCTACTAATTAATGTGGGCATTAATATGCCCTTAAATAGTAATCAAAATTCAGAGTGAGTATAATACTGCATCACGTCCACAGCGTATTAGATTATTATGTTAGTATGTTTGTGATCGTTACTAAAGCAACAGTTTTATAAAGCCTAACAACCATGTCACATCCCGTTCCGCGCGGTTATCGCTGCATTGGAAATGGTGGAGGAGCTATAGTGTTGCCGCTATGCTTCGGAAGCAACCACCGAGAATCACGATTGATAACAAACCTCACAAAAGTATACCTTTTATTCGACATTAAGATATTGACATAATTGTTACGTGACGAAATTTAAATGATGTATCATTAACCATATTGTCAGCAAAAACCATGCGAAATCTCATGGGAGTGACCTGTTTAACTCTTTTTAGTTGTTTCTACATTTAATATTATAAACAAACATGATAAAAACGGATAAAAAGGTAAAACTACTTACTCTTCACGGGGAACCTGTCCATGAGTAGTAATCAATTATGATTTGCTTACCTATGAAATAAACATATTTTTATTTAGAATTTGAGTCGACTTAATATTGATGCATTGGCGATACACGGTCCAGCGTAACGTAACAGGAAAATGTACTTTAAGTACTACTACAGCATAAACCTATAGCCTTTGAGCAACTACATTTCCAATTAAGCTTTGTAAATTTTACGACGTAGCAATGGAAGTCCTTGGCGACACCGTGAACATTTCTATAAAGGAGTGACTACCGAAAAACTTCGAAATGAATCTATGCGCCGCATATTTTTGTTGTTGGTAAAATTGCGAAAGGATTAGAGTGCCACTCTTTGAGAAAATGAACTTGAAATTGTAAAAAATAACCAATATAGTAATCTCAGTATCGAAATGAGGAAACATAAGAGTTTTTTACTAATACGACTTGTAACAGTCACTAAAGTGTAAACGACTTCGAATAATGAGTGTTAGTAGAAACTACACACAAATAACTAACCAGCTCCTGTGACGACACTGCGTTTTATACGTTGGGAATGTGCACCAAAGCATCACTCATCACTCAGTTAAAAACAAAAACTGTCAGCGCGAAAACTTTTTTGCAAGCTCGCCTAAATAATCGCTATTTACTCTTGCCTTGAAAAGGCCCAAATTTTGCCTGCAAATTGGCCATATACTGCGTCTGAAAAATTTGCATTTGTTCTTACTTAACTCTTAACTCATTATATCAAACTCTGTGTAAAAGTGCTTAATAGTGCGTGAAAGTTTAAAGGCCTATCAAATCAAACATGATTTTGTACTAAAAAAAATTGCAACAAACGTCCGCATTAGAAAACCGAGAATGATCCAGTCGGTCGAACTTAACGAGGCTAGAACTAGTAGTAAGATTTGCGAGAGAGTGAATTCGACAATAAAAACACCGTGGATTCCGAAATTTACGTTTATTCTCATGTATACTGTATACTGTAACCTTAACATGTCATAATTATTCCCATAGCAGCGGATTTTAATGAAAATGAAAAAGAGTTAAATCAGCATGTAACATTTTGAATATCACATTACACGAAATGTAGAAGCTACTAAAAAGTTGAAATTTAAAAAATTTTAAGCCAATAACATATCGTTCTGAAACACTGAAGTTATTATATACATATAACAAAATATTAGTCTCAGAACATCCATAGTATGCAATGTTGATTAAAACAACAGTTTCGTTTTGTTTTAGCCTTCAGTTTAAGATACGTGCGTGTATACATTTTTTTACTTTACTTTGGGTGTATCTCATTTTTACAGGTGACGGCGCGTAATCGCGCGTTTGCGTTCGCTAAGCGTGTAATTTTACCGCTTCCCACACACGAATTCGCTGCGATCTTTCAACGCATACCATAAAATAACACATTTTCATTTGAACAACGGAAACCTCACTACATATCATATAAAATGTTAAGCACAAAATGTATGTCGTAGAAATGCAATATAATCCTTCTACGTTAACTGTAAGTACTGAACAAAACCACGAATACAAAAAGCAATCGTGCCGGACTGCCGCTGCCGCTATTGTTCACAATATTGTGGCTCCGCTGATCGAACTGACTCGTGCTCGTTGCAAAATGTTATAATATCAATGTAAATACATACTCGTATATGCTAAGTGCAAACGCAAGGTTTAAATGAGTCGAAATACATGTCCATTTTTTATTAATTTATTTGTTTTTATCCAAATAGATATTGCTAGTCAATTACTTATACACCCGTTTCAATGCAATAACGTACATTTAATTTAAATGTCATGAATATTCAAAAGGTCACAACTCTCATTAATTACTTTAAAAGTTTTATCGCGATTTGTCGCGAACGGGAGATGGGGTGAGTTGCGGGGTATGAAGAAAGGAAGGGGTCTGTTCCCTAATCTGGGGCAATTAATTAAAAAATGTCCCCGGTTGCAGGTACCGCGGCAAGAAGGAAAATTAAGCTGCCCAACTTCGTGACAGGAGGTACGTAATTGGCTACTTTTATAATGTTGAAAGTTTTAAAACATTAAAGAAAGTCGACTTTAAAATTCTAAGCCTATAAGAATTGATTGGTTTGCGTTCGACACAATGATGTTATAAAATTAAGTTTGATAGATGAAGTTCCAACTGAGATTTTAAATTAGGTTCTATAAATTGCATTTTTTTCTGAGGGATAAGGAGACAGTGTCAACTCTGTCACTAAATTAATATACTCAATCGGAGTTTGTCCAGCAATTTTACTACTAAATTCGTAGTTTAAAGGCATGAAATGACAAAGCTATTCGTCTACCCGGGCTTACATCGGAGATCCTTTAATTAAAGCTTTTGGTATGCCCGATAACAGAGAATTTGAGCCAAGGCAAAAGTAGGCAATAAAAGTCAGATTTATGAGAACAAAACTGTAATACTGAGCTTTTAGTGAAATCAAAGAGGATTTTTTATTATTGTTTAAGAAATTTGTTTGGTTTTACGTAAATGCTGACACCAATTAGAAAAATAATAAGAATATTTGGTATCTTTGTCATAAGTATTATAATATATAACCAGTAATTATAAATATTAAAGATACCAAAACAATGACAAATAAAGTAAAAGGAAATCTAAATAATCGACTCAAACTTACATTAGAGGTCACAAAAAACCATTGCGGCAATTTCGCTCGATAGCCAAGTACAGACGATCCTTACACGATTAGAATCCTAATAAGAAATACAGAGATAACAGAAGGAATTAGCATATGAATTTGGATAGTGCGTTCACTAAAAAAACTATTTGCCAAACATTGCAAGCATATAATTTACTGGAATATTACAATACATATAGTAAAGCTATTTACCAAAATGCCTAAATTAAAGTGTTGAATTTGAGGAGAGAATCGGTGTAGATCAAGGTTCGCAGTTGAACTTTTGAATCAGTTGAGGACACAGCTACACATCAATCGACTAATTGCCACCACGATACCTTTTCAGTGTGTAGAGTGTAGTGCTCAATCAGTTAGAGTGCTGAAGACCTTAAAAATTGACTAGAAAAGACATTTTTGATTAAGAAACTGGACGTCGTTTTGTCCAATCAGTCTTGATCGATAGACGTAAACCTCGGCGGCATCGGCGTCTACCATCTAATGTCAGCCTGTTATTCTTCTTCTCCTATGTAAATAGTGTATGTGAAATTTGTGACCTCGTCCTCGGGAAAAACACAGCTATCCTTTGCAATATCCCGTGCAGATGAACTTGAAAAAATAGCTGTTTCTTTGCCTGACAACGAACCTATCGACAAAATCTGCCTAACGATACGTTACTCGCCTTATAGACGCTTTCGCCTCCGTAACAGGCTGCCTAGTCCAAGCCATCACAAGAACACCAACTGCAAAATTGGCAGCCACTTGACAAAACTCTAGACTACGTTACCATATCTGCCAGTTGAACCGTATTCTTCCATTAATCTGCCCTTAAGAAGGTTATCTAGACTGAACTGATAGTGTCCATTAGAGTACACACTCAATGGACACTATCAGTTTCGTATAGTGTTCATCAAATAATTGTATTTTAATTTTTTAAATATTTCATTTAGTTATAATATAAACTATTAAATCTAATAACGTAAATACTCTCACTACACTTCAAAAAGAGGCGAAAGAAAAGCTAAAAATTCGAAATTTTAAAACTCTGATTGTAGTCTAAATGAGATACATCGAGTAAAAAAGATATAGAGAAAAGACTATAAAGTTAAGTACGAACGTAAAAAGATCCAAAAATATAGATACTTAAATAAATAATTTAAATATTCACCTCATCAACAGTCAGTGCTCATTTGATATGAAAAGTGATAAACCTGTCCTGGCCGTGCGTGATACCGATTGCGAGCATGTCCTCAACCGTTATTCTTGTAGAACGAATTCCCCATTTTCAATATTATTCCCAATAGTAAGAGGTATATTATTTTGAATAATAAGTCTATAGGTTATTCTTGCATATAAACTAAGCAGAAGCTTGTAATATGGGAGTGAAGACAATGAAATTAAAAGTTGTTTATCCACCCCTTAATTTATTTTTTCCAACTATGTCCTTATATTTTTTTATAATTTTGGCGTGATGGCCCTAAAAAAGCCATGGTAGCCTAATGGTTGACCTACTGCCTCTCAAGCAGAAGCCGTGGGTCCGAATCCGGGCTCGCACCTCTAAGTTTCTCGGAATTTATGTGCGAAATTTTATTTGAAATTTACCATGAGCTTTTCGGCGAAGGTAAACATCGTGATGAAACCTGCATGACGAAAAAGGTTTACAACTCTTAGACAATGTGTGTGAAATCCTCAACCCGTATAGGCCCAGTGTGGCGACAAGGGCCAAAACCCCCTGACAGGAGATCCGTGCCAGCTGTGGAACGTATAAATGAGTTGATGATAATGATGGTGATAATGGTCCTAGAAACCAATTGCGGAATCATATTATAATTGATCCATCATATTCACTTGACTGGCTGAATACAACGACGACTGGAGCAAACGTTTAGAAAAATAAGACTATCTTTCATGCAGATATAAAGGAACACAGTAGGACCGTACTTTTCTTATTCACTAGTGCATTGACTTTTCACATTTTATGTCATGAAGCAAAGCTGTTTAAGTGCTGAGTAACAGACTTATTTAGCATGTTCTGCAAAGAAAATAAGCTGTTTCTAAACTAATAGACCGAGTGGACCTTTGCTAATTGTAACTAAAAATGGAGGTTCACATTTAAGATGACGTGGACGCCCCGTGAAATTGAAAAGAAGAAGAGAGACGCCCTGAAAACGTGGTAATGGAGAAGAATTTTTCGGGATATTTTAGACGGAACTTCGTACAAACATCTCCATAATCCAATAACTCGGCACCAAACAGTGTCTATCTATTTTGGTACAAACTCGCATCTTTAAATACGTCGGACGTGTCTAGGCGGGATAATGAATTTATTTTGTCGTGCACGGCAGAGTAGAAGGCACTAGACTGCGCGGAAGCTCGCCAAACCTATAGATCGGTCAAATAAAATCTGGTGTGCTGGAGTGCACCAAAAAATCCACCAGCAGAGGGTGATGATAAGATAGTTTTGCCCTCCTGTTTGCCGCTACCTCGGCGCATTCAGGTAGACTCCGGTGCGACCTGTGAATTCCATCGCATACCAGTGAATATCGATGCCTTCCGCCGCGGTATCTTCTAGCGATCTCTTCGACACTATGAGAGAAATCCACTGCGATACTCCCAGGTCGATCATATACTGAAATTTATACCTTATTTCTATTTAAATAGCATAAAATATTAATAGCCTTTTCGGTTTTGCCCTGGCCCGAAGAAGACATTTGGAAAAAACTAATTGAATCTATTGAAAATAATGTAATCTGAGACTTTTATTTAATTAGAAGCAGACATGCATTAAATAAATACGTGATTTATCTTACACACTCTTGGTATATCGGATAAACTATTACTTACACCTCTTCATTGATTTATTATTTTTGAGTCTTTGTGTCCTGTTGATCTTCGTTATGCACTCTAAAACAGAGTGCCTCCCGCACCGATAATGTTGTCCTAACATTAGCTCATTTGCTCCCAAGTATTATTTTATGAGTTATTTTAGTGTATACTCCAGAGCCGTACACTGTCAAGTTGAAGTTGGATTTCGTTGTCAAAGTTCAATACGGGCATGGACACAGCAAAGTCCATTGGGTGTTAATTGCGTATATAAACGAGCAATAAACGCGATATACGGAGACAAATCTGAAGTTAAAATGATATTGTGTAAGTAATTGCAGTATATTTGACATATGCGGGGAGCAATTAGTACGACCTGTAGTAGGTTCGGTTATACGTAAGATAGATAGATAATAATTTAACAAATACATAAACGAGTGTGTTTTTATTCCACGATTCTCGACAGGACGTAACTTTGAATGGGAGAAGTTTGTTTATTTAGGAGGGCAGAGGTTCCTCAAAAACAGGAAATTGACCAATTTCATTTTGGTATAACGACCTACGCGCACATAATGTCTTATACGTGCAAATAACGACCCACATCCATAATCTATTTTTTGTTGGTTATCGCAAAAATATTAAATACTCACAAAGAAGTCTTTATGTCAAATCAATCAAATCATTACCACAACATAATTATATTTAATATACTTAACCCATCGAGTGTATAACCAGAAATAGAGACGAAATAAGGGCCATATATTCCTGGTAACACATTAGCGATACAGTATTAGCGGTACTTATAAATATCAACTCTCGTTTGCACTGAAATATAGACAGGCCAACTACTGACCTGTGTGTACGTCTCCGTATATTCCAAAAATATTCTGTATTTATTGTAACAAAGATAATATCTCTAACAATGCCGTACTGTTCTATTAGGTGGTGTAGGAAAAACAGCAAAACATATAATTACAAAACAAACAGAATCACATTTCAACGGTAATTAAACATTAAATATGTAATTTTACAATTTTCATCCATTATAGCAAAGCTCAAGTTAACTGGTCGTTTTGAAATGAAACAATTGACGATACCCATTGACGACATACGTCAATTGTTCCGAACTCGGGCTAGCCACTCGGAGCGCAGTTGTCACAGTAATGATGTGGCTGAATAGTTTTCAAACAAATTAAATGATATTTCGTCTCGGTTTCTGGTTATATACTCGATGACTTAACCATATCCTTATCCTAAAAAGATTTCATTTAGACAAAGGAGGGTCGTGTAGACCCCAGAAACTTTTACACTTTTAATACGTTGCATAAAAATAAGAAATAGACGCCAACCAATAATGGCTTTAACACTTAACAACATGCCAGTGACGCCGAGGCAAAGCGGTATTATGTAACGCTAGAAGTAATATGTATGGAACTACACAATGCGTTAGTATAGTCATTAGGCGCTGTCCTGGCATACACCATACTTAATAAATAACACGGATTCGCATAAAACATGTGAGATAAACTTTATGTAGTAACAGCAAAAATGATGCACGTTTCGCATAAGCTCGTAAGACACGGCTCGAAACAGGTCGGCAACCAACCTGCTTCCTTTGAATTTCCAATCGCGTCTGTATGCAGTCGATGACGGCTAATCGGTGGCGTGGACACCCGAGCGCCTGTGTCTAGAAATCCGGATATCCGTGTCGACGGGCACTCCGATCGGAGACGATGGCGGAGTGGCGACAGACGCCGACCAAACGGTCGTATCAACTCGGCTTAATGCGACAAGTATGGTAAAATATGATCAACGCCACAAACCGATTCCATGTTGATAAGTGACTCCCTAATGATCCCCTCGCCACAATAATTACACTCCTTTACATAATTTTAGGTTTTTTTCTAAATATCAATTTGTTCATAGTGAGAATGCTGGGCGGGGGTGAGCGGTGTGCCATAGCATGCCTGCTGCTAGCCGTCACTGCCGTCGCAGTAGCGGCCTCTTACGATCGTGAGAGGCTTGAGATCGCTAAGCAGATCCTCGAGGAAGTCCCACTTACTGACGGGTAATAATTATAATATATGTACTATACAATCACATGAATTACCTGGTGTCAACTAAGGAATGCCCTATTTTATGAATCAGTTCGTAAACACTCAGTTCGTAATTGGAAAAAAGTCATTATCTCAATTCTCAGCCCCAAAACAACCAAGAATCCAACAGAACAATGTCACGCACAACGATACAAGTAATAAATTAAACAATTATAGGCACAATGATCTTCCATGGAACGTGAGGAAATTCCTGCGCAACCAGATTAACGAGTTCAACCTGGACACCGACTTGACACGCGTCGAGCCTTGGTCCATCTCCAAGTACTCGCACACCGATCTCCCGCGTCTACGTGAAGGAATGGTCGGCGCACAGGTAAGCACGATTCACTCCCGTAATAAAGGCACTTAGTATTGGCGATCATAATTTTAGAAAATTCGGTATTGTCGACACCTAAGGTGACGCCGCGCCGAAAATCCTCTCGTCCAAATGAGATGCATCAATTACTGCAGCATCGATGATTTGCGTCACGAATCACAAGCGTGAACTTTTGGACCAGAAAGAAAAGAATGTTATTGATATCTTTGACGATGTCACGACTTTATTCATTTTTGTTGGTATATAAAGATGGCAAAAAGGGTAGCACCATTAAGCAAAAAAAAAAGAAAGATGGCTCGTAGACTATATTTAGGCTGAGATTTATAAACAAACTTTGATTTCCACTAAGCAAAAATGGCGAGTTAGAACTTTACCTAAGTTTAAGCAAGAAATCAAATTAAGTAGTTTCTTTGTCAGTCTCCGGCAAAGTTCGTTTTACAGATATGAAGAACTTACATAAGTCGCCATTTTTGCTTAACTGAAGTCTAAGTTCGTTTTATAAATCTCAGCCTTAGTCTCTTTAGCCACCTTTCTGCTAAATTCTTTAAAAGCCGTCAGTGTGAAGGTTGAAATTATTTTCCATCTTTATGAAAGGTTCAATTAGCATAAGCGTGATACGATGCGTGATCCGAATTTAACAGGTTTCGTGAAATCCAGTAATTACCAAATCACGTGGCGTTGTGCGTCAACGCAAATCATGATGGATTAACAAACGTACTTTGTTGATGCGACAACGTGTTTATGGTACCCATATCATAAGTAGATATTTCAAATGCAACAACATAGTGAAATAAATCTAAAATTTGGAAGCATAACAAGACTTGATAAAACAATCAGTTTAGATAGCAATGACTTGACGGGGCGTTCAAAAGTGCTCACCTCACTTCCACCCTGTGTCGCGGGTGTCATGGATACACAAGATAAATAAATGAAGACTATACAAATATTTCACCCGGCGCGGGAATTGAATCCGAGACCTCTGCGTGGCCGACCAGCAAGGCAATCGTACCGACTCGGAGATATATATATATATGCCTCTCAGGCAGATGTACGCAGGCAGAGGTCTGGACTCGAAAGTCCAACCTCGTTTTTCGAAATTTATGTGTGAAATTTA
The DNA here is from genome assembly GCF_003589595.1 of Hyposmocoma kahamanoa. Classification (NCBI taxonomy): domain Eukaryota; kingdom Metazoa; phylum Arthropoda; class Insecta; order Lepidoptera; family Cosmopterigidae; genus Hyposmocoma; species Hyposmocoma kahamanoa. Next base: position 16,726,295 of record NW_020653200.1, on the reverse strand, counting down.
ATTTGAATTTCCTCGTGAACTTTTCGAGGAAGAAAAACACTGTGATGAAACCTGCACGTCGAAGAAGGTTCACAACCCTTGGAAAACTGAGAAGTCCTCTACCCGCATTGGTCCAAACAGCCTGGCAGACTATGGCCTAAAACCCTTGCCGGAGACCCGTGCCCAGCAGCCCCATATCTTATAAACATTAGTTTTGATTATAGTGACCTTCCCTACCGACCCTTACGAGAAGGGCACTATGACTAACCCCAGATCAGCCTGTGCCCAGCAGTGGGACGTATAAAAGGGTTGATGAGGATTAATCTTCAATGGGGATATTTCAATTAGAGCATTTGGTCATGTTGCGCCATCGGCCTCGAAAAGGGCTGTCTACTGAAATATTGTAGAAAATAATTATTGTGTGCGAAAAATTTATCGTCGACATAAATTTAAATCTCCCCACTTACGCATCGAGACAAAACCCGATCGCGGCGAGTAACCCTTTAATCCCGGCTAATATGGGACCCAGAACACTTTTGTTCTTTGATTTCATTAGCTGCAAAATTAAACCCATACGCCAGACAAAAACAATTCCATTGTTAAAATGTAAGGTTTTGCTAGCAATTTAGCAAAACCTTACATTTTAACAACATCGAATAAATCCTTACAATGCATTATTTTGTAATGTTCTCTGGCCTATTTAAGTTTACTAGAGGAAAGAACAGTCGATGCACTAAATTTATAGATACGTATATACTGCAAGTATATACGTATCTATATAATGTATTAAACAAAATGAAGTTACATATAATTATGCGAATAAGTCTGCTTATTGCGTGACTAAATATACTATATCTGATGACGTGGGATATGTCAACTGGGTCTCAATTCTGTGAACAGCTAGAAGTGTCAAACTTAAACTCCATCTGTAGAAGGTTTCGGCAAAAAATTATTAAAACTACAAATTTTTTCTTCATGTCCGAAGTTTTAGTTCCGAAGATAAAAGTTAATTTTATAAATGTTACATGAAGAGATTTATTCGATATAAAAGCGCATTCGATGTTAACGAGCGACCGAATTGTAGGTAAGCATCCAGCCACAAATAATAATTGAAAAGCGAAAAGAAAGTGACGATGAACATTGTCAGGTTTCACGGACGATTTAAATTCGGAATATAATTTTGAATATATAAATTCCGAATGTTTTACATCACAACAGCAACAAAACATCGTTCGTATTCAAATTAAACACAGATATCGTAATTGAAAAGGTGGAATTGTCTTTTCGCAGTGAATAAATGAAGTGCCTCCAGTGAAAAAAAGGGAATAACTCAAAATCGACAATTTTCAGGAGAGGCAAAAACCATACTTTAATTGATTATTGGTTGTTCTCATTTATTATTAGCACTTTTTATGATTTCTAGCTTTAGATCATACATCTATGCTTTCGTGGCCAGGGTTTCCCTAGTGCGGGGTTATGAGTATGAGTGTGTTCGCGTTATTTTTTTGAGTTTTTTTCGAGTAGAGTCCTTGTTTATGAGCGCTTAACGGTAATAACACTAACTAAAATAACAAAACTTTAAGACATATAACGACTTATTCCCTTAACTGCGACAGTCCTATGGTTATAACAATATATATGATATTAACCATATTGATAAAAGATATAAAATCGTTAAACAATTAAAACGAGAAGAGTTTTCTGTTGCGAACTATTAACCAATAGCAACACTGTATAGTCGCAGTTATGACCAATCGTATCCAATGGATCAAACGGAATGCTCAATGATACCTTTATGCACACTAAGGTATAAGGCAATAGCCGCGTTTAGTCCTACTTTTTTGCCCGTCATTATGGAACAATACGAAAAGTGTCTTTATGTAAAAATATATCTGTAGTTGTTCGTTAAACTTGTATGTATTTTTTTGAGTTGAGAGCACTTGTACCTTTAGACCATCGAGTATATAACCAGAAATGGAGACGAAATGTCATTTAATTTGTTTGAAAACTATTCTGCCATATCATTACCGTGACAACTGCGCTCCGATTGACTAGCCCGAGTTCGAGTTTCACTTCCCACACCACCGAATAGAACAGTACGGCATTGTTAGAGATATTATCTTTATTACAATAAATACAGAATATTTTTTGGAATATACGGAGACGTTCACACAGGTCAGTAGTTGGCCTGTCTATATTTCAGTGCAAACGAAAGTTGATATTTATATATGCCAGGAATATATGGCCCTTATTTCGTCTCTATTTCTGGTTATATACTCGACGCTTTAGACTGATAAAAAATGCCCGATAACTAAAATTATTCCTTTAGAAATAGTGAGTTATGTCTTTAGTGCAACAAAAAAGACGAGGTTAGGAGACTGTTAGAGAGATGTTCATTTAATATGTTATGTAATCGGACACGCTGAAGCCAATGGTGCAATAAAAACAACAGGGCATAACGTAATCGTCTTATTCCGTTTTTCACTGGAGGTACTGATATGAATCAGTCACCATTGTGATATACACGATATTTCACTTGGCAAGTTCCGCGCACTTGATCTCAGCAATTGCTGAATAAGTAGGTATTTTTTCGTTTTTGTTTGTTTTTAAATTTTATGTTAAAGTTCATTATTATTGCATAATGAATGCATTACGCGTAACCAGGCCGACGTCGGCCGTCGGCTGTGATTTACCGGGGTGCAAAACAAGAGAAGGGTCCAGCCACAGGTCCAGCCGTTGGACACCTGTACAGACGGGTCTGTCTGATAGAGAGGCGGATTTAAACAAATGTAGCGTATTTTCCGTATTAATCCGCCTCTCCCTGGTAACCAGTACATAAATAAAAAGCTAAATAATTTAATTTAGACTGGTTAGTGATTTTTTGTTGCAGACATTTCGTTTCAAAATTTCGTTTAAAAATAATAACGGTGGGTGAGTAATAAAATGTCAACGCCTTCAAATATACTAGAGATACACGATGCAGCAAATTATGAAAAAAGTCACTAATAATAGGGGTTAAAGTATGAAATTGCCGATTTGTACTGAAAATCTAAATTGTTTATTTTTTAAATTTTTAACAAATTTATTTAATCAAAATAGTTGCCATTATTATCTATACATTGCTGCCATCTAATGGGAAGGTTATTAATGCCTTTGCGATAGAACTCCGACGATCTAGACTGCACAAACTGTGTGAAAGCATTTTGTACTGCCTCCTGGGAAGAAAACTTCTTGTCACGTAGATAATTGTCCAAATCACGAAAAAAATGGTAGTCCGTTGGAGCAAGGTCTGGTGAATACGGAGGATGACGAATGGTTTCTAACTGCAGTTCCTGAAGGGTCAAAATGGTTTCTCGTGCTGTGTGAGGTCTCGCGTTGTCGTGGAGCAATAATGGTGAAGATCGATTCATGAGTCGGGGCTGTTTTACTGCTAGTTTTGTCAACATGGTTCGGAGTTCGGCACAATAGACATCTGCCGTTATTGCTTGACCAGATCGGAGAAAACTATAGTGAATAACACCATGCTGAGACCACCAAACAGTTACCATTACCTTTTTATTGGTAAGTTTTGCTTTAGGACACTGTTGTGGCATTTGACCTGGGGTCAGCCATTACATTTTTCTTTTCCGGTTATCATAAAGAATCCACTTTTCATCACATGTTATAATTCGATCCAATATTCCTTCATTTCTGTACCGGTTCAACAAGGCAACACAAGTTTCAACACGCGTTTCTTTCTGCAAATCAATCAAATCATGAGGCACCCATTTTTCGTATTTTTTTATTTTATTGATTTGACGCAAGTGAGTCAATATTGTGGGTAAGGTAACGTTAAACCATGCCGCTAATTCCTGGGTAGTTTGACTAGGATCGGCTTCCACTATCTCTCTTAATTCATCGTTATTCACCTGTGTGGGCGGTCTTCCTCGTGGCTCGTTCTTTAAGTCGAAATTTCCATCACGAAAGCGTTTAAACCAAAATCGCACGGTGCGTTCATTAGTAGACCCCTCTCCAAACGCAGCATTGATATTGCGGGCTGTTTCTGCCGCGTTAGTTCCGCGTCGGAACTCGTATTCAAAAATCACTCGAATTTTCGCAGTATCCATCTTTCTTGTCTAAATTGAATAACAAAAACAATTGAAAGTCGATATTCAAATGTTTCAAATTTAAAAAAAAAAATCACAGAAACCATTTGAAAAAAGTTTCATTCGAAAACCTCAAACCATGAAGATTCTATGAAAATTCAAAGAACCTATTGCAATAAAACGGCAATTTCATACTTTAACCCCTAATATAATATGAAAAAATAGCAAAGTTACAACAAAGCTCAAATTTTTTAATGAATTTGTTCTGAAATTGAAAAATTATAATATCATTAAAGAAATTAATAGAAATACAAAAATTCTAGAAACGTTTGGAATTTACTTAACCTATACTAACAATAAGAAATAATGTTTTAACCATAAACAAACTCCAAACTCCGTGCTTTTTAAAATATTTTTTAAAGTAGATTCGGGTCTCGTGTAATAATAACCATTATTTATAATATATACAGCCAAGAAAATGTAATTTTATTTAAATAAAGCTTTCATATCCTGTAAATTTAAATGTAACGAAAACGCAAATGTCTCTCGAACGGCACTTCATGTCAACTCAGAATAAGTAGGTAAACTATTTTCCACTTACGAGAATTTTACTTATTACGTATTACTACTGTCCTCAATCCAAAATGTGTATAGTTTTTAGTCAAAACATGTCTATAGAACGATAACGTTTCTTTGGTTACATACGTTTGACAGATTAAAAGTATATAATTATGTATTACAATTTCTACTCTCTTTCTTGAAAACGGAACTTCGTTAACGAATGAGATTTAAACGAAATTTCGTCAACGACGTTACTTACTCCTTTTCGGTCGGGCGTAAGAATTTCGTTGTCATTTACAATTTTCGTGAATGCATGGAATGAATGATATTGTACAGGTCTTTTTTGATGTCAGCTACGGTACATGTGGGTTTTTACTTGAACTTAAAATTAATACAATTATTATACTTTATTTTTTTAATTTTACATTTAATATGTGGTTCATTAAGCATTTATTGTAATATTCATGCAGAAATAGAGAAACAAATAAAAATATATTTTTCATGTAATTAACCGAGACGCTATAAAATACTCATTGTCATCCGATTTGTTTGAAGAGTACCATTTCCCGCATATTATAAGTATGTTGAGTGTGTGCGTTGTTATAAGTGGCAAAAGTATGGCAACCTAAAATTTCCGTATCTTTATTTCCTTGCGTAAATGTTTAATCTGTACATGTTTTCTGAAATTTGCAGTAACACTCTTGCTCTTCGGCCGGCATGTAGAGCTAGAGCTGAAGAAGCAGCTAATTCAGTGCCAACCTTCTTTCAGCTTGAAGGTCATTTTCTCCCGACTCGAGAACAAAAAACAAATCTTGAACAACACCGAAAGCCACAACCACAAGCGTTTACTAACATTTGTGGTTATTGGATTTCTGTTTTGTGACTATGATGCAGTTGCAACAATAATTTTGAAACAAATCTAATAAATTTATCATTTTGAAGGGGAATTTTCCGAACGTCATAAAATTATCAATCCTGATGCAGATAATATGAAGGCGATAAATCTGAGCTATGTTAGATAGCCACCCCATCACAATTATTCTGATATTAATCAAAACATTAGATACTACTTTTACTAAGTACGTATAGCCTTATCAAACTTGTACAATTCGGGATTCAAAAAGGAAAATCGACAACTGAAGTACAGTGTTGTGTATAAATATAAACAAATATTTGACTTCTTGACGCACTATTATTATTATAATTATTATTATTATAGTCTTATTAACGGCAATGTTTAAAGTTAACTAAACTCCCTGAACAAAAAAAAAACGTTAACGTAATGCTGTTATGACCAAACAGGTTTCACGGTACTCGGGGAAGTTAGTTACCATCGATTAGTGCACTTAGAAAATTGATTGGGGTTTGTGAGGATTATGCCGCCTCGCATGGATTGATGTACAACGTCAAAAAGACTGAGTATATGGTCTTTGAGGTCGCCGGTAAGAAGAGTCCTAACAATGTGCTTCCCATAAGTCTCAATAGAATTCCATTGAAGAGAGTAGCTCATTTCAAATATTTAGGACACTATATATTGCCGACGACTTCAAGGACAATATGGATATAGAACGCGAGCGCAGGGCACTGTCGGTGAGGGCGAACATACTGGCTCGCAGGTTTGCTCGATGTACGGTGGAGGTGAAGGTCACTCTTTTCAGAGCTTACTGCACACCACTGTACGCGGGGGCTCTGTGGGCCAGCTATACCCAAGTCTCGCTCAGGGCCATGCGCACGCAATACAATAACGTCTTCAGGACGCTGATGCGGCTGCCGTGGTGTTGCAGTGCGTCTGCCATGTTTGCTGAAGCCCGTGTGGATAGCTTCATGGCAGTCTTGCGCAAAAGATCAGCATCTTTGTTGAACAGAATACGTGACAGCGGTAACAGCCTCCTGAAGACAATTGCAGTTAGGTGTGAGTGTCCCACAATGCGGCATCTCATTAATAATACAAAATCTGTTCTAGAATTTGAGTACTAACCTAATTATAAATTTCATTGTTGCTAACACTTATGGATCCTAGTTATCTGAATAAATGAATTTGAATTTGAAATTTGAATTTAGTTAACGCCTTCATTATTCTTATTATATTTAAACATTTACCTTTGAACAAAGCACGTTTTAATCCACCACCAGATTCATTATTCAACTGAATAATTAACAATACACAATGTATTGTATAATGTATCGAGGTAGATTGATTAACTATAAGCAGTATTCGCGTAAACTTGGAAAAACTAACCATATTAAATTTTCTGCAAAAATGCGTAGAGAAATCAATATGTATATTAAGATGTTACAAAAGCTAGAGTATGATAAATTAATAAAATTATAGACAAAAAAACTTAACTTTCATATTGACAACACACACACACACACACACACACACACACAAACGGTTGTAGTAAAAAAGATTACAAGCAACATAAACAGTTTTGTATACACGTTTCACACTTCGAAACTAAAAGAATTCTTTAGGTATTTGGTTAGCACAGCTATATTGCATAAGTTCTGAGGTAATGGCTTGTTCCAAATAACAATTTATAGCTCAAAAGAACACATGTGTTGTGCGGCATTCGGGAATCTTAGAAATCATTGTTTGAAGATTTAAATATTGTGTCTATTCTCTTTTTTACAAAATTCATTGAAGTGCGAAAAGAAAAAATATTATCTCCAATTTAAAATAACACGGAAAAAATATTATCTCCAATTTAAAATAACACGGAATGAAATAATAATTACGTACTGTATAATAATAATTATATATTTTATAACATCTTACAGGGCCCATGTTTGTAGAGATACATTTGCGTAACGTAGTAAACACACACACACGTATCAAATACGGACTGAAATTGGACTGCCGATACATTTGAGGAGGCCAATGAATGCCATTCATCAAGTCACGTGCGCACAGACATTAGGGCTAGCCAAACGATCGCTCTCTGCTTCCAGGAGCTGTGAACCGTGCCACTTAATTGATATTGAAGATGCGAGTAGTGCCCGACAACATACATCGTATCGATGTAATACCATCTATATATGTAACAAGTGCTACGAAACAACGTTCAACAAACGAAAAAGTATACGTAGAAAATTTTAAAATATAATATAAATAAAATTAAAAATTTTAGATAGATTTTGTGTAGATGCTCGAGAGGATAGTTTTCCAACTATCCTCACCTCATCGAAATTATCGAACTACCAAACCATGCACATAACTACTCAAAATCTTCAATTCGTTCATCCATGCATATTGCATTTTTTTAATTAGATACTCTTGACTTTATAGTAGTGATTACGATTTTTGTAAAGTTCGATTACAAAAAAAATTAAGATCATGGATACTTATAGTTACGAAAGTTCTCGTTCAAATCTTTTGAATTTTGTCGTGGTATAAACAATCGTAGGGTTTCATATGCATTAAAAACCATATTGTTTAGACAAACAATACCTTTCTCTGTTCCGTTTTAACGACGATGCGCTTCCCTTTTTAATTTAGCACACCGAATTCCAATGAATTAATTACGTTGAAATAAGGAAGAGTAATAATAAAACCATTGTATTAACCATTCCATATCGAATTTATGTAAATCTCTTGTTAATGTGATCACTCAACCCCATGGTATGACCTTACTTGAAAGAAGCTTCTCTTTGTGCTCGTTTGAAGAAAGTGGAGGCATTAGGCTGATAGCTATATGATGCACAAGACGTCGTCTAACTGCCAAACAGTGCTGTCGAATGGTCAGGGACACAATGGCAGGTTATCTCTAACCAGTTCAGATAGGCTTTGGGACTGCCCAAAGTTTGAAACTATGGGCGCTCAAACTCTCGCTTTTGCGAATGAGGATAAACACGAAGTTATTGTAAATATACACATCAAGAATGCCTTTAATATTATCTGGAAACTTCTAGAGCAAGTGCCATCATTCAATTTTTTATTTTATTTGTTTTCTTGCTTCTTCATCAATGTTACTCCACAGCTAGCAATTTATTTTTTGCTATTGAGTCTAAAGATAAGCTCACAAGTTGGAGCTCTACGGGACCATCCTTTATAATCCATCCGGGCTATAATTTGTCTGGCCATAGAAAAGGTCATTTCGTCTTTGGATTGACCACTAAATGTGTAGTATTTAGATGTGATGGAGCGATTGGTGGAAACCCGCAAGTGGTGCTGAATGATTTAAAATGTTGCTTGGCTTGGAGATAAACCCAAGCAAATATGAGCTCTTTAGCTGTGGTGCTGGAGACGTAGGCTTTTTGTCGGACTTTGAACATTTGATGCCAGGTGTACAACGACTGCGAACTCCCATCTGTTCGAAAGGAGTTATTGCAGCCCTTAAGGATAAAAGGTTGGCATTGGTTAGGGCTCAGGCAGCATTTAGGCAACTTATCAGCGCACGTCTCGCTTGTCTTGTTGCGGAACTCATCATGAATATTTTGAGAACATCTCCTACTTGGTTGTTCGAGGACGATGTAGCAAAGGCTGAACGATATACTGAAGTGGTCACTTGAATCCATATTAAATGTACGCCCAAATGAATCGCAGTGGTGTCAGACCGCTCTTCTAATTTGTCACGGTGAACTTGGGGTACATCGGTATCGAAAGATCGGTGTGGTAGCGTTCTTGGTCTCGGCTCATGGGTTTTTGGGACTAGTCACTCGTATCTTATCATGGTGATGATACCCGGATACCTTTTGTTGTTAAGGCACTTACCAGGTGGTCCATTATTTGTCCGGGTTATGGGCGGCCGAATAATGGCGTCATTCAGAGGGGATGGAATAACATTTTGTGTAGAAACTACACAAAATGCTAAACTACATTGCTATTGGGCAAGGCATTAGGTTTCAACGATTTTAGATTTTCACTTACGACTAACTGTACATAGGTAGGGCGAACTTGACTGCTGCGTTTACTGCAGATTTTAATATCGGACATAATGGGTATTGCATAGAAATGTTATTAGTTACTTAGCACCACAAAAGAAATGTTATTTGGTACGTTGTTGGTAAAAAATTTAAAATGATCATTATAGTCTCGTTTGAAAGTAAAGGACTTAGGGCGAGTTACAAATATTCTAGATATTTACAAATTTTTTATTTAAAAATTATAGTACAAGAGGATAATTCTACTGATTCTATCAAATAGAATCAAGGACAGGAAATCGATTTATTACTTGAACATTAACATACTGCAAGCTTATAACTAACTCCCATGATATTCAGCATTTCTTCGACACAAAAAGAATTAAAAAGTTCCAAAGTAAGATTTTTTTTTTATTCTAAAGTGAGTGTGCATTTGACCTCCATCTCACCTGATGGAAAGTGACGATGA
>NW_020653200.1:16608743-16691338 GCF_003589595.1 Hyposmocoma kahamanoa | reverse complement strand
CTATTTTATCTGTCACCCCTTGTACAAGGGGTGACAGATAAAATAGCCAGGTCGCTAAGGAAGTTTTCCATAAAAACTGTTTTCACCCCCTTAACCAAAATAGGAAAAATGTTACGTTCACCAAAAGACCACCTTCCTTTACAAACACCGGGTGTCTATAAAGTGAACTGCAGTTGTGGGAGCTCGTATATCGGTCAGACTAAACGAACAATTGTCGATCGTATGAAGGAACACATCCGAGCAGTAAAAAACAATGATGCACAGAAGTCGGCTATAGCACAACATCTCACACAGACTGACACTAACCACTGGATCGAGTTGCATAGCCCCCAGGTACTCTCGACAGAACGTCACTACATACCACGGTTGGTACGAGAAGCCATCGAGATCACGAAGTACAAAACATTTAACCGTGATGATGGTTTTAAACTGTCCAGTGCATGGAATCCGGTCCTTAGTGCGTGCAGTAATAAAAACAAAAACACCTCGAGTTCAGTTTCGCGTGTGGATACAGTAAGTGTGGTTTGTGTGAAAAAAGTGAGTGACAATGGTAACGCCACAACAAATCGCGATGAAGGTAGTCGTCGACAGCGCAAGAGGGTAGACAGATATGTCTGCCCATAAAGCTGTCATCTGCCGCCGTCCAGTCAACCCGTGACCATGGAACGTGCAACCGTTCCGAAATATCGGGAAAATAAAAAGAAGTTATACCGTGGTAAGAAACCTGTTACTAGTGATAATCATTATAAACGTACTCTTCACATATCTGGGTATTAGATAATCACAGAAAAAATATAAAACTAAAATATAATATATGGGTAAAAAGAAAAAACTAAAGTATCGCCGTATAGGCTCCCGTATGGGAGCCATTATAGTTACTACTAATTACATGTGGAGACGTGAGGGTCAACTCCGATGTCAACAACTATTTGCGACATGCACCGTGATTTCTGAAACGTTCTTTTAATGTTGATTTATGTGTTTCTCTTTTAATCCATTTGCTGTATTATAATGTTGTGTGTGTGATACAAGACAATAAACGTTTTATCCATCTATCTATCTTTCTATCGCAAGAGAATAGAAGTAGATAAACATATTAGAGGCTATCACCGTAAAACTGGTGTAACCCACATTTTTGTACAATATTATCTAAAATGAAACGAAAGTTAACAGTAAAAAACAATTATTATATCGGTCATATATACATGTATATATTTTAAATCCGTCATCATACGCACATAGCATATCTTCATTTGACAGATACATTTTATGATCACTTTAGTCATAAGTCAATGACTTAGTAGTAATTTTCAAATAAGGCAACAAAAAAAGGCCCCATTATGTTCGAACTTTTGACAGCAATTCAAATATAGAGAAAATAAAGCAAAATTTAATCAATCATACATACAACTGGGAAATGAAATCCCTGAGACATGTTAGTAATATATTAGGTACTAAAGAAACACTCACAGTATCTACCGTGACTTCAGTAAATAATTCAACACACGTAAAATTCAATCTTGACAGTTTATCCAAAGTAATATTATAAATACGAAAGTTAAACAGTACGGTCTAAACTGCTGAACCAATATTGATGAATTTTGATTTAGAGACAGATGGGACCTAGGAGAAGGACATAGGCTACCTGTCCTGTACGACTTAGGCTACTTTTTGTCACCAGTTTTGAGAACCAATAAAAGTATGAAAATTAGTATACTCAGTGGGCTACTAAAAGTACTATTTCTACGCAGACGAAGTCGTGGTCACAAGCTAGTAATAATGTTTATATTATCCACAAATATAACAATTGTATTAACAATTGTTTAACAATTTGACATTGTATATTGTATTATTACACAAACAACAAAATTGGAAACATGTAATAAAATCTGTGCCACATTATGTTTGTAAGAGACTGGTACTTATACTAAGCAAAAGCTCATATTATAGGATACTAGTAACTACTAACTACTCTACATTTGTATCATTTGATACAAACAATTAGAGGCTGTACATATACGCCACCTAAAGTGTTTCGCCAATATCAGTTTTTCACGTTAAGTCTTAATTTATTTTATCATCAGCAACAATTTTATAATTTTTCAGATATACTCCCATTAATTCCCAAAAGAACGTGACGTTTCTTGACCACCTGAGGTCGTTGTGACTGATAGGTTCGGAGAAATGCAGAAACAAAGTAAATTTACTTTTATCAAGAATGTAACAACCATGCTACTTTAGGAAGCGGTAGCCCTCAACCACTACTAAGTTTTAATGTTAAAACTTGATTTGCGAAAGGAAGCTTTCCCTGCCTGTGCACTTCTCAATTACGAACTTTAGTAGCAATAGAGCTCCTTGTGAAAGAGTTTTTTTATTTATAATATCAAGTAACGGTATGAACAAGTCGTATCCCTCATGATAAGGTACACACCTGTCCATAACAGTTGCAGTGTCACTCAGAGCTTTAAATAGAAATTGTCTCAGGTGGCACTGCCAATGCCTTCCAAACCGTAACGCAGTTATTATTTTTATTTACATTACGACTTGGCGGCGGAAGTATGTAAGGTGGCATTTCTTCCCTGGACGAACACTTTCACAAGGGGTTCTACTTTTTCCAAGGAAGTACTGCCACCTTACCTATTTCTGCCGCCAAGCAGTAATGTGAACATTATGCGTTCTGGTTTCGAAGGGTAGGGGTGCTGGTGAAATTACAGGCACATGAGACTTGTCAACTTATGTCTCAGGGTGAAAGCTCTGGGTGGCACTGCAACTGTTAGGGACAGGCGTGTCGCTTTCCACCAGGCATACAACTTGTACGTCCCGTTACTTAGTATTATAAAAGTAAAAAAATGAAAAGTGCCATAACTCTATCTACGATGTTCCATCATTAAATAGAGTTCACAATACAGCATATTTTCTTTAACTATCAGCTCTTGATACCAAAATACCGAACAATGCAAAAAAAACTTAGCATAATGCATTCCTCATAATGCCACTATTTTACCAAACATGTCATCGAAGATAGTTCCAAACAACCTTGCACAGAAATAACAATTTCCATACTTGAGATGCTAACGGAAATATTACTTAAATAGTTAAATTTTGAAATAGAGCGAACACTCAACAGTTTGTCACAATTTGAGCTCAGCTGCATTTTAACACAAGATAAAATGTCCAGAGAAAGCTCATTTCGTTGGAAAGCTTTTGGAAGCAGCTGACTAATTCCAAATTGAGGAAACACGGAGCGTATTTGAGATAATCCTCTATGAAAGAATGTCGCTAGCGAACGAAAAAGTACAGTAGTAAGAAATGCTTTTTCCAATATGAGCTTTAGGGCATCTACTATCTCCCAATTCCATTGTTTTTATTTTGCAAATGTTGCTATTATATCATATTTGTGTTTGTTTGTGATAAAGTCACAAACAAGCAATGGAATGCCTTTATTGTAGTCCACTGTGTGTGTTTTGGTTATTTTTTAAATATATACGTGATAAACGCACTAAAACTAATCTCCAAGTGTTTATAAAAAGAAATTTCAATTATAGAAAAGTTCAATCATTAACTGGCCAATCAAAATGACCATAATTGGCAAATTACCTATTCATTATATTACGGCCATTCTTGTAAACTCAAGAGAGGTATTAAGAGGTATGCTTCTGTAAAATCGTGCCACCCCTGCGACCTCACGCAGTTAGGCTTGTCAAACTAACGTGACATTTGTAAACAAAGAAATTATTATGATCGACACTACTTAATGTGATTTCATTAAGGAAAAATAACAACAAAAACTTGATTTATAGATTGCTAGTAAATCATTTCTCTAATAAGAAGAAAACAACACCTTGTAATATAAACTAATATTTACCCTTTTCTAAAGCACGTCACGTAAACAATAAGCCAAATTCTGTTACGTTACGTGTCAAATGATAAAATCGGTTTTGACGTAATATGTATACATAAGTATATATTTTTACTCGACTTTATCATTTTTCGCTAAAAGTAACAAGGGTGAACGAAGCAAATGTACCCGAATCTGATATGGAAATAGAGACCCGTATAGAAATTGCCGGTTCACGCTCAATGGGATGAGGAGGGTATTTTACAACAGGCAACTGAATATCAAACTTCGTGTGAGAATGCTTCTATGCTACAATGGCCAATAAAACGTTACTGTAATTGCGAAACGTGATCCATGAGAGAAATTCTTCGCGTAAGACTGTATACTATTACTATGTGGTTCTATTGGCGAATACTGACATGCAAATTAAATTCATTACATCAACAACAAGGAGATTTTTGCAAGCCTTAAGACAATTCATGAAGTTTTAAAGAACTAGTGTAGAATTGTTTGCCGTGGGTTTGCCGTTCAGTTACGTTGTTCAAATCCCGATGATATAAGGCGGAAGTCGTGGCTCAAAAATGTCAGAGAGTGAAAAGGTATTTACCAGTGTGATGGCCAACCTTTAGTAGCATAGACACTGCAGATGGTAGTAGTTTAAAAGCCGAGAAGTATGTCATAATGTTTATGCATACAATGTATTTTTAGACAGTAAATATTGACTACGAACATATAGTTCATCAGCGGACATACAAAACGAATTGACGTACTTAATACTTTGAATATTTGTTATTGCATTTTTATTATTAAGTTTTTGACCGATTTTACTGAGAGATTTTATGATTTCCTTGAGAAAAAATATGTGGAAAAAAGCAATTTCATTTTCAAAGCATTTTCGTACTAAATTTGTATCAGGTATGCTTGACCTAATTTGATTTCCAAAAATATTATAGCTACTATTTTCCGAAATCAAACTAGTTTAAGTGAAAGTCCTTTTTAATACTTTGCAAATCTGCTATTTATTTTTAAAATTACGCAGTTCAGCTTTACTAGTTATTGTAATTATTAATACAAAGATCGAACACTCAGAAAAAATTCCTTCGATCCGGCCGGATTCGGACCGACGTCTTCTAGCTTACCGTGCCAGACGCTATACCAACTACATAAGGCACGGGACGAACCAGCGGACCTCACGAATTTTTCTGTGCTTGCGTCGTGTCTTTCTATTTGGATTTTCAACGAGTTTTTAGTTGTAGCGCCATCTATGAGAAACCTATGAAATGATTTCATTTCGTCTTCTAAACGTCGGTGTCGGTTCGAGTCCGGCCGGATCGAAGGAATTTTTTCTGAGTGTTCGATCTTTGTATTAATAATTATAACAAACTAGTGGACTAATTTCACAAAAATTAATTGAATATCAATTCAATAAAAATTTAAAATGTACTAGTTATTGTTTATAAAAAATCTATCGTTGTAAACAGAAAGATAAGGTATTAGTGCTTACCTACCGTAGCCAATAGATATTTCTTCACTTTTAACATGACTTCTATTAAGTTAAGCATCATAATACATATATCACCGAGTTCTATATCATGGCTAAGACGACGACCAACATAGTATAAGGATTATTGTTCTAAGGTATAAGGGCTATAATTACACATATAACTTATTTACATTCTGACAAGATCTGTTGGGCAAAAACAAGATCCGCTCTAATATTAAAGGTTTTATCAGTGTTTAACGCGCTCATCGCGTATTCATAGAGGCGTAAATCAGGCAAAAAAAGTTCTTCCAACACATATGGGACCGAAGGAGAGCCAATCACCGGCTGTTGCCCATTCCCTCGCCACCCACATAAAACCGACGGGTACACTATACAATTGTTGCAAAAACAGGGTCTACTTCTAGTTATGAAAATCAACATTTATTAGAAGTGAAGTACGTAATACGCAGGTTAGCGAGTGTCATCATATCTACCGAGAACATAAATTAACAAAATTTAGAGTGGAATATAGTTACAAAGAAGACCAGTGACTTCATTATCACTGTTCAAGTATTTTGTTAGTGTTTCTTCATTCCTTTATTTTTAGTTAGTGAAAATAGAGTCGACGACTTCGGTCCAATTGTATTCATTGTGCCATTACAAGTTATAAATGGCAAATAGTTTCTAGCGTTTTTACGTAGACAATTTAAAAATTGTTGGCGTGCTCGGAAAAGGCTTGTAAACTAATGATGATGAATTGAAAATGAGATATCTTTTGAACTTAACTAGGCACAATAATTAAATTTTGTTTCTCGTGTAATAATTTAATAACTATTTTATGATTGTTTACTCAGCAACTGCTGTAGTGGTAAATATTCCATTTCTTCTTCTGTCTTTTCTTTATTTACTTTTCTTCTTTTATTTTCCTCCTTTTTGCTAAATAATATTTAACACCGTAATGTCGGTAGAGCCTCAAAACCATACTTAAATCAAAAGTCCGTGCTAACTGAATTTTGCTAACTGATTTGCAAGACTTGCACAAAGCCTAGCCCTATGGTCAACGTTTACCGTGGAAACATACAGTTCCACGGAACATCCATTTGTGTTTGCCAATAGATAGCCAATAGCATGTACACTAAATGTGTAAAAAAATTAATATTTCTGGTCGAAAATTAATACTGATTTCATTGTACGATAGCTACTTTTGAATGACTTAATTCCCACGTAATAAAATTTCAATTTCGAATTTGAAACCGTATTTAATTTTCCCATCCATGAAGACGCAATCCGAGACTGTGCCGGGTGATTGTCAAAATATCAATCCATTCGTGAATTTATAAGCCGAAATTCCCGTTCAAGCCCGGGATTCAATTACGGCTCCTGAGCGAGTGAGACGAAATAGCAGATTTGAACTGTGTTCTTATAAAGCAGGGTAGTTTTTTGGGTGACGGCTTGGGTGTAGCGATAAGGTGACGATTTGTTTTGTAGACGACATGTTTTCCTGGGCTGCCGTGATTGTTAAGGCGAGTTCAATGGATGCCAATAAACGAAGGGTTTTGCTGTGACAGACACTATTTGTTTTACCGTTCAAAGGGTACGAGCAACCTGAGCAATATAATATATGGCATTTGTGGGATCATAGGTACAAATACCTCTATGTATTGAATAAAAAAAATCACATTCAATCGTAAAGTGAGATAAATTTCAAACGGACGTAGAAATATCTAACGTTACGTCAAATTTGCAAAAGCCATCTTCTCGAATAAAGTCCTTTGCACCCAAAAATTCTATTGTTCGAACGATTTTAAATTTTGAGACTTATATATATAGATATAGTAGAATACGACGACATTGTAGAACACTTAACACTGCTTGGCCAATATGAGATGGCAAGAATGAAGACGAGGCTTACCTCATTCTTGTTCTTGATCTTGGCTTTGTTGCAAAACTCTCGCAAGTCTTGCAATTACCTATTGTGACTTATCAAACTATCACATTCTATTATTCTAAAAAAGCTGACAATTCGGGTTGGTTCCGATTATAGGACAAAGCAACACATTAGATACATTTCGAACACATATTGGCATTGTTTTAGTAGCAGTAAAGCTCCTTGTGAAAGAGTTCTTCCAGGGAAGTACTGCCACCTTAACTATTTCTGCCGCCAAGCAAATGTAATGTCAGCATTACTGTATACCGGTTTTGAAGGGTAAGGGCGCTGGTGATGTCGGGTGTAGTGGCGGTGCCCCTCAGGTCTTTGTGATTTAAAGCTCTGAGTGGCACTGCAACTGTTACAGACAGGCGAGTAGCTTACCATCAGACGCACGACTTGTTTGTGCTGTCACTTGATATTATAAAAAAAAGGCCAAACGACGCAAATTTAACTTTACATATTATGAAGGATTGTTTACAATCTTTTCGTAAGTTTGTAGGCAATAGAAATTTAAATAGTTATAGTTTGATAGGCCCGTTTTGATAAGTGTCCAAACCTGTACAAATAAGATTCTCACGGGAAATTAACTATAAACTTCAACGATATCTATGTACTAGCGTACTAAATGTGGCGTCTCATACAGACGCTGTGTTTCTGAGTGAGACTGATGTGCGGTGAAGACGCTGCACATCATTTAGTACGTTGTCAAACATTCAATTCAATTCAATTACATAATATGATGTTCTCAACCTCTGTTTTTTTATGCCAATTGTAGTACATCAATAATCACTTTTTGATTTATTTATTTTTTTGTAATAAGGTTAATATCTCTAACTATGGAGGAGTTGTTCCATTCGGTGGTGTGGGAAAAACAGCAAAACATCTAATTACAAAACAAACGGAATCACATTTCATCGGTAATTAACTATTAAATATGTAATTTTTCTATTTTCGTACATTTAGCAAAGCTCAAGTTAAACTGGTCGATTTGAAGAAGAATTCGGGCTGGCCAATCGGAGCGCAGTTGTCACCGTAATGATTTGGCAGAACAGGTTTGAAACAAATTAAATAACAATCTCTATTTATGGTTATATACACGATGGTATTGTTTATACCCGTGTTTTTAGCCGTCGAAACAGAATTACATAGCGAGAACTATGAAACGAAATTAAATCAAAATAGTTTATTTGGAAGCAAACACTTACGGTTTAATAAGCTAATAGAAGTTTACTACAGGTAGTGAGTTAGCCTATATACTAGTGCCGTTGCCGTGCCATGCACAATGAAGGGGCTTGGGCTACATAGTCCCCAACGCAGACCCAACGCAGATTGGGATGGGAACTTTACACACATAATAATGTGCTTTGCTATCTTAATGAAGTTGCTTTGCAAATTTCGTCACAATGTTTTCCTTCACCGAAAAGCTCGCAGTCAATTTCAAACTGAGTTTCGTACATAAATTCCGAAAATTCAGGTATTTAAATGGTATATCAAACCATTAGCGCTCAGATACACGAGGAGAAAGCTTTCGCGCAGTTGCCGCGCGGCTACCGCCCAGTTACCCAGTTAATAGCAAATCAACATTTAAATTCCTCTGCATAATACAACCGCGCTATCGCCACGCGGCCGCCGAGCAGCCGCCGCCGCCCGGCCGGGCCGCCGCGTAGACCATATTCAAACCAGACTCGCCCGCGTGGCTGGACGTTCATTTAAGTTAAAAAAAAACTAAATAAATAGAGCGTATTTTGCCATTTTGCCATGCAAAGTTTTGAAATTGTAGCTGTGATGATGATGTGGGCAATTTGGAGTTGGACAACGGAACCCCAGAGCCCGGATGTTGGTTGATTTCATGGAAAAGGAGAACCTCTATATGATGAACACCTTTTTCAGGAAATTTCCAACTCGAAAATGGACCTGGATGAATCCAGACGGAGAGATTGACTTTATCATGTCGACGAAAAAGCATATATTCACTGATGTCTCTGTGATCAACACCGTTAAAACAGGAAGTGATCACCAGTTGGTACGAGGAACATTGAATATCAGTATCAGGCTTGAAAGATCTCGACTGATAAAGTCTAGGCTCCGACCAATACCTGCATAACACCAAAACCCTGAGAACTTTCAACTCGAACTTCAAAACCGCTTCGAAGCCCTCGAAAACAGCATAGATATGGACGATCTAAACAACATGGCGGCGGATACTGTCCATACGGTTGGGTCCAAGTTTTTCAAAACCCACCGTAACAAAATGAAAAAACTCTCCGACAAAACACTCCATGGAACTGTGATGGTGTGACCTCCTTACATCGTCATATCACCTTTTTATCGCCTTGCTCCGGTTCCTGGCCACTCGTATTTCAATTGAAATTTTAAATTGTACCATAGTTATTTTGCCTCGCATTTTGATTTTGTTTCGTTCCACCGTCACTCCCTGCTCGATCGCGACAGCGTACGGAGCGGGTTAAAATTCAATCGCGTCTAATTTTGATTCCCTTACTAATTTTATAATCACTAGTAATCTAAATCATGTGCCAATTTTAATAAGTTTATAGCCACTACAGCCTTATCATGTACCTATGAATACGTATCTGTAATTCAGTATATCTCGGCCCTTTTGGGGTAAGTGTACTTAATATCTTCATATTCATCATCATTAAGTTAGAAAGTGTTTTATAATAATGTACCTGTTTTGTATATATACCTTTTATTCTTACAGCCTTACTTCTTTGTTACCTTTTCTTTCCTTAACCGACTTGAAATAAATTTGTGGACCTGAAGTTTTCCGTTATATTGCCGTGAACCTCTTCACGGCTTGTTAGGGTTACAACCCTTTCAGAACAGAGATATGAAATGAGGCTACAGAACTCAGAGGACGCAAGTCACTACAGGTGGCTAAATAGGCAGATGTCAAAGTCTTGCTATGTCTTACTAGCGACATACGCCAATTTCATACAGAGCGTATTAAAGAGGCTATTGAGCGGAACTAAAGCTGCAAGGTGTTCGCGAGAGATCTGTCTATTGGGCAAACACAACTGACGAAACTGATGACGGTAGCATAATTTCATCTAAGCCTGAAATCTTGAGGGAGATAGAGAGTTTATATCGACAGGTATACTCTACGAAAGCACCTGTTGAAAGCGAGGCTAAAGACCCCAGAGCCTAGCTTACCCAGCATTATACCGAAGATATACCTCCCGGACGTCAGCCTGTATGAGATTAGTGTGGCTCTCAAACAACTCAAGAACCGAAGAAGATGATGGAATCACAACAGAACTGCTGAGAGCGGGCGGCAAGCCGATATATAAAGTCCTCCAGAAGCTTTTCAATTCTGTCATAGTCGAAGGTCAAACACCGACGGTATCGGGCAGAAGCAAGGTTGTCCTGTTCTTCAAAAAGGGTGATATAACACTCTTGAACAACTACCGGCTAATCTCGCTTCTGAGTCATATCTATAAGTTGTTTTCGAGAGTTATCACGAATTGTCTCGCTCGCAGGTTTGACGACTTCCAACCTCCCGAACAAGCCGATTTCCGAAAGGGTTTTAGTACCATAGACCACATCCATACGCTGCGGCAAAACATACAGAAGACCGAGAAGTATAACTGGCCACCTTGCTTAGCGTTTGTGGACTATGAGAAGGCCTTTGATTCGATCGAGACCTGGGCGGTGATGCAGTCTCTCCAAAGGTGCCAAGTAGGCTATAGGTATATCGAGGTGTTAAGGTACTTATACAAAAACGCCACTATGTCAGTCCGATTACAGGATCAGAGCTTTAATCCTATCCAACTGCAACAAGGCCGCGTTGGGGGATATTTTCAAGCTTCTGATCTGGAAAGAACTTGGCATCAACATCCATGACGAGTATCTAACACACTTTCGATTTGCCGATGATATAATTCTTATGGCTGAGACATTGAGAGACCTGAACGCAATGCTCGCAAATCTCTGTAGTGTTTCCCAGATCATGTCGAATGTCCATGTTGTACCTGCTCCAGTTAAAATTGGGAGCATTACACTGTTGTTGACCATTACGTATACCTGGGGCAGACAGTCTAGTTAGGTAAGTCCGACTTTGACAAAGAGATCTCGCGTCGAATCCAGCTCGGATGGGCAGCGTTCGGGAAACTACAAAAAATCTTTGCGTCCAAATTACCTCAGTGTCTCAAGACGAAAGTCTTTGACCAATATATGTTGCCAGTGATCACATATGGATCTGAAACGTGATCCCTCACTATGGGCCTCATAAGAAGGCTCAAGGTCACTCAGCGGGCAATGGAGAGATCAATGCTCGGTATGACCTACGTGATAGAATCAGAAATGAGGAAATCCGTAGGAGAACTATAGTAACCGACATAGCTCGAAGAATTACTCAGCTGAAATGGAAGTGGGCGGGACACATAGCTAGGAGAACCGATGGCGGTTGGGGTGGAAAGGTTCTTCAATGGCAACCGCGCACCGGACGACGCTCAGTAGGTATACCAGGTGGATCGACGATCTGGTAAAGATCGCGGGAAGCCGAAGGATGCGGGCAGCGCAGGACCGATCGTCGTGGAGATCGTTGAGGAGGCCTATGCCCAGCAATGGACATCGTATGGCGGAATGATGGTGATGATTTTGCCATGACAGTTAGACGCACACGGTTGCTGCGCGGCTACAACGCAGACTCGGCGTTCGGCGACCACGCGGGAGAGCGCGATGAAATTCGTGTCGAATAAAAGCGCCCTTGACTAGCACGACTTCACAAGCAATACAGCTAGAATAAATAATATTATTATGTATGCGGTAGTACCTACAAAAATGTACCCACAATCGTTAAGTTACATTCATCGCAAGCCAATTTGTACCTTACGTGTATCGGCGCATGGAGATATCATTACAACAGTGGCGATGGCATTATGTGGTCAGCCACATGAGTTCGTTAGTTAGTTTTTAAATTTTCGATTGTGTATTGTTTTTTATTGATAATTTTCTAACTTCGCTAGTTTTTTTTGTTTTTCTGCTACACATTTTTCCACTATATTATCAACTTTTATCAATTATTTTATGTGAGTAAAACTTTATCATCGGCACAATATCTTTCCTGTAATAACTACCAACTAATGTTGTTGTTAAAACTATGAAACCGATACTAGAGAACCTCCTCCATCAATAACGACATTAATTTAATACCAAATGCATCTATAAGCTAACGTCGTATCTGAGTTTGACATACCTGGGAAACACAAAACACTTACAAACTCAGTCTTGTTCTTACTCAAATATTGCACAGGATCTGTTTTGGTCTTGGTCGTACTACAATAGTAAACTGATTTTGGGCAACACTGCTTAAGACGATAATTCGAATTAATCATTACATGGACAAATGATGATGCCCTGGCAAAATATTAAATCTTTTGTCCCACGCCACCAGCGTCCATTCACCCCCCAGCCCCCCACCCCGTAGATGTCTCGCTACATTAACTATGACATCCCTAATATGTTTGCTCGGTGAGCGATGTTGTCCTTTAGTGCAGAAACATAAGGAAATACCCAGAATAATACAATAAACAAGGGGTGATTATTAATGGTGTTCGCAAAATATCAATAAAAAATAAATAACAATATATTTTTAACCGACTTCAAAAAAAGGAGGAAATTCTCAATTCGACTGAGTTTTTTTTGTATGTATGTTACTCGATAACTCCTCCATTTGTGAACCGAGGTGAATGGAGGTACCATAGTGATTCCATTTAACTTTGAAGAAAATTATCAACCTCTAAGGCTGGCTGTTTACGCATGAAGATTCATTTTTATAAATAACGCCTAAATTTTATTATAAGAAGCAATTATTTTAATGGTTGATTTTGCTATTCTCCAATTCAAGGCGTTTTTCTCTCAGTATACTTTTAGTAAGAACCGACTTTTATTATCTCCTGTGTCAAGTTCCGTATAGTGGCGAACTAGGGGATGAATCCGGGTTTGCGCACTTTCCAGTAAAACTTGGCAAATAGATGTAATTCCACGTACTTATGAGGTCGGTTTTTTTAGTACTCTGTACTAAGATTGTTGTATTTAAAAATTATGTTTGTAAAAGACAAAATTAATAATTTTATACACATTAGGTATTATTAGAAAAATGTGTCTATGCAAAGACTAGACAACTAGGTTGACTGACCGTCTACATCAGTGTAAGGGGCGTTCCCATTATGTCGTAATTAATTTACGCTTTTATATTATTTATCGTCAGACGACTGTCACGTCTAGCCTACTCCCATATACATATATAGTACCGTGCGGTGACGGATTAGAATACAATTCACCGCCCCTCTCTTCCCGTGGGTGTCGTAAGAGGCGACTAAGGGATATTGAGCAACCAGCTGCTCCACTGGAGGTAGGGCTTGAAAACCCGCCTGGTTAGTGACCACCGTGCGCATGATGGAAAACCCGCCAAGTATTCGCTAGTCGGATGCGTTCCGGGATCAGTCAGCGTACAACCAGAGCCCGAGGGAACGCTGCCGCGACATTTGTGGTCTGTGGAGGCTTCGGCCGAACCAGTGCCAGGACAACTGCATTGACCCGCCGGCCAGGGAGACCCGTAGAAACGGTTGTTCCGCTGGCCGCCCGCGGTACAGTACAGGGGCCCAAGCGTGCTTAACCAGCTCGTGAGGCTGCCTCACCATGCCGCGCATAATCTCGGTGTGGTTCGTCGTGCCGGTTGGTGACCGGGAGGTGGGGTCCCGGCGGCCATTCCCGGGGGGGTTCGGGGGCCCTTCCGTCCGGCGGATCAGCGCAACTTGTCTGTAGGCAAGTCTCTGGGGAAGCAGGCCCCGCGATTTGACCGCTTGTGTCGCGGCACTGTTTTCTCGCTTCACGCCTCTTTTTCCCTCCAACATGTTAGCGCAAAGTACAAATTTCGGTCGTACAGCGGTGCACACCCCCACCACTAAAGCGCTCTTTAAGGTGGAGTTCACGAACATTCGAGGACTCCACAGTAACATCCACGCCGTCCATCAACATCTTGAGACGGCTCGACCAGAAGTGCTGTTCCTTACGGAGACGCAAATACTCTGCCAGGCTGACAGCAGCAACTTGAATTACCCTGGCTATATGCTTGAAGAGTCCTTCAAAGCGAAAGCTGGGGTCTGCTTGTTTGTCCGGGCAGATGTTTGCTGTCGCCGTCTGCGTCATTTGGAGGACCCCTCCTTCTCCATCCTTGGGGTACATGTTGACCTGGGCAGTCATTGCCGTGTCAACATGTGCCTCTACAGATCCCACCACGGCGACATGGAGACAACTCGTCTCATGAACCACCTTACTCGGGCGGCAGATGACGCGCAGGCGCAGTTTCCTACAGCGGAATTGGTGTTTTTAGGGGACTTCAATGCTCACCACGAGTCGTGGTTAAGTTCCTCTAAAACTGACCATGTTGGAAGAACTGCCCACACATTCGCTCTCACACACGATTTAACCCAACTGGTGAATCAGCCCACCCGGATTCCAGATAGGGTTGGTGACGCGCCCTCTTTGTTGGACCTTCTGCTGACGTCTCGCCCGGCTGGATATCGGGTGGTGGTCCAAGCCCCTCTGGGCACTTCGGATCACTGCTTGATATCCACTAAAGTGGCAACGTTACTGCCACCACCACCTACTGTGGCTAAACGCCGCATTTGGCATTATGCGTCGGCAGATTGGGACGGTATGCGGGACTATTTTGCATCCGTTCCCTGGCGGCAGCGCTGTTTTAGTGAGGTGGATCCAACAGCTAGCGCGACTGCCGTTGCTGATGAGATCTTAATCGGGATGGAATACTACATCCCGCATTCGGATCTCGTCAGTAAAGGGAGGCGCAACCGCTGGTTCAACCGCGAGTGTGCTGTGGCTGTTGAGAACAAACAGACTGCATACCGCGCTTGGATCAGGGGTCTAGCTTCAGACGATCCCAATACGAACTCACTTAAAACAGCCTACAATAATGCCACCAGGTCTTGCAAAAGAGCGTACATCAGAGCGGATGCTCAGCGCGTCACACGAGTTGGCCAAGAACTCTTGACGCATCCCACAGGTAGTCGTAGCTACTGGCGTCTGGCCAGAGCCGTTGCGTCGAACTTCTGCCAGCCCTCGTTGCCACCGCTGAGATATTCTGACGGCAATCTAGCCCACAAGCCGCAAGATAAAGCCGACCTCTTGGCAAATCTGTTTGCGGCTAACTCCTGTCTCGACGACTGTAACGCACAGCCACCAACTCTACCTCACTGTGGCTACACGATGTCTGATATTCGTATCAGACAATGCGATGTGCGTACGCAGCTGCAGTCTCTCGACGTCCGGAAAGCTAGTGGTCCTGATGGTATCCCAGCGATTGTACTTAGGAATTGCGCAGCTGAGTTGACTCCCGTGCTAACGCGACTGTATCGTCTGTCGCTCTCTTCAGGTCGTGTGCCGGACTCTTGGAGAGAGGTTAATGTGCAACCAGTTCCCAAAAAAGGCGACCGATCAGACCCGCATAATTACCGTCCCATAGCCATTACTTCCATAATATGCAAGGTTTTAGAGCGGATCCTTAATAAACAACTGACCCAATACCTAGAAGATCACTCCATAATTAATGATCGGCAGTATGGGTTTCGTCCGAAACGATCAACGGGTGACCTTCTAGCGTACTTATCGCATATTTGGGGTGAGGCTATAGACAAACGTGGCGAATCGTTGGCTGTTAGCCTCGATATAGCCAAAGCGTTCGATCGGGTCTGGCACAAAGCTCTTCTGTCCAAGCTCCCGGCGTACGGTTTGCCAGCCCAGTTATGCAGCTGGATTGCCGATTTCCTTCGTGAGCGGAGAATTCGCGTCGTTTCTGACGGCAGCATTTCGAGGTTCGTGAATGTGAACGCCGGCGTACCGCAGGGATCCGTCCTATCTCCCACGCTTTTCCTTCTGCATATCAATGATATGCTTCCACTTGGGAATATTCATTGTTATGCAGATGATAGCACTGTTCATGGGGGATATCATGGATTCCCCGCAGCTGGGCGCGCCGATACTGACAGAGAGCGATCTGATCTTGTCGTTGAGCTCAATAGGATATTGGACCTCATATCTGCATGGGGATCCAGTAATCTTGTTGAGTTCAACGCCAAGAAAACACAGGTTTGCGCGTTAACAACAAAATTGTCGCCGTTCCTTCCCATGCCTTCTCTGATGAGCACAGCACTTTCACCTCAGAGCAGTTTCACCTTGCTCGGTATGGAAATCTGCTGTCATTTGAATCCAAGGAGCTACATCGAATCTGTGATCAAAACAGCCTCACGGAAACTCGGAGTCCTGAACAAGGTGCGACGTTTTTTCACGCCGGACCAGTTATGCCTGCTGTACAAAACACAGGTCCGGTCTTGCGTTGAGTATTGTTCGCACTTGTGGGACGGCTCCGCCAAGTACCTACTCGATGCCTTGGATAAATTACAGCGTCGTGCTACTAGAATTATAGGCGACGAAGAGGTCTCATCACGCCTTGAACCTCTGCAACTGCGTAGAGATGTTGCATCGCTTAGCGCCTTTTACCGCATGTACCATGGTGAGTGCTCTGAGGAGCTGTTCAACCTCATCCCCCCTTCCCCGTTCCTGCTCAGAAGCACGCGTGCTGGCCTTCGTAGTCACCGTTTCACTACCTGCCGCATTCCATCGCGTACTAAAAGGTTCGGTGGCTCCTTTCTCTGCCGCACGGTTGACAAATGGAACTCCCTTCCGGCACATGTCTTCCCTCCCTCTTATGATATGGGGTCCTTCAAACGAGGCGTGAAGAGGCATATTGTAGGCAGGCAGGGTGGAGGCGGCTAGTGCAGTGAGGATTCCATCGCTGCACTAGGTTCCTTCGCGTTTGGATACCACTTTCCACTTAACATCCGGTGGAGTGGAGTCATTTGCCTGTCAGGTATAAAAAAAAAAAAAAAAAAATATCACGACTATCTGTCGTGACTGTGTCGTGGACGTTCATTTTATCGTTGAACGACTGTCGTTTCTAGCTGTTCCCACTAGATCGTGACGACAATTTGTCGGTGCTTGTCCAGACAACGATAAATAAAACGTGACGACAATAGTAGTTGCGATTACGTCGTATCGAGTATGTCGTCACTTTTTTATCGTGATGTTTTATTTATCTTCAGATAACTGTCGTTCTAGCTCTTCCCATTGTCTCGACAATTATAATTCAACTAAATTATTTAGTAAGAAAATTATTTATTCAACTAAAATTATTAATTAATTTCTGAAAAAGCTAAAACATATTATCTCTTTAAAAAAGCAAAGGAAGATTCCATTTTGACAGATTCTCCGAATGCGTCGTGTAGTACTTTGGTAATGATTTCAGATACAATAACAAAATAGCTGTAGCGATGAGTTTCGTCAGGATACACAATTTTGCTCTCTTTGCAATTTTGAATTTTGTTCCCGTAATTCATGGATAGCTGTTCACATAACATCAATTTGATTGGTATAAAAACTTGAGAAGTGTTTTAATTAAAATAATTTACACTCGGAAAACGCTTTTTTAAAATACATTAAAAAATAACAAAGATCGTTATTGCAAAAATATAGAATTTATTTTAATATTGTTATTTTATCTAGCTTCTTATTATATTTCAGATAGGTGGTTATATTACGAAAAAAAATATCGCAACTTCGCTACGTTGACAATCAAAAGCACATAAAACTAGACATTTTGAATCGTTTTTATCGTAACCTCCTACCGCTCACGCGATACATGCAGCCGTGGATGCATGCCGCCACAGAGCGTTGCGCGATTCATCTGGAAGCATACCACACCTAGAGGTGCCGGTGATGATTTTATACCGATTTATCGGATATCGAAGTTATAACAGGTAAAATAACTAATATTAATTTATTTTTCGGTAACTACTCTAGCAAACCATAAAGTTTTTAATGCCTGGATCTGTCATTTAAAAAAATAAAGAACTTCAAATATACCGTAAGTAGCGTTTTTTAAGTTTACCCTGAATATAAATGTTTATAAACTATACTTTAAGGAGTAATTTCATGGTAAACGTTAGAACCACTCAAATGGAATATTATCATATTTATCCAAGTACACCAAGAATTTCATTAGTGCTTTTTAAGTGCAGGATTTGCGGTGTATTACTGCATTTTATTTGAGATGTTTTTGTTGGTAGTACGGAAGGTATTTATTTAGCAATGCAGAATAATAATTTTTGTTTATAAAAACTTGTATTTAAACTGAATGCTTTTCTTATTTGCGAAACCAGATAGCCGCCATTGTGCGGTAGGTCTATCCTATCCTTTAAGGGCCGTGTAGGTGGGGGCAGCGCTTCGCGTGAGCGGTCTTTTAAAACTTAAGCGTCAACTTTGGTTCTTGACCCTGTACAATTTGTTAGAAAAAATAAATAATTGATCAAGCACATTTTGAGAATCTGGCAAATGGTGTGACATATTCGTGACATTTTTTGATCATTGAATTAAAAAATGAGTGCTACCATTTAATCCGTTACCCAGTCAATTAAATTAATGAAATATTAAATTCTGATAATTTAAGTTTTCGATTGTAATTGTTCGTGTCTCGTGCGATAGAGAAACTGTTACAGTTTTTGGTATTCTGAAAATATCTCAATATATATAAATCAACGCTTGGCGTGCAACGAGTAGTCGGAGGCATAAAAGTTCGGGATGTCACACATGAAGAAATGTTGGAGCAAAGGGTTCATATAACAATAATGCATATTTATTAAGAAACGTAAGGAAAACAATACTAAAAAATACTACCTTTCCACATGTACAAATGTAATGTACAATAAATATGCAACAGTAAAGGGTTCATATAACAATAATGCAAATTTATTAAGCAAATTAAGAAAAATAAAATAATGTTATCTTTCCACGTGCCCAAATAAAATGCAGTGTAGAATAAACGCAAGGGCGAAGGATCCAGCTAACAATAATGTAAGCTTATTAAAGCAAATTAAGAAAAATAAAACAAAATAATGTTACCTTTTCACATACACAAATAAAATGGAATATAGAGATGAAATCCATCGATTTGCTTAAAAAAATCGTTACTACTAACTACTGACTAATCTTATACTAGTCATGGACATTTTTTATTTGTACATCATACAATTATCGCAATATTTTTATACGTTCACTTAAACAAAACCCCAAACAACATTCCTCAGCAGTGTAATTCAATTCGCTTGCTAAATCCAAACTAAATGCCACTTACTGGAATACTTATATTTTTTACTCTATCAATTTAATTCCACGGGCAAATAAATTGCAAGGCGACAAGCACCGAGCCCTGATAGAGTCAGAGAAATTAGAAATGCACAGGAACGAGCGCATCTCGCTTGGTAAATAGATGACACCCGCGTCTCAGTCGGTATTAATGAGTTCAAATTGAAAGTTAAGAAGGCTTTGACTATGGAAACCAAAGGACATGTTATATTTACCTATTTAAATCAGACGTTATATGTATATGATACATTTCGACATTGAAAACATAAACATGTTATTGTCTTTATTTAACTACTGCGTGCCATCGTAAGCCAAAAGATATAGCATTACATTGATCTGTGTCAAACACGGGAATCGAAAATACGTAACGTCATCTTAATTACCAACTGTGGTCATTTCGCATTGTATGAGATACATGATACGGTTGTCCAAGGGAAGTACATCAAATGTCAAAACAAATTTTTTTCCAAGTGTTTTATTGATTTATTTGCATGGATAGTAATAAAATGGACTAAAATATTGACAGTGACAACAATTACGTATTAAAAAATAAGCGTCGCTGCCGCATTAAGAAATTTGGCATTAGCAAAAGCGAAAATCAACCGAATGTAACATTGCACAGACATGGTTACTTTTCTGTCTACAAACCACACAATAGCCCAACATCTCATCTAATTAAATTAGACTTATTTAAATAGTTTATTCATAAATCTTGCCAAATTTTGCTTTGGTTACT
Source organism: Hyposmocoma kahamanoa (assembly GCF_003589595.1). Taxonomy (NCBI): domain Eukaryota; kingdom Metazoa; phylum Arthropoda; class Insecta; order Lepidoptera; family Cosmopterigidae; genus Hyposmocoma; species Hyposmocoma kahamanoa. The sequence goes on along the minus strand of NW_020653200.1, from coordinate 16,671,114 downwards.
TCGTATTACCTACTTGTTTGTATATTTTGAAGATTGTTGTTAATTATTGTTTTGTTATAGTGTTGTTCTTGTAAACGTACAAATCATCGATATTTTGTTATTAAAACAATTCATTTCATTTTAAATAGTGATATTTTAACAGAACTGAATGTAACTAGATTACATGATAAAGCGATTCCATCATTAGGTTTATTATAAACAAAGAAAGTACATATAAATTAACAAAATGTCCTCTTGTTCTATTTCTGCGAATAATCAGGATCGATTATTCGTAGAAAAAGAAGAAGGTATTCCAAATTGAATATTGATCTACTTTAATTAAACGTTTTAATCATACTTTGATTAATATCATCGAGTATATAACTCCATCAAATAAAAAATATGGGCAATCCCTAGCAACTCATCAGGGATAGGATAGGCCTTGTCCGCTCACGCGATGCGCTCCTCCTACCGCAAAATGGCGGCTATTTGGTTTCGCAAATTAGAAAAGCATTCAGTTTAAATACAAGTTTTTCTAAATAAAAATTATTATTTTGCATTGCTAAATAAATACCCTCCGTACTACCAACAAAAACATCTCAAATAAAATGCAGTAATACCCCGCAAATCCTGCACTTAAAAAGCACTAATGAAATATTTTGGTGTACTTGGATAAATATGATAGTATTCCGTTTGAGCTGTTCTAACGTTAGCCATGAAATTACTCCTTAAAGTATAGTTTATAAACATTTATATTCAGGGTAAACTTAAAAAACGCTCTTACGGTATGTATTCAATAAATAAACACCGAAATCACCAGCTCAAACAATAACACACACGATTGTCGTAACATATTTTTGAAGTTGTTTATTTTTTTAAATTACAGACCCAGGCATTAAAAACTTTATGGTTTGCTGGAGTAGTTACCGAAATAGCAATTAATATTAGTTCTTTTACCTGTTATAACTTCGATATTCGATATCCGGTGATGATTTTATCCGATAAATCGGTATAAAATCATCACCGGCACCTCTAGGTGTGGTATGCGTCTACGGCTGCATGTATCGCGTGAGCGGATAAATCACTTACAAATAAAAATCTCGTTTACACTGAAATCACAAATTAGAAAGCTTAAAAAACACAGCGCCAACAACTGACCTGTGTGTACGTCTCCGTATATTCCAAAAATACTCTGTATTTATTGTAATAAAAATAATATCCCTAACTATGGGGGCTGTTCCATTCGGTAGTGTGGGAAAAACGGCAAATCATCTAATTTCAAAACAAACTGAATCACATTTCATCGGTAACTAAATATTATTAATATATAATATTTAATATATAAATTTTCGTCCATTATAGCAAAGCTCAAGTTCAACTGGTCGATTTGAAGTGAAACAATTCACGACACCCGTCAATTGTTTCGAATTCGGGCTGGCCTAAAGGAACACCGTTGTCACCGTAATGATTTGGCAGAATAGTTTTCGTTTTCTGGTTATATACTCGATGTATCAAATCGAGGCTTATACATTTTCTAAATTTTATAATTTTTTATTAACAAAGAAGCTCGGCTCTTGCGTTAATATAATTTTCTCAAATATGCACGGAAATGTTTGCATTACTTTCAAAAAACGAACACGCAAAGTGTTTTGATATTCTTTTGTTTTTCGTCCTTTTTGTATTTTGGTTGTAAAAATGAGTGCTTGAGAGAAGAGCGATAACGAAAATACTGTAATAGATACACATTCAAACACATCATCAAAAGTTCAGCAGACTACTATTAATGTGCCTGCAACAATAACCTCAAAGGTCAATGGCCTGGAAAAACAATAACATTTTCTTTTAGCAATTGTCCTAACACGTTAAATATTACTTTTATTTTTTTTCCTATTGTACATCTTCCTCTATTTAGTATTTTATTATTTCCTCACATCGTGTGAGAAAAATACTGTACATGCCTCGGCGGGAATGGGGATTGCTTGACTCGTATTAATAATTCATACTCGTCCAGCAACCCCTTACTTCCCGGCCTCTGCAATAATGTACTATAACTTAACGTAACGTAACTTATTATTTACATTTAATTGTCAATTGTTTGTGGTTAACATTATAGTGCTAATTCAGGTCACTTTGTTTTAATTTAAAATACTGCGTAATAAATTTTAAGGCTATGAAATTTGATAAAATTAAGTCAAATGGGAGGTAGCCACTAACTACATTTATTTAAAAAAATTAGATTAAAATTAAATCTTTTAATTCTAATTGATCTATAAAGATTTTGTTTTTTAAATGAATTAGGCACCTAAGTCCAATATGGTTGTAGGGTTGGTACATAGTAAAGAGCACATCAAGTGTAACACTTAAGATTTAAATTCGACTTTGTGCCGAAAACTACGACAAAAACTGTGTAAAGTCCAAAGTCATGTTTGGTGTGCTCATTGCTATGAAAGAGAGACAAAACCCTACATAACTCGTAGAAAGTAATCATTTTAACAAAACGTTAAAACTGAACAAAATAAATGTTATTGCATTGTCATGTAACAGATTCGAATGTAATTCAATTATTTCCCTTGTAACATTTTTGCATGGGCAGAAGAACAAACAAATCACTCCACCGCAATCAATGCCACAAGTACGCCTAGTGGGCTTCTAATTGGTTAAATAAAATATTACATAAAGGAACGCGTGTATTGATACGAAACAAGTGAAAATAATAAATACGAAAAAATCGCAAATTTCATATAATAACGTGTAATAAAGTAAGTATTGTGTGTGTAATATTAAAGTTAGTGCTCATCTATATTCTACATCTATAGTGTGAATCTCGGTGACTCAAATTGCATATATGTAATTTTATTGAAGTATCCATTTTCCTCAAAACAACTTGAAAACCCCGTGATAGCACCCTATGATACCCCGGTAAGCATGTAATATTATAAGATGCCTCGCTGCTACGCTTCGACGAAAATGGCCGACAAACCGAATTCAAAAGTGAGGTTCTTTTGTACAAAGTACGTAATCTTGAAAGATTATGAAGATAATTCTAACCAGATTTTTATGGCACCATCCTAATGAAGATGTATTCTGTTGAATTGTCATTCAACAGAATATACAAGACATTAAAATCGATTTGTACACGCGTATTTTACACGCGCCGACGACACGCGTCATCTGCGCGTATACGTGCCGTAGATGTATCGCGCATTTTGATAAAAGATCATTATAATTTTAGTTTTGTCTGCTAATTTCTGTTAATTGTTGAAATAAACTACATGACATTCTATATAAGCGTCTTGCTTGCATCGCGATGTTTGTGCACGTATGAATCTATTCACTACAGAGCGTCGCGTATACGCGCATTTACGGCGCTTATTATGTGCAAATGCTCTTACAAATACATATGTATACATATTATCCATGTTAACTTTTGAACCTCTTTTACATCATATATAGCTTATACACGTTCGAACTTAAATCACAAAACCATTTGTTAAACTCTGTCTTATTTTACGATTAAAGGGGATACACGAAACCACTAACACCCTTTTCCTACACACACGGTTTCCGTAAAGGTTTCGCTAATGTTTGGCTGAAACATTCGCATCATGGATACGGCTTTGGGTGAACGAATTTACATATAGCTCAAACAACATTCAAATAAACATACCCTTTATTATAATTTTAATACAAAGATCGAAAACTTAGAAAAAATTCATTTGATACGGCTGGATTGGAAACAACGTCTTATAGCAAACCGTGCCAGAACTAAGCCACGGAACGGACTAGCGGACTTTACGAATTTTTCTATGCGCATGTTGTCAATCTTTGTTTTTCGTTTTTAACGACTTGTTTGCCGTATCGCCATCTGTGACAAATCTATTTCTTAACCACTATTTCTGACACGATTTGCTACAAACCGTTGGTTCGAACGACGAGTCAACAAAGAAAAAACTTAAAAAATACAGAGGGTTTTTAAGGGTGCTAATGAAATCACAGGCACGTGGGAGTTGTCAACTTATGTCTCGGGGTGACGGGCGCAATGGCAGTGCTCCTCGGATATTTGCAATTTAAAACTCTGAGTGGCACTACAATTGCTGAGGACAGGCGTGTCGCTTACCACCAGGCGCATGACTTGTTCGTCCTGTCACATGATATCATTAAAAAAAAAAACAAGAAAAACACTTTATAATAATAACATTAAAAACAGTAAACTATTACGTATCACAGAGATATGTAGCGAGTTTTAACGTTTGGTATAAAAAACTAAACGAGTCTGTCAATATCAATTAGGAAACAAACAACCTATAGTGTTATGGTTAAACAAGGAACAATAAAAGAAAATTCTGGAAAATAAAAAGAAAAAAATATACGAGTCTTCTTTATTGACTGACCTCAATACTGAAACCACGTGTATGTCAAAAGGGACTATGGACAAGTGGATGGCTGCCTAAGTAAATATTACTACTTACTTGAAAATGGCCGCAATTCGTTGATAATGAAAACCTTAACACATATCGTTCTTCAGGACATTGAAGTTATCATTTTGTAGAAATTTAATTAATTACAACATTGAACACGAAGTTACGAAACGAACTTAATTAATAAGTTATTTCCCCCTAAGTTATACTCACAATAATGTATAAATTGGCACAAATATAACAGCATAAACAACGCTTATTTCTTCAAAAACCTTGAACCTTTGGATGAGTCTTGGTCAATGATTAAAACACTTGTCTTTGTTTAAGAATAAGGTTTATTTCATCGACCCAAATGTATAATAAAATATTTCTCTAAAATATTTATCTTAATTAAAATGTACTGAACAAATTCTACTGTAGCTTGTAAGAAACCAATTCCTTTTGCCTGTTGTCTTTAATATATCTGATATTCAGTTGTTTTTAACGTCGACACATTTTGAGGAAACTAAAAACAAAAAATATTTACGTATTCCCTGTCACTGTATTAAAAATACGAATGAATCGTAAATGATAAGTCATTTTAACTTTGACATTTATTTAGATTTATCAATTTTCTAAAAGATTCTATTGATAAACACATATTACATGTTGATAAATTATCGACATAAATGTCTTGTGCGTTATTATAACAATGCTAGATAAGACAAATACACACAATTTGTTGTACGCGCAAAACATATATATCTATAATTTATCAAAATAAAAACTATGTAGTTACATCACTAGCTCATAACAGCAATATTCCCAAAACGATGACATATTACATTGCTCCGTGCGTTTTGTAACACCATTGATATTTGACAGCTTAAAGCAGTAATGGTATCTTCACATTGACGACAATATGAATAAGCTTATTCTCATAGTGAATGATTTTATTTTAATAAAACAGAGTTTGTGCTTTAAAATAAATTACCTGTGAAATGTAATTTCGGTATTTGGTTAAATTACAGCTTCTGGAATAGTTTCCGCAATTAATTATGCTAAAAGACCATTTTCACACACTGTTTCACTTCTGAAGTTTCGAGCAATACTGAATGACAGCACTGGTGCCGTAAGCGACACCATGGTGCGGCGACAATGTCACCGTAGGTATGTGACTTCACTTCTAATGTCTATTTATTTAGATTTCTGTGGTTATACTCCTGCCAAACGTAAGGATATTAATAATACAGCTATTATTTTTAAACTGATTTAGGCATATATATACGACTTGTATTGATCAAAAGCATAACGAAAACCAAAAAAGGATGGACGTAGATGGTAAAGTGAAATACGTTGATTTAAACAGACATGTTTATTGTTCGGTCTCCAGAATATAAGAGACAAAATAAACGGTTTAAAATAAAACATAAACTTAATTGCTAACCAAGCAATACGCACCACATGTTGCAGTTAGACTATAAATATCGTATATCTATACTACATAACTAAGAACAACGCATAAGAATTAAAATATAATAATAAAAGGCATTAGTTTAGTAGCAGTATATCTCCTTGTGAAAGAGTTCATCCAGTGAAGTACTACCACCTTACCTATTACTGCTGCCAAGCACTAATGTGAGCATTAGTGCGTTCCGGTTTGAAAGGATAACTGTGCTGGTGAAGGGTGAAGGGCGCAGTGGCAGTGCCCCTAAGATATTTGCAATTTAAAACGCTGAGTGACACTGTAACTGTTATGGATAGGCGTGTCGCTTACCACCAGACGCACGACATGTTCGTCCCGTCACTGGATAGTATAAAAAATAAATATTTTCAACTTATTCCGCAGTTAAGAGACAGTAATGCACTAACAACCTCATTTACACAATCAACTAAGTAAGTAACTTAATTCTACAGCCTTTTATTTTTGAGGATTCTATAGCGTTCCAGCGTTCGTAAGAAATGTAAAAAAAGCATTCAGTTCCCTTCTCTTCATAGACGCACATTACAACAGACAGAAAATGTCATTCGAGTATTAGATATTCAGGTAAATGTCATTCGGGTATCAGACACTCAGGTAAATATCATACGTGTATCAGATATTCAGGTTCAAGCTTGGTATATACTAAACGTATGGATTCCAGTATCTTAAATTATAAGATTATTTGAAGATTCTACATAGGGTGCACTATAAGTTTCCGGAACTGGCCACTTACATAAACAATATTTAAAAAGTAATTAGAACATTTGAAAATGGAACTCTTTGGCTGTAGAATATAGTTTGTTTCATCTGACTGTCACTTGTTTTTACTGTGTGGCGTCATTTTAGAAATTGGTTGTCTACATCACCATGGATTTTAACTCGTGAAAATTTTCGTAGTATGATTTTCTACGACTTTAAGTGTAATTTAACAGCTCTGCGGAGCTTCACTCGGCTTCCAATTGCTTTTGGCGATGAAGCACCATGCAAAACGACTATTTATAGCTGGTTTGCGGAATTCAAACGCGGTCGTGTGAATCTCAGTGACGAATTTCGTGATGGTCGCCCGTCAACTGCTGTGAACAATAAAAACATCGATGCTGTGCGCCTTATATCAAAACAGACAGGCATGTGACATACCATGAGATTCGGGCATCTTTAGGCATAGGCATGAGTCAAATGCAATAAATACACCCAAACATTTGAGTGTGAAAAAGCTGTGCTCTCGGTGGATCCCACACAATTTGATTGAGGCTCAAAAAACGGATCGCGTCACTTGGTGCAATGTCATGCTTACCAGATTCAAAGAAGGGGCGTCAAATTTGGTGTGGGACATAGTAACAGGTGACGAAACATGGACTTATAGTTACATTCCCAAAACAAAGCAGCAATCGAGCGTCTGGGTCTTTCGAGATGATCCGAAACCAAACAATGTGGCGCGCGTGCAAAGTGCCTCTAAGCAGATGATTGCTTCTTTTTTTAATAAAACTGGACACGTGGCTACTGTTGCTTTGGAGAATCGTTGCACCGTGAATAGTTGTATAGGTACACGATCATTTGTTTGACGGAAGTTATTGACAAACTCCGTAAACGCCGTATCATCTTACTACACGATAATGCCAGTTCTCACACGGGCAAAGAGACAAATTGATTTTTGAAGGTGAACAACGTTGACCTTATGAACCATCCCGCATACAGTCCCGACCTGTCACCTTGTGACTTTTATTTATTTCCAAAAATTAAGAACCAGTTACGTGGTCAATGATTTTCATCACATAAAGAGGCTGTCGAAGAGTATGAAAAATATGTTTCAGACATTGTCACAGAGGAGTGCATGTTTTCAAAATTGGTTCATTCGTACGAAAAAGTGCATTAACGCTAACGGAGAATATTTTCAGAAACAGTAAATTGATTTCTGACCATTTATAGTATTTTTTTCTTATTCATTCCGGAAACTTATAGTGCGCCTCACGTATATTACAAATAAAAATAAACCAAAAGAATAAACACGCAGCTTTAAAATTTATGTAAAAAAGGAGTATCGAGATATATCAAAACCTTTTATCAAAAACATCGTCGATGCAGATAGACCAAAAAAGTTCCAAAGGATTCTGTCAAAGTGGTTTTTTGTTGTACATAGGATTTAATGGTACGGGGAAAAAAAATGTGCTCTACAGAATGGGGAGTTATCACAATATTATTACAATAGCAGCAACATAAATACGATTACATATGTATTATATTGCTTATGGGCGCAATTCAGTAAGTTTACACAGCGTGGCAAACTTCTGTGTTTCGAGATAGTTGCTTGATTTCGTAATAGCAACTTTATCCGACCGAGATTGGTGTGTATCTGCTGCCCGAGGACGAATTCGCACGTAGATTAGATTTGTAATTCCACCTAAGTGAAAGGACCTTTGTTACGCAACTACCCATTAAAGAGAGTATTCTCCCCGCTATGGATTTAGGACAAATACATAAGTAAACTTTTTTCGCGATGAAATATAGTCCCGCGACAACCCTTGTTAAAAATCTATAATTGAACGTCTCTCGATAGGCTTATGTGTAGCTTTGAAAACGCTTGTAGCTGTAAAAAAACATTTATATGGCGAACGGCTATGGAGTGGAATTCCCTGCCTACAGACTTGTTAACTGAACATTATAACTTGGGTCTTTTCAAGGCGAGAGTGAATAGGCATTATTTAGGGGTGCATGCTCCATCGTCGACCTCATCGTCACTTTCCATCAGGTGAGATGGAGGTCAAATGCGCACTTATATTTTATAAAAAAAAAAGCTGCAAAAAATTACTGTGGTATAAAAATCTTTCCATATTACACGCTTTATACGAAAACACATAAAATGAAGCGGTATTCCGTTGTGGAACAGTACGTATATTTATTATATGTGTTTAGCTATGCTGAGTGGTATGTCCGACAATTACATGGATAATGTTCATCAGCTGTTTTGATAACAGTTGTTAACAGGAAACTGCTGTTAACAAAGCCGTTACGGCGCGTTTCCATTATATCGTGACGACAAATAGTCGTGCAGTTTAAAGTGTCCTGTCTTGTATAGTTAAATGAAGTTGTTCATACATAGAACAACACGATTAGACGTTACGACGACAGACTGTCGTGACAAAGGAAAGTACTAGAACGACTGTCGTCAGACGATAAATAAAACGTCACGATAAAATATACGTCCACGTGTCTAGTCACAACGGATTGTCGTGATAAAGGAACAGGCTAGACGCGACAGTCGTCCAAAGATAAATAAAACGTTACGACATAATGGGAATGCGCCCTTAGCGTACTCAAAGACATTTTGTCATGCAAGTAACAACTGTCATTCCAAACTTAAAATACCAACCGTTGAGTCAACCGTGACCATGGGACCTGTAAAGGGCCCGAAACGTTGGTTTGTTTGAAAAAACAAATATACGCGATTCAAATCCGGAAAAATTGTTTATTGCGAAAACCTAAGAACTTGATGTTGCAACAATAACATTGTAAAAGTTAAAGTAATATTGTTTACAGATGCGTAGATAATAAACTAAAAACATACTTGGAAATTAATAATACCCTAAAGAAATCTGTTTTTAACGATTCTAGCACCGTGATCTTCAAACTGTTTTTTAGTCACAAAGCTCCTCTGCGCGTCCAGGATGCCTGCAAACGTCGCTGCCCCCAACCACGTAGCGACGTATGACTCGTCCGTCTTGATTATGTTCACAGGTTTGTTTACCTTCATCTCCAGCTCCTTAGACAGCCGATCAGCTAGCCCCGATATCACGGACAGTCCCCCATTTAATACGATACCGCTGTACATAAGAGGTCGTATTTCCGACTCGATGCGAGATGACGATTCCATGATACCATCCGTCAAAGACATTATTTTCCAATCCTTTCCTACAATTTTGTGTACCTCCTCGGGCTGAAAAAACATCTCCGCAGCTAAGAAAGCTTCTTGAGAATATTCTACTCTTTCCCCAGACGTAGTTGTTAAAAACATTTCGTAGCCCCTACGTGGCATTTTTAGGATCTGTTTCACATGTAGGCTGGTGCGGAATACATTATCTATAATAGCTCCTGAATTATGACCCAGATCAACATCTCTTTTCAGTAGATATTCTGTAAAGAAACTCAATATTTGTCGAGCAGCGTAACCTGTCCGCACTTGCGCGTAATTGACAAGGCCTCCCTCGTACACGGGACAGATATCAGTGCTGTCGTAGCCAATATCGACGGACAAGCCGGTGGTGAGGCCGGCGCCGTACAGGGCAAAAACTCCTTGGGCTTGGATGCATAACGCCGGCACATTAAGTGCTTCAAAGTAAACCTCACAGCATTTAATCCTGAAAAAAATACGGCATGATGATTTAGTGAATTAGTGCCTGAGACATTATGTAATATTGAACGATTACATTAAGCTTTCAATTGATATTTTTTTAAAACAGAGTCCTAAGGAAAGTTGTGATTCTTTACGTTATGGATTAGTATACCACAATGTTTAATTATAAATTACTACGTAATCGACAATCATGCAAGAAGACAATTTTTGGATGAGTATCGTAAAAGTAAATTTCGGAAAATTTTCTATAAAATTAATATTTGTCACAACTTCGAAAATTATCTCGAAGTTAAGGATCGATGAGGAAATCTGATGACAAAACAAGTGGATCAAAATTTCAATGATAGGAATTCGAACTGTTACTTGTATTTCGTGATAAAGGAGTGAAATGATATTCGCGAAGATGGTGAATATACTCGTTTAATAAATTTATTTATAGATGTTTAGCAATTTATAATATATAGATAATTGGGGTCGCGCCTGCGTCACTGACTTAACTACAAAAAAAAATTAAATTGAAATATTGCTAATTCACCGATAAACATAGTCCCCTTGAACCAAAAATAAAGCCATTGTAATGTGGATATACGATATATAAACTATATCTTTAATGGCTAGACTAGATAGTATCCTTGTCCTTACATTCCTGGTGCTGTTTTCGGTGGTCGCAGATCTTTGTTCATTGACAATCCCGGGGTTATTCTCGGTAGTCACGGTTCCTTATCTGGCAAATTTCATATGACAGTAAACTTTTTTGATGCTTCGCAGTTTCTTGTGCACGTAGTATATATGCGCCTTTATTATTTGAAATGCGGATTTCAACAAATTGACAGCATGGTGTTTCTTCCTAATATCTGAATCGTGAAGCATTTGTTATTTCTTCTTTTGGCATGGTACGGACCTTCACAGGGTGTTGTAGTTAATGATTACTTGACCATGTCTCTTTGTATTCCTATACATAATCGCCATTTTGTAGTACCTTCTAAAGCAAACTTTATATACGATTTTCCGATTGTACATGCTATTAATTTAATCCTGACGGTCACAGATAAGTTAGTTTTGTTAAAATGAACAGTAGTTTATGTTAAAAAAGTTCCCCTGGCTAACGTAATGCACTGCCACACAGGACAATAAATACAGCGCTGCCATAAATCATTTGAGCTACACTAATACCGCAGCCATCCTTTACCGACGAACTTAATCTGAGCATAACTGAATTATTTTACCCAATTAACATTACTGCAGATACCAACTTAGGAGGCTTTGATACATCACTGCCATCTTTCGATTTGTACCTTGGTGCCTTAATGATGGTTGGTTGTTACGAGCTTTATTTCCAACTTTTGTTAATTTATTAAATAATTCAGACTTCGACGACGTAATTATTAAGGAACACTCAAAACGTGCAACCCAGCCGCTAATTAACACATTGCATATTATTTCCGCTGTTATTAGTTTTACTGGATATGCCTCAGGTAGCTGGTACTTTATTTTTTTATTAATCATAGTGCTGTTATGCACACGGCAGTATACTTGGTAGCGGGCCAAAGCAATATAGACGTGTTCGAATATTTCTGTACTTGAGAATTTAGATAGCGGTGATATTGGGCGCCTTTGTCTTTCGACTGTCGACACGGAATACAGGTTTGTGTCAAGACTACAGGTTTGTGATAGCCTTTTTTTATGGGGTTCGTAACCTCTGAACCCGGCGTCGTTTTAAAGTTGCAACGGAACCCGAACGTGCCCAAATGCGAGTATCGTGTGATCCCGAGAATGGTTGTTTATCAAAAATAATGAAATTTGAGTCACATCCAGTCCCGGGTTCAGTTGCAACTCGAGAGATGACATTAAATTTGTATCGTCTGAACCCGAATTTATTTTCAAAAAATGTTGGTACATTTTATTGGTTTAAGAGGTGATGAGCTTGTTTCCGAACACTATTCCGATGAAATATTTTTTAAAGGAACTGATTAATATTTGAAAATATGTTTTCATGTACAATTCTACAAACATAACTCAAAAACGGGAGTACATATCCAGAAACCGTTGGGTTTAGAACAAGTTGTTTAGTATGGCGTGTATTATGCATAGTTTAAATGAAAATTATATTGCACCTTAGTATGGGTATACAGTTATAGTATGGTATATACCCACAGCATTGCAGGCGTCCACACATTTACAGTTACAAAATGTACCAACATGTATCGAAAAGGACTTCGGATTCAGACGGTACAAATTTAATGTCTCTGGATACGACTCAAATTTCATTATTTTTGACTAGCAACCAGTCCCGGGATCACACGAGTTGGGCTCGTTCAGGTTCCGTTGCAACTTTAAACCGACCTCGGGTTCAGATAATAAAAACCCTTTTTATGATGCCAAGTGACGAACAGACATCCGCCCGAAACAATTTCTGTCAAATAAGTAGGTATACTTGACCATATTAAAAGATGCATAGTGCGAATGAAGGTTCATATCTACTTGATATTATCTTTTGATTTGGTCGATAATTAAGTACTTCTTTGACAGTAATTGTTTCGGACGGATTTCGAACGGAGAACGAGAATGGACCCCGAGGTCGTACGCCTGGTGGTAAGCAACACGCCTACCCGTAACTGTTGCAGTGTTACTCAGAGCTTTAAATCGCAAAGATCTGAGGGGCATTGCCACTACCCTGAGACATAAGTCTACAATACTCGTATGAAATTACCTTCCTTCCACCAATTTCCCTCCTTCTACCAATTTCCTTGAGCCCAGGTAATAAATAGATAACGATCCAGAATTAATATACATTACGATATCGAAAATCGCCACAAGATCTTATTTCGCCATTTTTATTAATAGCAATACGAAGTGTTACTCGAAGGTCTTCAAATCCCTTTTTCTACAATATTCAGAAAATCCGTTTTTGCTGCAAGAAATCGCTTACGGTTCAAAGGGAGCACTTTTTCATGAGTCAGTGAACCAACAGTGTGAATGTTAAATTCGACGTCATTTGATGCGATATCCAAATCAAAAGCAAATTAGGTCTGACGACCTCGCTATATTTTTGTAAAATATGCTGATTGCTATTGTAGATTAGATCTTGATCGTACGTGTTGCTGGCGGTTGTTAGGAAATCGGAGCCAATAATGAAATTTTGCTGATCAGCTGCAACAAATATTCATTTGAATACTTGATGCAATCTCAAGTTTAAACATATTTTTTCGTCCTTATTGTGTTCCACTATTTTTGCCTCTTATCTATGCGGTGCTTTAGATGTTATGTTCGGGGTTACACGGGGTCAAAATTTTGAGGACGAATTTTATAAGTAAAATAAATAATGTACTTGCAGTGTATCACGATTGACTGATTATATTTATTATATTTACTTGTCTGAACTGCCCATGTAAATTTATATACTGTGAAATTAATAACTTTATTCTGTGTTGTAAACTTGTATAAATAAATAAATTATATGCCTTCTCAAACTGCACGTCATGTGAAACAATATAAGGTACCAGAACTAATTCATCAATTTGAAAAGATCGAGGTCAAAGCGTTGTATCTTTTTATAGGATGCTTTTGAAGAATTGTCCGCAATTTCCTGACACAGTCTCATGAATATGTAAATATGGCCCCCATTCGCTATTACATTTTTTTAATATTTGATATTTTGCTCGGATTATTGTCGACGAGGAGAATATAAATTTATTCAGAGCCATATGGTATGTTATAACAATATTAATACTAAGTAGGTATTTCGTTTGCAGCACACGGTAGAAAGATATAAAAACGAAAAGCAAATACTGAAAACGTAAAGAACGTAAAATTTTTTAATATCTTCAGATGTGATTCTTGATAAAGTAGCATAAATTCTGTAAGTTTTTTATTTTTCTTATTTTTTATATATTCTGCTTCTTTTTTGCTTCTGTTTCGCTCATTACTTTAATTTAGTTTATGTCAATGGTACTCTAGGTCTGTATGTGTATCAATTTAGGTTTTTTACCTGCCTGTTGATGAGTGTTTGTTTCCTTAAAAAAAAAAATTAAAAAATACCTACAAGTATTTGGGTACCTCATCTCATACTCAAATATATCTCGTAATATCTTATCTACACGTTATAAGGTGAAAAGTCTATAAATTTCTTTTTAAGTAACCCAAACAACTTTTGTTATTGGTACTTTCGACAAGTCGGGTAAAAATTTAACGAATTCCCATATAAACCTGCATCTGCTATTCAACGAGCTCAATACGGGAAATAAACAAAAATTATTTTATATCACAGAATTATATGAATTTTTAATAAGTACTCATAACACAAAAGCTTTTTGTTTTTGTGATCAGATTTGTGACCAGTTTAAGAAATAATAGGGGTTAAAGTATGAAATTGCCGATTTGTACTGAAAATCTAAATTGTTTATTTTTTAAATTTTTAACAAATTTATTTAATCAAAATAGTTGCCATTATTATCTATACATTGCTGCCATCTAATGGGAAGGTTATTAATGCCTTTGCGATAGAACTCCGACGATCTAGACTGCACAAACTGTGTGAAAGCATTTTGTACTGCCTCCTGGGAAGAAAACTTTTTGTCACGTAGATAATTGTCCAAATAACGAAAAAAATGGTAGTCCGTTGGAGCAAGGTCTGGTGAATACGGAGGATGACGAATGGTTTCTAACTGCAGTTCCTGAAGGGTCAAAATGGTTTCTCGTGCTGTGTGAGGTCTCGCGTTGTCGTGGAGCAATAATGGTGAAGATCGATTCATGAGTCGGGGCTGTTTTACTGCTAGTTTTGTCAACATGGTTCGGAGTTCGGCACAATAGACATCTGCCGTTATTGCTTGACCAGATCGGAGAAAACTATAGTGAATAACACCATGCTGAGACCACCAAACAGTTACCATTACCTTTTTATTGGTAAGTTTTGCTTTAGGACACTGTTGTGGCATTTGACCTGGGGTCAGCCATTGCATTTTTCTTTTCCGGTTATCATAAAGAATCCACTTTTCATCACATGTTACAATTCGATCCAATATTCCTTCATTTCTGTACCGGTTCAACAAGGCAACACAAGTTTCAACACGCGTTTCTTTCTGCAGATCAGTCAAATCATGAGGCACCCATTTTTCGTATTTTTTTATTTTATTGATTTGACGCAAGTGAGTCAATATTGTGGGTAAGGTAACGTTAAACCATGCCGCTAATTCCTGGGTAGTTTGACTAGGATCGGCTTCCACTATCTCTCTTAATTCATCGTTATTCACCTGTCTGGGCGGTCTTCCTCGTGGCTCGTTCTTTAAGTCGAAATTTCCATCACGAAAGCGTTTAAACCAAAATCACACGGTGCGTTCATTAGTAGACCCCTCTCCAAACGCAGCATTCATATTGCGGGCTGTTTCTGCCGCGTTAGTTCCGCGTCGGAACTCGTATTCAAAAATCAATCGAATTTTCGCAGTATCCATCTTTCTTGTCTAAATTGAATAACAAAAACAATTGAAAGTCGATATTGAAATGTTTCAAATTTAAAAAAAAAAATCACAGAAACCATTTGAAAAAAGTTTCATTCGAAAACCTCAAACCATGAAGATTCTATGAAAATTCAAAGAACCTATTGCAATAAAACGGCAATTTCATACTTTAACCCCTAATATGAGTTAACCCGGCAAAAATTACATTTCCAAGCGCAATTCCGGGCACGTATGATATACTATTGCCACCTTTGGGATGAATCTGCTAAATACTAGCTTGTCGCCATGAACTCGTGTAGAATTGTGCCAAGGAAATAATCAATACCACTGCTCTGGTGGAGGCAAAGTTGCAGAGACTTGAGCAACGGCGCAAAGTCGCTTGTTTGTCACGCGTGTATTTTGTAACTGAATACATTTTAGCTGTATGCACTGAAGTTATAAGAGGAAATTCTATCATTGTTTTTCCATCTTCGGGGAACAAGATTCGAGCTGGGATCTCTCCAATTTGACGTATTCTCCAAATTGACGTACTATCAATCCACACGAAGTCTTACAATTCCACTCTTTTGATGTGGACTTGGCTGTCTGTGGCTGTGATATGGAATTCAGCTAAGACAGGAAATACTGCTGATCGCCCCGACAAGTATAATTTCCATTTTTTCGAAAGTATACTTTTTTAAGCAGTGGGTGAAGTCAGGCTGTATGATGATGATAATACTTTTTTTTTAGTAACGCACACACTCGTAGCCCCGCACTAGGGAAACCCTGTATCGCGGGTACCATGAACACACACATAGACCACACATTACATCTCAACTTACGAGAGAAATAAATGTAGGCACCTCTGCGTGGCAATCCAACACGGTAACCGTTCAACCACAGAGGTAGTTTGTACTGAATACATACTTTCAAGACAATGCGCTCCTTCCTCGAGCATGTCGTTCACTTACCCTCATAAATTTAAAAAAAATTGTGGTAAGGCTTTCTTCCATTAAATAATAAGCGAAATACTCGTATTTATGAATAAAATATTCATCAATTAGTGCAGGTCTTCGTAGACATATACAGAAGTGATTTAATTACTCGATGCGGGATTAAATATTTACAAGTTCGTAATTCCAAATTGTGAACCGTCGTAAATGCAAATGACTACGATGACCGCAAGTTTATAAATTAGTAGTTAACTATATTTAGCAGCAGTAGAACCCGTGTGAAAGAGTTCGTCCGGGGAAGTACTGCCACTTTAACTATTTCTGCTGCCAAGCATTAATATTGAGCATTACTGCGTCACGGTATAGAAGGGGAAGGGTGCTGGTGAAATTACAGGTACATGGGGCTTATCAACTTATGTCTCAGGGTGACCGGGCGTATTGGCAGTGTCCCTCAGATCTTTGTGATTTTAAGCCCTGAATGGCACTGCAACTGTTATGGACAGACGTGTCGCTTTCTACTAGATAAACGACCTGTTCATTCCGTCACTTAGTACCACGAAAAAACTATAATAAGAAATTGCATAAACTATCTGATCTCATAACTATATGAATAAAACAAAAGCGAAATTACAAAAAAATATATACCACACATAAATTAGACCAACTATGATATGAAAATTTTCAATCCGAAAAAAGTAGTTTCTCGCGTCGGTTAAGTTATGAAACGATTAAATATGACATCGAAACTATTCGGTAATTCCGTACATATAATTGATACATACAAATCCATTCCATACAAATCACCTGCTTCAATTACCAGGAAATCAAATTACATGCTTCCTACAACCTAATATATAACTAAAGGTGGGAGTTTAAACAAAAAGCACTAACAGTCCTAAAGGTTGAAAAGGTCTGCTTTTTTAAAATAAGCGCATAAGCACACTTTTCATTTTGAGCGTAAGCGTTGGTCACTGGTCAGTTCTATAGGTACTCAACAATTTCATTTTTTACAACGTGCCTAAGTTTCAAACAGTGCCATCTATTACATCATACATATGTTTTCTAAAGAAATTAATTCAAAATAACGATGCAAGCTTTTTAAACATAAATTCTATGCGCTTAAACATTTTTCTAAACGAGTTTTTAAGCGTCAAACTAATTAAGTGAACGCACGCTTTTTAAACGTACGTCTTAACGTTAAAAAAATAAGCAGTTTTTTTCCATTTCATCGGTTAAAATCATTGACTTACAAATAAATGGACGACGAGTCTAATACAAAAACCACGAAAAAAATGTCCCAAGTCAACCTATTTAAACGTAGTGACATGTAAAAGAATATGAAAAAGCTAAAACGTTGAATTTAATTTCATTGTAATGTCATCGCAGTGCTGTCTAATTTTGCTTACTTCGCTGTCAGTCGAACAAACGAAGACTCTGTATTCGATTTTAACGCCCTATAAGTTCGGACACTTTTTAGCGCGGCCCCGACGTCCATATAATTGTAAGTCAATGGTTAAAACTACAAAAGGTAAACAAATTATGTTTTTGAACGCTTTTAAACGCCAATGAACAAAATGTTAATACAATAATGTTATGTCATAAATAAAAATACTTTGTAAATAGGTTTTTAAAAAAACTTACTTATCTTAAAACCTTTAGTGGTCTACTCCTGCGTTTCGCTATCAACACAAATGTTGCAAGCTTTAATTTAACATAAAATTCTATGCGCTTGAACGTTTCTAACGGTTTTGTTAGCTTCAAACTAAAAAGCTTTAAGTGAAAAAGCGTTTAAAAAAGCATAACGCTTAAACGTTTAAAAAAATAAGCAGTTTTTCCCATCTCTATTTATAACAAAGAAAAAAGATACCTAATTGAGGACATTTTAAAATTTGATTATAGCAAAATCATGAGACGTAACTCCTTACAATTCTTAAATTTCAAAATTTGTTTGTGATTCTTCAGCGATTGATCTGGTAATTCAATTCGATAAAAACAGTTCTTGGCCCTAGGGCAGTCGCCGTAAAAGTGTTATTGTTCCCTTAATTATAGCTTTCTTAATGAGCTAACTTGGGCGCTTGTAGCTGTTGGGCCGGGAAATAACAAGAAAACTTTTAATCGATCGCAAAGAATAAACAATTTCCCGGAATAATTTAAACAAGAATACAAAAAGGTTGATATCACAACCAGTGTAATTTTATAATCAATTTATATAGACCTACCCGACTGGAACTATTTATTCCAATAAAATGTATTTGTCTTATTATTATATATTTATTACAATCTATGTTCTGGTTCCACCCCAAAATCCGTAACGCTTATATGTATATAGTCAAATGACATAAAGAAAAGCGTAGCCCCTTACGTGAAGCAAACTCCAAAGCCCAAAGAAAACTCGTGTGTTTAAATGCATATTTGATAAGTGCCAAGACCTTACTTTTCCGATATGGGCGTATCGTTGGCGGCGGTCATGATGACCGCACGATCCTCGGGAGCTACCTTCAGCTCACGATAGAAAATGTGGTGCCACACGCGCTCCATATTGTCCCAGTGCACGATGCGACCATTCAATACCGGACAATTCAAGTTTAACTCCTCTTTACGTCCAACTGAAATAAGAACCGATGTCAAATGTGCTATTGGTCGGTCGGTCGGTTGGTACACAACATGAGTAGATGAGATGCAATATTAATAAGATCTTTCTATAAAGGACTAAATAGAAGTTATGTAAATTGGTCCGTTTATTTTATTACATAATGCAGAAAATAGTTATGTGTTATGCAAGGCTGCAAAGTTGTTGTTTGGTGCGAGTGCTTGTATTGAAACCTGAGCAAGCGAAGCACACTAAGGGCCGTATTCCAGAACTGTACTCAATGCTCCAGACAGGACTTGAGTATGATTTCACGCACTAGAAATCATACTCAAGTCCTTGCCATTAGGGTCATATTTCCAGTGCTTGAAATCACACTCAAGTCTGCTCAAGTCAAAACTTGAGTATTGCAATGAGCACTGAAAATCATACTTAAGTCCTTGCCATTAGGGTCGTATTTCCAGTGCTTGAAATCATACTCAAGTCTGCTCAAGTCCTGACTTGAGCATTGAGTAGATTTCTGTAATACGACCCTAAGATTCAAAAATTGAATCCTGAGCGTAGCGAGGGTTTCAAGACACGAAACGCAAAACAACTTTGCTGCCGAGCGAAACACACAACTTTTCACCCATCGAGTATATAACCAGAAATAGAGACGAAATAAGGACCATACATTGCTGGTAACACATTAAATATACAGCTCTTATGAACAACAACTTTAGTTTGCATTGAAATATAGACTGGCCAACTACCCAAGCAGCACACCCATATCTAAATATATACTATAAGATATCTAATAGAATTTAATTCGATTGAATATTTTAAGAGTTCAAATTCCCTCAAGATATCTCAAAGAAGGTTTCTAGATAATTTAAAGTAAAAGTGGGCACAACTTTATTAGTAGATCACAAGAGTGCTTTGAGAAACTGTCTGTAGGTAGTGTTAAGAGTCATTCTTATCTTTTTTCTGAAATAACCCTTTAAAACGAGACCATTTGTAGAATGTAGACAGTTTTTATTTAGTCTTGTAGATAGTTTTTTAGATAATTTATAGTCTATGATAGTTTTCTTAGTAATGCTATTTTTAAACCAAAATACTAAAGCGTTACAAACATAAGACGCAATTCTCTTAATACTAATAGATTTCATGTTTAATGGCTTACAAAATATAAACTATCAAAATTGCAACATGGCGAAATAAGATATCTGACTTTTTCGCGCAATGTTTAATCGGTTAGAAAGCGCAAATTGACGTGCGACTTTAAATACATTGTGAAAAGTGATGTAAAACCTGTCATAAAAGTAATGGGCTCGCTAAATTTTAAATATATAATAAGTATAAAATATAAACTTAATAAAAACACATACAACACAGTTATCGATTTTCGGTTTTAAATATTTATAGAAAGCTTAAATATACAAAATAACTCACAAAACAAACCATTTCCAAGAAGTTCTAGGCTTTTTCAACTTAGATTTACTTTTTAAAAAGAAAAGAAATTTTTCTCGGCTACTTCATAGTCATTCTTTGAAAATAAAAATTGCGATAAGAATTTAAAGCTTTTTTCAAAACACAGTTTTAAAACACCATTTTGTCTACAGCTTTATCTATAGAAAAACTTTAGAATACAAAAAGATTTGTATTGTAAAGTTTTTATTAAGATTATTATTATTATTATTTAATGATTATAGAGATTATTTTTATTAAGATTATTTTTTAGTTCACTTGACCTTGTCGAAGAATATTCCTCCTATGAGATTTTTATGATTGTCTACAAAACGCGATGTGTCTAAGCGATTTTTTCTTTTGACAGTATTACAAAACCTTTATAAGGTTATACGACAAAAATAAGCGCTTTATGCAATAAAAAACTTTTCAAAACAGTAGGTAAAAAAACCAATTAAAAAATCCAATTTATCGCAAAAAAAAACGTTATTCTGCATAATTGTATGGAATGTGTTATAATATGACTAGAAAGGTGGATAAATTTACTATCATTTAAATATAAGGAATATTTTAATGACATACCTAACTTATGATGGAAGAAATAAAATTTTCATTACAAAATTGAGTTTATTTTTTCACGCCAACCACATTTCACACAATGGTTTCACTGCATTCTATTGATAAACGGCACAGTACACATACACAACATTGAAATACAGTAGTTTACGCGCTCATTTCAATTGTTTTTATCATTTCACAACACGGAATTACTTCACAATGTTTATTTATTTGTCAACAAACAAACGCCGGCCATGACCGGCCCGAGCGCGAATTACGACTATTGTATCCAGCGTTGCCAATTTGCTCACAAGGGAATTCCCATTGACTTACAAATAAATGGACGACGGGTCTAATACAAAAACCACGAAAAAAATGTCCCAAGTCAACCTATTTAAACGTAGTGACATGTAAAGGAATATGAAAAAGCTAAAACATTGAATTTAAATTGTAATGTCATCGCAGTACTGTCTAATTTTGCTTGCAACAATTGAAAGGCGCAAAAATACACCATATTCAGCTTCTACTGGAAACTTACCAAAATGTACCATATGTAGCTTCTAGTGAAAAGTACTTGAACACAGGTATAATGGAGTAGTCTTTATTATTTGTAAATAAATTTTATATGTAAATGTTGAATTTTATACAAAGCCATTCATTACGAGCTAGGGGTGTCTGATTTTTTTTCTTGGGTTTCGAGAATTCTCGTACCCGATTTCTCGAGTTATTCGAGATTTTTTTGAAAAATCCGTAAAAAATCAGCTCAATCAACTATAAAACTAATGTGAACTTTTCGAAAGTTGTTTTGGCCTGGGTGTTCTGAGTTGTGCCCCAAAATAAATTCCATCGTTCTTGGTCCCAGGTTCGATTCCCGGTAGAACCAATTTGGGAAATGAACTTTTGTAAATTGGTTCTGCTCGGGGATTCTGTTGTTCTGATACTCATGGGGAGTATGTACAGAGAGTTCCCTAGATTCAGACCAGGTGATTGTCTTACAATAGAATACCAACACCAGAACCATTTAGAAAAGTTGATTTGTTAAATTGATCCTACCGGTATCGAACCCGGGAACTTCTCATCCAGTGCCCACAGTGCAAACCGTTAGGCTATCAAGGTTGTACTATTTGTATTATTATGCATTGTTTGCATGTGAAAGCTACAAATTGCTTAAACTTTAAAAAAAAATCCTATTTAATTTATAGTGTCAATCTGCTTCAATTACCTTTTTTGTTTCATAAGTTGGTATATTTTGTCATTCATCCAACTTTTGATTTTTAATGCATTTTGGCGGTGTAAGATGTTCTCTATTAATACTTGTCACTTTCTCCGTAAGTTCAAGCTATGTTTACTGGATAAATTCCTGTATTCTCTCCTTTCTATGCACAGTTCACTCATTGATGTAATCACATACCAACGCCTGAATATAAATTTAATAAAATTTAACATAATGCCTAGGCATCAAAAACCAGTTCTTACTAGCAATGTTGGCAAAGCTGTTTTTTTTAATTTTCGTAAGCCTTTGCTGGTTATGTACATATCCGATTGTCTGAAATGAGCCGAGCAAACAAATTTGTATATTTTCAGGATAAAATGTTCTTCTCGTCGCGATTCAGCTATTATATTTCTCCATAGTGACCAAAGTATAGGCAAATATATCTCGAGGAAAACTGAAACAAATACATTTATTATGCCATGTCATAAGATATACATACCGATATTTCGATTTTTTTAAATTCAAATTCATCGTAAAGCCAACTTTCATAATCCTGAAAACCGATTCATAATAAAACCGTTATGCTTTAGGGAGTTTTGGATGCTTATTACAACCAAAAGATTAAGTAAGCTTAGCTTTGTTTTGCAATATTCTAAAAAAAAAACCTAAAAAAATACTTTCGGGATTATGGAAATTCATGCAAACGTTACTTCGGGCAAATGTATTTTCGGTCTTCTGATTCGTAACCCCAAGCCGTAGAAAGAGTACAACAATATTTGAAAGTATTACTAACATGTATTAAAAAAAATTTTAATAATAACATTAGCATCAAAGCGACTCTATGAAATTTTTGTTCTAAATATTTCAAACGCTTGTGTTTGAAACAATTGAAATTGACGTGTTGGGTCTCGTTCAGTATTTTACGCAAGCTATGAGTCGGAAAGAGACAGTTAGCTATTTGATTATTTTGATTGCTTTTGTAATTTATATTTACGATTAATTTAAATATAAATTAAATACTATATATACCAGTGCATAAAATAACACTTTTAAATGATAACTATGATTACACAATGTAGTACTTACTGAAAATATTTTTACTGCCTCTGTGGCCGAACGGTTACCATGCCGGACTGCCATGCAGAGGTCCCAGGTTCAATTTCCGGATCGGGAGAAATATTTGTATGGCCTACAATAATTTCTCTGGTGAGTTTGGATGTAATTTGTGGTTGTCTACGTGTGTGTCCATGGCACCCGCGACCCAGGGATTCCCTAGTGCGGGGCTATGTTGAGTGTGTACGTTATTATTATTATAGTGATTTTTGGGGATTTTGAACAATTGGCATTGGCAACGCTGATTGTATCGAATGATGTGACTTAATATCCAAGGTTCACCACCTCCACCAGATCTTTTAATATTCTTTACTTTATCCATTTTGCATGAACTCTTACAACGTCCAATAGAGTAAAAACCCTAATTGTAGTATGTTTTTAAATAAAATCTACTGAAGACGCGCTATAACGTGTTTGTCAATAAGTACAAACACTACAGAATGTCTATAAATTAAATATATCTAGAATAAACTTAAGAACACTAGTTTTTAGAGTATTAATAGGCTTTACTGGATGTGTATAGAACAATTTTACTAAAAATAATCAGTTGTTCTACAGATGAACTTAAAATAATGACTATAAGTGTAAATCTTAAGAGAGATTACACTTAATTAAGTTGTTTGGTATTGAGAAGGTTTTAAAATTTGGACTTGAGTGAAATAAGTCTATAAGAACAACTTCTTTTTTCGAAAACCATTATCTGAATCTATACCATATTAAGACTGTTTATAGATATAACAGTTTTAAGGCGTTTAAAGTGTGCTCCTTGGGTACTGACCTGTGCGTACGGCTCCGTACATTCCAAAAAATATTCTGTATTTATTGTAATAAAGATAATATCTCTAACAATGCCGTGCTGTTTTATTCGGTGGTGTGGGAAAAACAGCAAAACATCTAATTACAAAACAAACGGAATCAAATTTCGTCGGTAATTAAATATTAAATATGTAATTTTGTAATTTTTGTTGTTGTAGATGAAAGAATGCAGTTGAACTATAACAAATCACTTTTTCATCACCGCTAGACTCAAACTCGCTCATGTTTTGTTTCTTTTCAATTTATTACAGTACAATTCAATCCAAATTATTGAAATTGAAATGATTAAAATGAAAATTTAAAAAAATAAGTTTAGTTTTGGGTGCGTTCTGAATTTACACCACATACGCTTTCTTCTTCTTTGTATTATAATTTTATGTGATTAACGAAATTATTTTACTTCTTTGACAAATTAAAATAATCCAATAAAACAAAATTGGTGTTATCGTTGTCAATTTAATGTTAATAATAATAAGAATAAATGATACTAACGCGATTAATATTATATAAATACTTAATGTAGGTACTTACGACGAATCGCGTTTCGGAACGCGTCACAATTTATCTTCGGCCGCGTTCTGAATTTGCATCGCATCAATTTTTATTCTTGCATGTACTTATAATTTTGTGTGATTATTGAAATTGTTTTAGTTCTTCGACGAATAAAAAAAATATAATTTATTAAACAAAATTAGTTATCGTGGTCAATTTAATATCAACCATAATAAAAATAAAATATACCATCTGATCTAAATTACATAAATAATGTACGACAAATCACGTAGATGAACGTGTCATTATGATTTTTTTATTCATCGAAGGAAAAATTTTGGTGGTAGGTACCATAGGGCAATGTGCACCACAGTCATTGACCTGGTAGGTCAATGACCACAGTCTATCGTCAGGTTCGAATTTCAAAAACCTTTTCCATGCTAGCGCGCAAAAAGCGCTTTTGCGCGCAGATTTCTAATGAGAAAGAAAGCCTTTTTGAGCTAGTGAGGTGAAAATATATTATACATGGTGTACCCAAGAAGCACACTTTATACGCGTTAAAACGTAAAATGGTATCGATTTAAATAAAAATTCTCTTAAGACTTATTTCACTCAAGTCGAAATTTTAAAACCTTCTTAATACCAAACAACTTAATTAAGTGTAATCTCTCTTAAGATTTGCTCCTATAGTCCTTATTTTAAGTTCACCTGTAGAACAATTAATTATTTTTAGTAAAATTGTTCTATACACATCCAGTAAAGTCTATTAATACTCTGAAAACTAGTGTTCCTAAGTTTATTCTAGATATGTTTAATTTATAGACATTCTGTAGTGTTTGCAATTATTTACCAACACGTTACAGCGCGTCTTCAGTAGTTTTTGTTTTAAAAAATACTACAATTAGGGTTTTTACTCTATTGGACGTTGTAAGAGTTCATGCAAAATCGATAAAGTAAAGAATATTAAAAGATCTGGTGGAGGTGGTGAACCTTGGGTGTTAAGTCACATCATTTCATACAATCAGCGTTGCCTGTGCCAATTGTTAAAAATCTCCAAATATCACGGTTAAAAACCCCAAAAAGAGTAAAGTTCATATTCCCCACAAATTCCCCACATTTCGAGTTTTCATTATTTATTAGAAATACATCGCTTAAAAATATAATAAAGAATGAAGAAACTCAAAACGTAATAATCTATTACGTTTGCTGTGAATGTAATCAGAATGTAAAACGTAAAACTAATTAGAAAATTAGATGACCTTAAATCGTTTATTTATTTTAAATAGATTCAACATTAATCTGTAATCAGTCTTCGAAAAAAATATCATTTTTCTTTGCCTTACAAAATTACGTAAATCGATCATTTGTTGTGCATTTAATAATAATAATAATAATTCTATTTAAGCTGCTTGTTCATGCATACGAGAGATGTGCGATGTTGAAAAACACGTCGATATAGTCCATCACAGTGTTTCTAACAGTAACGATCAAACTAGCGATGCATCAGCATTTGATATATTACACAAAATGATAAAATGTTAGAAACCCCACATTTTCCTCATATAGCCCCAATCCCCACAAAATCACAATTTGGGGAATTCCCCACAAATTGGCAAAGCTGGATACAATAGTCGGAATTCGCGCGCGAGCCGGTCATGGCCGGTCATGTTTGTTGACAAATAAATAAGAAGTGATAAAAACAATTGAAATGAGCGCGTAAACTACTGTACTTCAATGTTGTGTAAATGTTTTGTGCCGTCTATCAATAGAATACAGTGAAATCATTGCATAAAATGTGATTGGCGTGAAGAAATACCTTCAATTTTGTAATAAAAATTTTATTTCTTCCAACATAAGTTAGATATGTCATTAAAATATTCCTTATATTTATATGATAGGGAATATATCCACCTTTCTAGTCATAAGAACACACTCCATATAATTATACAGAATAACATTTTTTGCGACAAATTGGATTTTTTTAAATTGTTTTTTTTACCTAATGTTTTGAAAAGTATTTTATTACATTATACGCTCACTATTCTCTATAACTTTTGTAAAGGTTTTGTAATACTGTCAAAAGAAAATATCTCTTAGAAACATCGCGTTTTGTAGACAATCATAAAAGCTTCATAGGAGTGAACATTCTTCTACAAGATCAACTGCACTAAAGCAAGTAAAAATAATATTTTCGCATTCTAAAGTGTTTCTATAAATAAAGCTATAGACAAATTCCTCCTAACAGTGTTTTGAAAAAAACTTTAAAGTCTTATCGCCATTTTTCTAATTAAAAAAGGACTATGAAGTAGCCGAGCAAATATTCTTTTCTTTTTAAAAAGTAAATCTAAGTAGAAATTAGCTTGAAGAAGTCTAGAACTTCTTTGAAATGGTTTGTTTTGTGAGTTATTTTGTATATTTAAACTTTCTATAAATATTTAAAACCGAAAATCGATAACTGTATTTTTATTATATTTATATATTTATTATATTTTATACATAAAAAGTTAAAATTTAGCGAGCGCATTACTTTTATGGCAGGTTTTACATCACTTTTCACAAAGTATTTAAAGTCGCACGTCAATTCGCGCTTTCTAACCGATTAAACATTGCGCGAAAAAGTCAGAAATATTATATCTAATTTCGCCATGTTCCAATTTAGTAGTTTATATTTTGTAACTCATTAAACTTGAAATCTATTAGTCTTTAGAGAATTGCGTCTTATGTTTCTAACGCTTTAGTATTTTGGTTTTAAAATAGCATTACTAAGAAAACTATCATAGACTATAAATTATCTAAAACCGGTCTACAATGGTCTTGGAGCATTCTAGAAGGGTTACTTGAGAAAAAAGATAAGAATCTCTCTTAACACTACCTACATATAGTTTCTCAAAGCGCTCTTGTGATCGACTATTAAAGTTGTGCCTACTTTAAATTATCTAGAAACCTTCTTCGGGTGAATTTCACTTTCCGAATTTCAATGGCACTTTTCGGGTGATTTTTGTAAACCCCTTTTTTCTTTTGGTTTTATGGTCTTAAACGTACAAATAAGTTCAAGCAATGTCAATAATTATAAAATCACAGAAATATTTAAGTTAAATACAACAAAAACCGATATTTAAGGTCACACTTTTGTAGTAACACGAATGATTTTCTCATAAACATAAAACGAGAAAGATAGCACAGTAATGAAAAATTGTTATTACAAAACACATTTTATCGTTCACAAAAAACATTTAACATGTAACAAATATTTTAATAGAACTTCTAATTCTAATTCAAAATCCTTCTCATCTGTGTAAGACCATCTATCTATCTATATGTAATTAATAAATAAATCTAAATAAGTATTTTGTTAAAGTCATATAAACTTTGTTGTACATACCTACATATATCATCATCATCACCATCAACATTATCATCATGATCACCATTATCATCAGCATCATTACCATTCACATCATCATCATCACTACAATCATCATCGACATCATCACCACCACTATCACCATCTAATTGTTATATTTCAAGTAAATGTTTGGCTTAAAGTAACTATTTGACTTAAAAGTAGACAAGAATGAGAGCGACAATAATGATATTTGGATACATTTTTTTATTTTTATTTATTTATTAAGGTTCATCAACAATTGTTACAACAAATACATTATGAGTGGTTTATATTCTAGGGTTATACTAATTGCACAATTTTTAACAGATGAACACCACGTGCAAGTAAATTAGTGAATTGAAAAAAGTAGTCCGCGAAGGGCTTGACTCGTATCTATGTATTTACTTAAATAGTAAACAATATTATTAAAAGACAAAAAAATAAGTTTTGAAAGTTTAAAGAAAATTAGGTCACGATAGACGGAATTTAACCAAAGAGTCGTGAAATATATCTAAATTATTGATATTAACGATAAAATGGTTATACAAGCTGCATAGACGAGGAACTGGCGAGTTGCGACCCGCTACTGTCCTGCGACCCGCTACTGTCCTGCGAATTGGCGTCGAAAAGAGAGCTTTAATTCTATGACGGGGATATCTATGCGGCACTTTAAGTTTGAATTGGCTAAGGAGTGAAGAATAATTTATTTTGTAACGGATAATTTTGTATAGAAAAATCATATCTAATGTGTCTCTACGTTTGTTAAGGTTAAGCATTTTAAACAATTTTAACCTGCTATCGTACGAACGTATTCTTTGCGCTACACCCGATGAAAACGA
Source organism: Hyposmocoma kahamanoa (assembly GCF_003589595.1). NCBI lineage: Eukaryota > Metazoa > Arthropoda > Insecta > Lepidoptera > Cosmopterigidae > Hyposmocoma > Hyposmocoma kahamanoa. Next base: position 16,642,073 of record NW_020653200.1, on the reverse strand, counting down.
CAAATGCCACATAAACCTTTTCTGGATCCTTTCGATTCTCAACATGTGGTTCGCGTAGTGAGGACGCCAAATCACTGACCCATATTCGAGAATGCTTCGCACTAAGCAGTTGTACATTATTATTTTTGTAGCGGGTTTACGGAATTCCTTGACGTTACGAAGAACGAAACCGAGGGTTTTCGAGGCTTTCTTTACGATGTGATCAATATGTAGTACATACGTTAATTTTTTGTCTAGCAGCACTCCCAAGTATCTTATCGTGTCAGCTTCATTTAGAATGGAGTCGTTGATTTTGTAGGAGTATTTGAGAAAAATTTAATTCGACGGGTGAATGTTATGTTTACACACTTAGTTGCATTCAGTATCATTCCGTTTTTTTTGACACCACAACCCAAGATTGTCTAGGTCATTCTGCAAAGCTTTGGAATCCTCCACAGAGCGTACCACTTTGAGAAGTTTTAAGTCGTCGGCATAAACAAAGGGAATAGAATATTTGATAGACTTTGTGACGTCATTAATGAAAATGTTGAATAAATTTTTTTTTTAATTAAAATTTTGAATTGTTGTGTAAAATATGCTGGATCGTCATAAAAGTGCATGGATTTTAAAGTTCCCTTTGTCTAATTGGTGTACAATAACGTTTATAAAACTATTACTTAATACTCATTTAAATAGATTGCTTTACATGAATGAGAACGACTCACTAGCGCTGAAGTTAGTATTTAAGTCGGTTTTTTGCTAAAACGGAGATGCACAGGTTACTTCACTGTATACACTCCAATCCGACAGGAGCCCCTTCTCACGTGTGCGAAAGGTGAAGGGGATGCGGTATGAACTTTTGTTATTAGGAGGTTTTTAGTTGAATTGACACTAATGATAAGACAAATTGAAACACATTTTGTATCCCCAAGAAAACATGTTTGTTTATAATAAATTGGAAAGTTACGGTATGTATTCGTCGTGTAAGTTATTAGAGTTTATCCTCAATGGGAAATATTGCGATTTCCACGAGTGTTTCATTTTTTTTCTTCGTTTCTTAAAATTAGGGCGACGTGGAACCGGCTCCCATGAATGCGAAATTGCCCACTTTTTTAATTTTTATTTATTACTGTGACGTAGTAAAGTAGTGTTTTTATGTGTAACACAGACTAAACAATCAAGCAATCATATTAAATAAATAATGCTTAGCATTCATGTAATAACAAAAAAGTTATTGAAAGGGACACATTTTTGGAGGTTATCTGAAAACGTCCCCTTCGAGACATCGTGAGGGAATTTGAACTCTTAAAATATTCAATGGAATTAAATTCTATTAGATATCCTATAGTATATATTTAGATATGGGTGTGCAGCATGTGTAACACAATGGTGTAGTCATAGTAAACACTTGATTTAGCATTGGACAACACATTAATCAAACAAATTCATACCTAAAGTGGCTACCGCAGCCCTGTTGACGGGTATTTATTGGTTGTAAGAATTATATTAAACTTTACAAAATTTCGCTTCTTTTGCACAAAACAACATTTTAGAGTTTGTCTAGTATAAATCTTTTTCGTATGGAAGTTTACATTTAAATATATGATATTGTTAATTATGTTAAGGCTGAGAAAACCATGGATTTTATACTATTTGAAATTATTCATTTATTTATTACGTAATTAAACAAACAATTTAGTGCAGATCACTGGTTTTTCTGTCAAATTAAATAAATTAATTAAGAATTATGAATTAAAAATAGTAATTAATTGACATAATAACGTCTTTATCTCAGCGGTTAACAGCAGCAGCAACAACAGTTTTTCTGTCCAAACTAATAAAATTAAATTAACATTATCAAATCAGGGGACCTATAAATTAGTCAATAAATTGTATGGAAACAATTGATAAAAAAATGGGCAGCGTTCACAGAAAGTAGAAACATTTATATTTTATTTTTGCTAATTTACGTTCCATGTGGTCTTTATAACATTGCTGACTAAGTCCGGCGAGGTTGACCCGCGCGGCCCCCGCAAGATAAAACACGGTTTTTTGGGGCCATAGGGGCGTCCCTACGGCCTACGGCAAGCAAAAAAATTACATAAATAATGTACGACAAATGACGGACTTGAACGTGTCATTATGATTTTTTTCATCGTAGGAAAAAGTAATGTGCACCACCATACGTCAATGTGCACCACCCCATCGTCAGGTTCGAATTTGAAAAACCTTTTCCACGCTAGCGTGCAAAAAGCGCTTTTGCGCGCAGATTTCTAATACGAAAGGTAAGTGACGGTACTATTTACCAAACCATGTTAAAAATTAATAATTATACAATTATTTTATGCGTTTTAATATGAGTATATTTCCCACCATACGAAGCAAAAACACAAGTATGATATTTTCCAAAATACCGAATTTTAGCTGGGCCTCCACAAATATTTAACTGTTGCCCGCATGTTGTTCATGGCGTTCAACGTAATAAAATAGTTCAGAAAACCTGTAAAAAGCATTTAGTCTTTTTATAAGCGGTAGCGAGTGTCCTCACCCGCATCGTCTCCGATAAGAATCTCGTAGTACTGGCCGGGGCGCCCGTAGCGGCCCGCAATAGTATTGGGGCGGCCGACCACTGTACGAAAGATCGCCACAGGGTGATTGTCGCACGAAAATCCGGCCTTTATACAGTAGCTGCCGTTGTCGATTATCACAGCAGGCTTTCAAACAAATACACAATTTTTTTTTTTATTAAACTGTGCAATAATTCTACTATAGATATCTGTAGTAATTAATTCTAACTAAAATATATAAAATACTAACATAAAAAACAAGAAACAACAACAATCCTGATTCAAGTGTAAAAATATTTTTAATGATTAAGACAAAATACAACCTACCTTCTCAAAACTCGCCATTTCTTTCCACCAAAGACTATAATACCAAATCCTTGGATTATAAAATATATTCGGACAAATATAAATCACTATTATTATTCTTGTATACCGATTTTTTATATTTTTAATCACAGAGCACAAATAGATATCTTATTAAACCATTTACCTTAAAGATTTTAAAAGAAAATCACAAACAAACCAACGATACGCATAACTCAAAGATTATTGTTTGGTTCACCGCGCTGGCATGGTCTAGCGGACATTTTTCTTTTTCTTTTATTAGAACAATAACAGCTGTCTATTGCATGCTATTACCATTCGGGTTTAAAAATAGGTTGCAATATAATTGAAGTAAATATTTATTCGTGCTATTTTAATTAATAGTAAAAAAATAGCTGTGTAAAAAAATAGCTTCTTCTTCTTAAATTTATTAGCGGTATTCTTAAGATTTCGCCAGAATCAAGTCTTTTTTTTTTTTGCAAAAAGTAGGTTGCATATTTTAGAACGAAAGTAATAATAATAATAGATTTTAATATGATTTTAATATAATATTTTAATGTGTGTTGTTAATGTTTTACGAAGTCGTACGTAAATATTTGATATGTATCTATAACAATACTTTAAGCCAAAATGTTATAGACTGCATAACAGTGTGTTGATTTGCATTCTTGCCATATTTAAGGAATTGGTAATAGAAATAATGCTTAATCATGTCAAAATATTTAAAAAATTATTCTGTTTAATATTCTGGCTCATTGTATCCAGTAAAGTTTTGCAAAATTATCTCAAGTCGTATGCACCACGCTAGGGCAGTGACCCCGCCACCCGCTTTACCGAGCGATATGTAATCTTTCTCGATAGCTTATTTATCTACTTTTTAATTGTGGTTATGTACTGGTAATGTTATAATTTACTATTTATTTACATTATTTAGAAAAGTTGACTGAAAAAAGTTTTTTTGTAACTTAGATTTGGTATTTTCCAACTTTAGGTTACATGAAAGTATTGCTATAAGTACCTAGCTCCACAGCTGGTAGCTGGCTCCATACCGGAGCTACCACCAGCTATGCAGAGATTCGCTCGTGAATTTCATTTCAACATTAGACTTCACAACTTTGAAAGCAGAAACTTCGACACTCGTATCCTCCACGTAAACTAAACGTTTCACATCATGCCATAAGAACAGACACGCATTTGTACTTGATGGATTACCATGCAGGTTCTGATGAACCTGGTAGCGGTTCTTTTTTGCACTACTAATTCTTGTTTACATACCAAACCACGTGTTATTTCGTGACAGACTAGAATAGAATGTATGTGGGATGTCAGCGTGACGTAGACGCAGTACGGGAAGCAAGGTTGATAGATCTACCAATTTCGCGCTCGATACGATGCTCCCCCGCCGTCGATACCCGCACCCCACTCCCAAATAGATCTAAACTACAAAAACTAAAAAAAATTCTTTTCGATTTATTTTTTTAGTGATTTGGGTTCAATTTCGGATATAGAATGAATGACCTCTGTAAGTATGGCCAGAATGCAAATCAACAGATTGTATAGCTTTTTCACTTCTAACACTGGTAAAGTTAGATGAATAATATGCATCACATAAGCGGATTAAAGTGGTATTTTTTACCTAAAGGGAATGAAGCGTTTTTAGTATTTAACATTGGGAAGTGATTAGACAGCCACTGACGCAATACGCTATTAACCAATAATCTGGATTCATATAATTTTTTTAATCAGAATTAGGATATAATAAAATACTCCTATTTATTTTCTAACTTTTATACACAATAACACAGAAACAGCTAACAAAAATTATTAGGGGAAACTGCTTGATATAGTACCTTAATGTCTATTCAGAGATTTTTATATACTAATATGAATGAAGGAAAAGGGATAGTACAATATTGGTTAAACTGTTCTATTTTCTGACAGTTAATTCCGTTTTAAAAAACCATTTAACACTCCAAAAATAGTGGTAATATATATATATATATATATATATATTACTCCATAAATTACGTTCTCATAAATGTTAATTGCTTTAAGTTTATCTCTCAAAGACACTTTAGGGCTCAATTTCTAAATTGTCCTAAAAGCTATTTTATGTAGGACAAATATTCTATTAATGACTTCTATATTTCCGCACCACAATGACTGCGTTTTTTTCATCAATCAATGAAAGTAGCTAATATAAACCAATATGGCGATTTTTATGTCTGTATTCGTATTTTTCAATCGAGTTAAGTGGCCGCAATATGGCATTAGTTGTGTGATAAACGTCCTCGTGACAATATTTATTTCAATTGATAGAACTAAGTTTGCTTATTTGTTTATATATATATATATATATATATATATATATATATATATATTGTCGTTTGTGAACAATCCACTATTTCAGACAACTGCTGACAATTTGGTTCCGGTAGACTAAATTGAAATGTCTGTATTTGTGGATATATTTTATAAACCTTAAAACTTACTCGTAACAAGGTTGTAAATCTTTCGAAGGGTGCTATAAACTAAAAAAACTTGTAATTAACTACGTCTCCGCCAATATCGTCGTACTCTTGCTTAGAGATCCAGAAGCCCTTGCTGCTTTGCAGCGACGCAACTATCGAGCCGCCCGTCCAAGCCAGATTCTGAGGATACGGCATCTCATCAATTCCTACCTTCGTGTTGGCTTGTAATTTGGGCCTTCGAGACAATTCCCCAAGCAGTCGGTCAGCTAAACCTTTCAACATGGTAGTCCCACCAGAAATAACAATATTTTCGTAAAACAGCTTCTGATATTCAGTTTCACTTCTCTCAATACTCTTGCAAATGTTTTCGACTACATTCGGACAGTTGAAGTCATGGAGTGAAGGCTGGAAGAATACCTCTGGACATTTAAACCGTTCGTTGCCAATTATCACTTGTTGCCCGTCGGGTAAGTCGTATTTAACTTGATTATTGCCGCGTAAGTTCATTTCTTCGTCATATTGTAAGGGTACATAGCACAACTTGGCCTGTAGATAAAAACATACCTTACATTGACCAGCCGCGGAGCCGAAAAAGACATTCTTGGAAAAAGATATGAATTCAGATGCACCAGAAAACAACATCTAAATCGACCCTAAACAAAGACGCTATACAGTGCAAGAAGGAAGAGTAGGGCTCTCCAATTTTGCTTTAAAAATGGTGATGTAAAATTAACCAAAACAGACCTTCATATCATTGACGATCTGTCTTTCAACCGGTGTGGTGAATGAGTATCCTATAGCGCTCAGCGACTTAGTTAGTATATCGGTGAGCTTCTCTCCGGTTAGTGTTGAGACTTCGATAGCATGTTTTAACGGAAATCCTTCATATATTGGCGCGACGTAAGCACATTCGGCTCCGTTTTCATACACGACGCCTGTGGTCCGACCACTCGCGTGCAACACTAAAACTGGAATCTTTACCACATAAAGGTAATTGATAGCGAAAGATTCAAACATTGTCTCGGCCATTCTTTCTCTGAAAGTAAGAAATAACATAACTAACGTTCACACTAAAATAGCGGGATCTTGTCTATTTTATCTTGCAACTACACGTGTAATGGACGCGCGTATCATAAGCGCGTCCGTTACACGTGTAGTTATCAAATAATCCTTGTCGTTATCAAAACAAGCTCACGTATTTATTGCGCGACTATGGCTTTTTTAATTACTTGAAATTAATTTATACGATGAATGATATCTGAGCTGTTCGACTGATCTTTGCAATTCGGAGTCTATTAATTTTCTATAAATAGAATTAACTATACCAATCTACGATTTTGTTTTACCCAATCAATCACCTATAAATCGTTGTTCATTCATTAATTACAAAGTAAATTGATGCCAGCTCTCACTACTGTATAACATGACTTACTACCATAGAGAGAGTGAGCACCTGTCTCCTCTAGGGATTTGTGGGTGCACAGTGTGCAAGACCCTAGTGTTCTCCGGGGGCACAAGTAGTTCCTGGAAGAAAGTATGATGCCATAGCTTCTCTATCTCATCCCAGTCCTTAATGATACCGCTTTCCACTGGCCAGTTGAGCTTTGATATACCCTGCTTCTGTATTGCTTCATTCCCAAAAAAGAACTGCGGGATACCATCTAAAAGAGCTTGATGTCTAAATCTGTGAACAAAAGTAATGAGTGAATTTTGAAAGTATATTTGAATAATGTAGGTGTCATGAATACAGTCATGATACATTTTTGATACTTAGATTTAGTAAATTTAAATTTCAAGGCTTGTGCAGCCTTACGTGCAGTAAGGATACGAACTTGCAATAACCAACACTATATACGATGTACGAGTACAAACACAGAGTGTATTACCGTCCAACGGCAGTAGGAAAGATTGTTCTCGGAGAAGACTCGGTAGCGAATCCCGCTTTTGTGAATTTAGAGCCAAGGTCAATGACCACGCCTATAGATTCTTCGAAAGTAGACGGCGACATGATATCCCGATATCATATAGTTCTTATCCCAACGGCTACTAACGTGCCTCCGCCGTGACAGTCTCGATTGACAGACAATAAATCGTTACCTACTAGTTTTATAACTGAGCCAACATACTGCGTACGTGACCAAACGATTACCATGCTGGCCAGACACGCAGAGGACCCGAGTTCTTTTCTCGGACTGGGAGAAATATTTGTATAGTCTACATTTATTTCTCTCGTGGCTGTGGGTGTGATTTGTCGTTATCTATATGTGTCCTTGGCACCCGCGATACAGGATTTCCCTAGTGCAAGGCTAGAAGTGTATGACTTTTTATTGTTATTATACAAGAAGCCTATATGCACCAAAAAACTATAAAATATAGTAATTAATATGTTTGTAACCCAGATTATGGCGCGGGTAATTTAATACAGTTTATAGTCTGAAAAGACTTCATACTGAAAATTAAATAACAAATAAGAAAGTACTTTACATTAACTTTAAAGATCACATGAATCTCAGCATGTTTTAAACATAGCTACGTTGTTGCTTTTCAAAGAAATTACCATCTAACAAGAACACTATAAAACGCAGTAAAAACTACGTTACAATATATAAATAAAGCCGAGCCTATAAATATGGAAATTCGTTGGACGTTAAGTGTTGAAAATTCTTTAGGCACCCTTTGCGCCTTTGTCACGCCCAGTCCCTTTTTCCCGGGTTCTCTTGAGGTCTGGACGCACCGCCCCGGGAGATCATATAGATAAATACTTACTTATATCCGTTCCCTGGCAGCGAGGTAAGTGAAGATTACGAATCTTTCTTTTTCATCAACGAATCACTACCATTTTTGGTAAAGTTATGTAGGTACTTACTTATGGTTCTTTAAGATAAAATTTCAAGTACATAAAATACTATCCAGTTCACTGCTTCGTAGGGCAGAACAACAACATTATGCGACACTGGCATGCGCCAGCGCGCGGCGTGCTTCACTACTTTAGCTGAAACTTAATAAAAATCTTTGTTATGAAAGTCGAATACGCTCTTTTATCAGCGCCAAGGCTTTATTTTTACTCGTCGTAGCGTTTTTAGTATAAACATATTGCAATGAAATGACTGTAATATTCAAAGTGTTGATCGACAATCTATTGTGATGTTAATCATTACTTTAAACAAATATTTGGATTTAATTCTACGCGGTTTCACGGAACCGATAAAAGGTTTCCATTTGTTACTAGTGAATTTAGATGGGATTTGAAATAGGATCACCTATTGAGATTTTACAAAATAACGTTACCCACGAAACTACCTGGTTTAACAGTTATGACATTTACTCACAATTTAAAATATTTTAATTTGAGCGAAAGTAATTCAGTCACGTCACATCTTAATATGTCAGTTGTACTTACTGCACTCATTTTTCCAAGTTACAGTTCCAGTTGACAGAAGGGAAATTTTGTGAGCGTAATAAAATTAAAAACATAAAACTTGACATAACTCCTAATATCCTAAATGAAAACCCGTTGTGTTAACAAGGGCTACTGAAACAGATAAGTCCAAAAGATCGACCGTTTGCATCAAGTAGATCAACGCATTTGAAACCTGTAAAACAAAATGAAATAAAACATATCATTAAAATCTAGAAACACAAATCAAGATGAAATTCCCACCCCGATGCTAATTACACAATGTAAAAATGATGAGCGGTACGTTTAACACACTTAGAAAACTAATCTTTTTCCGAAGAAACCTTTCCTGTCTTATAAAAAATCACAGTTGTGTCCAAATCTAAAATGCAAATTATCCTAATAAGTTTTGTCCAATAGCTCTTTTTATGTACAAAGGTTTTGAATTTATTTTTAAGAAAATTTACTATATGTACACATACCTATGGTGACATTCGAAATGGTTTTCGTAAAAAAAAATATCAAGTAAATCTTGCGCAATATAACTATAACAATGATTTTCTAAATATAATTAATTACTTACCTTGTTGTTAGATAACAGGAAACTGTAATTAGCTGTCAGTGTTTGTTCCTGTTTTTATTATGTTTTGATGCTGTTGCTTTCCCGTAAATAAATAAATATAAGCAAGGCTTATAGTATTATTAGAAAAAGTAAAGGAAGTGAGCGTGCCTACAGCTCCGGTACTTATCTCGAAAATGGGGAGGGTTCTGTACGTGCACCCGGAGCGGCTCTCCCGAGGCACTAGCTTCTTGAGAACTGGATGAAGTCAGTGACAACGGTCTGTGACAACCCTGTACACAGGCTGATTTGGGGTTAGAACCTGACCTTATAAGGTTCCTGTGCGCCCACGGGTTATAAAGCCCTTCCCGCATAACCAAAAGGTTGATAGGGAGAGTCACTACAATTAAAACTTATGCAGAATGGGAGGAAAAATATGAGAGTTGTAGCTCAGTTGATAGAGCGGTTACCCTAGATTGGCATACAGACAGACGCAGGTTGGAGTCCTGTCAGATCCAAGGAATTTTTCGTTGTGGTAATTATTTTTAGTAGCCGTACAACTTCTTTTGAAAGAGTTCGTCCAGGGAAGTACTGCCACCTTACCTAATCTTCCCGCCAAGCAGAAAATTCGCGGGTAGGTGTGAGACAACAAACAAGTCACTCCCATTAATAGTCAAATATTTATTAAAATCAATTAAAGTTTATTATAAATTTCGTGTTATTTGATAGATATTACATATATGTATCACGTGCAGTGTTGGTGAATACTTCCCATGTCATTTCAGTGAATGTTAGTACATACCTGCCAGCAGACCTTTGGATTTTTGTAATATTTTGCACTGTCACTACATAACGGAACAATTAAAACTTAATAATTATTATTGGAAACATCAATTTCGTCATGGCAACTTATAGTAACATCCTGGAGATGCAAAAGAACTTGGAGACTTCATTGATGCAGCGATTTGCTGAGTTTGATGTTGCACTGAAAGCTGCGTCACCTCAAGCGCACACCATTGGCAGCCTCACCACGGAGTTCCTATCATTTAAAGATCAGGTAGGCTGCATTCTGCAGCTGCTTAGGCAGCAGATTTCTAGTCTCAGCAACACTGTTGATTCCATAGAAATGCGGCACAGGAGGAAATATTTGCTGTTTGGTGGTGTGCCGGAAGCAACTGATGGGGATATTGTAGGCACAATTGAGAACATCTGCCACAAAACTCTTCAATTGCCAAATGTTACTCGCAGGTCCATTGTTGCTTGTCACAGACTTGGGGGGGTTGCACATGTACTGGTGAGGTTTGCTGAGCTGGACATGCGTAACTCTGTGTGGTCAAGGAAAACTGCACTGAAGGGCTCTTCCATAGTGGTCACCGAGTTTTTGACAAAGCAGAGAAAGAATATGGGAAGATGGGAACATTGATGTGAAGCTGCCGAGCGGTAAGAAACACCGCCTGACCACCATCGAGCAACTGGGTGTGTTAACTGCGTCGCATGCCCCTGTGACGACTCCGGCATCCACCGTGTTTCGTGCGACTGCTGCGCCAGCGCCGGCTGGTCCGCCAAAGGTTGCCGCGAAGAAGGTGGGGGAGCGTCGAGCTCGGCGAGAAATTTAATAACTTTCTTAATTATATATAGTTACTTTGTGTAGTTTGTATTGTGCCCGTCATTTTCTTTTTTAACTTCGAATCGCAGCCGAACTGTATATAAATACAGATTCCCTTTAGTTTTCCACATATCTTTTAAACCTTTTATTCAAACCTGTAATCTTGTGTTAATTTCATTCTATTTAGTTGTAACAACTTAGGTACCGACACGATGAAAGTTTAATTTTAATTATTTACGTAAGGTAGGTTTGTTTCATTTTTTAATTTCAACAAAAGTAATTAAGGTAGGCTAGGCACTCTGTAAAAATTTTTTTTTTTTGGGGTATTTGGCTTCTGTCCCACTGAGGACAATTCTGCCAGTGTCCGGGTTGAATACACGGTATATTTATCAAGATTCACTCAAACGACGATGATCGGTTGCACCATCCAATGGTCAAAGACAAAACACGGGGTTATTTGACTAGCTACTTTGGATGAAAAGCGTAAAGACATGCTGTGCACATAGTAAAAGTTATAACCGTATGTTATTTTGTTCAATATATTTAAATAAAGTAAATAGTAGAGGAGGTTTTAGGGGAGAATGGTCACTATAAAAAATTGTGGGACCAGGGATACAATCTGGAAGAAGATCGTATAAAGAGACGGGATATAATGCACAGTTAAAAAATATATGGTCAAGAGTTCCTTCTTCAAGACCGCACTCACAAAGGGAGTGATCCCTTATCCTGAGCTTAGCAAGAAAAGTAGGTCTGCAGTTATGTCCTAGGCGCAATCGGATGATAGTTGAAGTTGTTCTTTTACTGGCCTCGCGGAACTCGAAAAACCAAGGTTTCTTGGGTATTACTGGTTGAAGACCAGCATAATGTTTGCCTTTTTGTCTGCTAGAAGACGACCAGTAAGTCTTCCAGTTATTATGTAAATCAATCTTAGCCTAGGAACGTAAGTCTAGAGAAAAACATTTATCATATATAATGGTACCAGAATGTGTCGCCCATTAAGCCCATCTATCCGCTTGTTCGTTCCCAGGAATGCCAGAGTGTCCAGGAACCCAAACAAGTACAATTTGAATGCCAAGATTAGAGCAATTGTAAAGGAGCTCTTTTGTTTTAAGATTGATTGGGTGAACATCTTTGCTACGAAAGGGGAATTTTAACAGATCGTCCAGGCAGCTACGAGAGTCTGTAAAAATTACAGATTTGTCTAATTTGTGGGATTCAACATATGAAACTGCCTCAAAAACAGCGATCACCTCACCCGAATATACGGACGCTTTAGAGGGAGATTTAAAAGTTAAGGAGATATTAAATGTAGGGATCCAGACGGCAGAGCCAACAAAATCGTCTGTGGTGGATCTGGAAGCATCTGTAAAGATATTGAGCCAACCGTTCCATTTCTCATTAACGATTTCATTAAAAAGTATTCCAGCGTTAGGGTCATCTTTGACAATTCCTAAATTGGTAACAATGTCGGGTTTAAAAATTAGTGCATCAAAATCAATTAAAAAGAATGGATTACCAGAGTATTGATTGATAGGTGGGACGATGAGAGATTTGTTAAAGCTTTTTTAAAAGGCATGGAGGGCTCTTATGTTCCCAGTATTTAGAAGTTGTAACAAGGTTCGCTAGTTGAGTCAAGGGGGCAAGTAAGGGGTGAGCAGAATTTTGTAAGATTTTGAAAAAGAAACGGTCGCATAAGTATTGACGATGGAAACATAACGGAGAATCTAAGCTCTCAACCTGCATGGCATTGATTGGAGATGATTTCATCGCTCCTAATATAACACGAAGACATCTAGCCTGTATATTATCCCAATAGTTAACAACGGATTTGTTACAAGGTTGTAATAAGAATGAAGCGTAATCAAAATGACTCCTTATTACAGCATTGTAGATCAATTTTTGGGTATAAGGGTGGGCTCCCCACCATACTCCACACAGAGCTCTAATAATATTTATACCCTTTTCACATTTATTTTTAATATAATTTAGGTGAGGGATTCCAGTCATGTGGGAATCAAAAAAGAAGCCTAGAAACTTAACCTTGTCGTGCACAGGGATCAGTTCATCATTTAGGAAAATTTGTATATGTGGGACACGTCTTTTTCTTGTGAATACTACTATTGAGCTTTTACTGGGTGATAGGAGAAGGCAGTGATTAGTGAGCCAATCTTGCAAGTATCTAATGGCAGTATTTAGTTGGATAGTGCATTCATCAAGAGACTCTGAGGAATAATAGAGTGCTAAATTGTCTGCATACTGTAGAATATCACAGAAGCAGTCAACAGATTTATCAAGGTCAGCGGTGTATAGACTATAAAGGATGGGGCTCAAGACAGAACCTTGTGGGAGTCCCTTCCATAACATTCTGGGGGGGAGAAGAGAACCATTGAGACGTACTGAGATGGAGCGAGACATTAGCATGTTACAAATGATGTTAATCATCCTCACTGGTAGACTCAGCTGATGCATTTTTTGCCTGAGTAGCGGGAGATGAACATTGTCATAAGCGGCTGTCATGTCCAGGAAGACACCAACAAAGTACAATCCTCTGGTGAGTGCGAGTCTGATCTCAGTAGAAAAGGTACTGAGGCTGTCAAGAGTGCCCATACCCTTACGGAATCCGAACTGCGACCTGGATAGAAGTCCTTTGCTCTCCAATATCCACTCTAATCTATTTTTGATGAGGTGTTCCAATATTTTGCATAATACTGATGACAGCGCAATGGGTCTATATGAGGCAGGATCCTGGACCTGGTTTAAGAATAGGGATAACAACTTGAAGTTTCCAGGAGTGTGGAATATCACCATTTTCAAAGACTTTATTGATAATATTAAGTAGGACAGTTTTCGAAGAATTTGAGATGTTCTTAATAAAAGAGTATGGGATACCATCGATTCCAGGTGTAAAGTCTCTTAGGTGGTTCAAAACTGAAGACAGTTCTACGGAGGAAAATGGTTGATCCATTCTATCGTTAGAGTTGGGGGAAAAGGAGGGAGGGAAACAGTCCATAGATGGGACAGAAGGAGGGGCCAATCTATTAATAAAGTCATCGATCCAAGTTGATGGCTCATTACAGGAGAAAGTATTGGATACACGAGAGCCTGAAAACTTTTTAAAATTTTTCCAAACTAGAGAAGATTTAGATTTTAAAGACGAGGAGAGAGATTCTCGCAAAACTGAGACCAACCAACAGCTTTTTGGATTTAGCATTGACCTTCTGGAAGGACAAAAAGTTTTCAATAGTAGGATTATCCAAAAAAAGTTCTTTAGCTCCATTGCGTTTTAGAATAGTTTCTGTACAGTCGGAGTCCCACCATGGGGGGGCGGGGATGGTGTCTTTCTTAGATTTTTTAAGAGGGATAGAGAGATCAGCAGCAGAAAGCAGAATGTTAATGAAATCCTCATAGATTGCAAGGAAATTCTCATTTGTAATTAGTGGGAGTAACCTAGTTTTAACTTCCACTAATGAAGAGAATTCATCCCATTTAGCCTTATTCAGTTTAAATTTAAGGAGGGGTGTTGCAGGCGGTGCCAACTGGACGGACTGAGCGAAAGTTATTATTATAGGAAGATGGTCACTGCCATAAGAATTGAAAAGTACTCTCCAAGAGAATTTGGAAATTAATTCAGAAGAAATTAGGGAAAGATCAACACAACTGGGATTTTGGGCGGGAGAAGTTCTTCTCGTAGGGGAACAATCGTTTATAACACAGAGATTGTTATTATCAAGCATGTCAATAAGAAAGGTGGCAGGAGATGAACAATGGTTAGAGCCCCACATTGTGTGATGACAATTAAAATCACCAAGCACAACAAGAGGGGATGGGAGAGAAGCAAGGATGGAGTCTAGTTCAATGAAGATAGATTGATCAGGATGGGGGATGTATACTGAAACAAATGTTATGTTTAAAGCTCTAGCTGCTACGACATTAAAATTCGGGGAGTGAGAAGGAAGGTGTAATAAAGAATAAACAGTGGGTCTTTTAATAATTAGAGCACAGCCATCATATCCATTGTTGTTATCATCCCTGAGACATGAGAAACCAGGAATCCTAAAACGCGAAGATGGCTTTAGCCATGTTTCCGAGATAGCCAGGATGGTGGGCTTATAGTTATTTATTAAATCAATTATTTCATGTTTTTTATGACGTATTGACTTACAGTTCCATTGTAGGATTGGGGTCATTATTAATATGGATTAAAGAGTTTAATTTATTCAGTGATTGAATGACATTGTTCGGTAGGGAATCATCAAATTTAGAAATAATATTGAAAAGTGTGTTGATAAATAATTCAATAAGATTTTCGTTTCTGGGGGTATTGTTTGATAAGTCTGAATTAATAGCACAGCCATTAGGTTGTGTGGACTGCGGAGTCATAATAAGGTCATTGTGGCTTACTCTATCGAAACCAGATTTTGGGGAAACCCAGGGTCAGCGTTCAAAATAAACAGTTTTTCTTTGGGAGGAGCTTGGGGAAAGAGGGGGGAAATTATGAGGTTGAGAGGTAGTAGGAGAACATTGGGTTGCTGCAGGAGGTTGAGCTGTCATAGGGCGAGCGCTGTCAGCAAAAGATTTACGTACAGTCCGGAATCTAAGGGAAGCCTCCGAGTATGGGATGTTTTCTGTTGACATAACAACCTTGATAGATTTATGTCTGGCTTGTTCAGGGCAAGAGGGATCCGTGGCCATATGGGGGCCACAACAATATAAGGACGTTGGTTGGGAGGTACCACAAGAATCTCCCGCATGTGGTTGGCTACATCTGAAACACCTGGGCTTTGAACGGCATTGGGCTTTCACATGACCAAAGCGGCAGCAACTGTTGCACTGTATGGTTGGTAAAGTATAGATCTCTACCGGAAGGGATGTATGATAACACAGGACTCTTAAAGGTAGCTCTTTGCCAAGGAACGAGACTATTACTGTTTGGGAGGGGATCCAATGTGGTTTGTTATCAATATATTCTTTCCTGTTTAGACGTCTGGTCCTAATGGCTTGGGAGCCATTAGTGCAATCAATTGACTTGACCAGTTCTTCCATAGTCCACTCTATCGGAATGTTTCTAACAATACCATTTCTTATCAAGTGAAATGTGGGGATAATTGCTTTGTGAGAATTCGTGGTGAGGAGAGAATTTTCAATAAATTTGTTTGCGGATATTACACTAACAAAAGTAACTACAACCCGATTGCGCCCTGTAGCTTTGATACCGTCTTTTGCAATCCCATGTATACCATTCTTACTTAGGAACTGGGCAAACGTCAATAATTTGATTGTAAGACCAGATGAGGGGTTGAACTCTTCTCTCGATACGTGAACTATAAATGGACCCTTATCAGATTCACTATATTTTAATTTCATACCGTCAGCAAATTCGGGTAAGCTGTAGGTTTGTTGGGCAGATGCATTTGGAGGAGCGTTTGAAGAACGTTTCGGAGGTTGCTCCGATGTAGTTTGGGAGGAAGATGCTTCATCACTGGCACGTTTTTTAGGCCTGGAATTAACATTTTGGGTGGGATAATGGTCGAAATCCATTTGAGAATCCGGGTTCAAGAAACCGCCAGTAGAGAAGCCGCCTCCCCCATCAGGGGGATTATCGTCGTCCATCACCAGTTAGTATCTAAATTTACCTTCACAAACGCAACAACAGCACCACAAAGTATACAAAAAAGGCAATCAATTTCACTCGGAAAGTACCAATTTAAATTTCGACACATGTATACTGACAGGAGCCAGACACTCGGCCTGTAAAAATTTAATTATTTTTGTTTTTGATGACAGCTGGTAGTAAGTTCGGTTGCGTTCAGAAATTGTTCATGGAATACTTCTTTTTTTTTTGTTTACTGGCGGCGGCGGGCCGATAACCAATATAACTTGTTTTATGTTTTATATAAGTCTTATAGTTTTTAATTTACGGTCGACTGGTGGGTTACACAGAACCCATACTTCGAATCGTTTTTTTTTATATTATTATATTTTATTACATTTATTTTATATTAAGTATTATTTTTTATACAATTAATATTTATTTATTATACTTCTATTTATACCTACGCAACACGTAATGTCAGATGATGACTCTTTTTACTCAGCTTGCAACTCGCCTTCGTCTTTTCTTTCTATTGATAGCTCAGAATCTGAGTTTCATAATACTGATACCCTTGGCGATTCATTAACGCGCGAATTCCAAAACTTCATCAACTTTCTAAACGTCTGCCATATAAATGCCCAAAGCATCCCTAGCCACTATAACGACCTACTTGATACTTTCTCCTCATCTAATATTCATGCTATTCTGATTTCAGAAACCTGGCTTAAACCAAACCTTGCTTCTACATCTTTTAGTCTTCCTGGTTTCATATTACTTCGCAATGACCGCACGGGAAAGAGTGGCGGAGGCGTTGCCATTTACATCCGTAATGACGTTCCTTTCAAAATTCTTTCTTCTTCTCCCTCTCTATACTCCAGTTCTTTGGAACACTTACTCATCGAGATCAAGGTAAAGGGTATAAAAGTGGCTCTAGGGGTTGTTTATTGTCCTCCTTCTATAGATTACTTCTCTTCGTTCGAAACTTTACTCTCATCTCTTAGTACTGAATACACTCATCAAATAATCATGGGTGATTTTAATACCGACCTCGTGAAAGACAGCATGAGAGCTCGCTCTTTGAAAGCAGTGATTGAATCTGTAGCTTTAACCATTCTACCTCTTGAGCCTACTCATCACAACGTAGACGCGTCGGATACCTGGCTAGATCTTATACTTGCCTCCTCTATTGATCACGTAGGTAAGGCTGGACAATTTTAGGCACCAGGTTTTTCACGGCATGACCTCATTTATTTGAGCTACAAAATTAAACCACTTAAGGCTACGCCTGCTACAATTCAACTACGTAGTTTCGCGAGACTTGACATGGAAGTGTTAAAAAAAGACGCGCAGGCTTTTGATTGGGGCCCTACGTTGTCAGCACCAACAGTTGATGAGGCGGTGTTTTCACTAAACTCCGCAGTTCTGAAACTTTTTGACACTCACGCGCCAATTCGATCTGTCAAACTAAAGCGCCCTCCTGCGCCATGGATAACTCGAGCAGTCCGTATTACAATGACAAGACGAGATCGTGCGTTTAGGAGATACAAGCGCGACCGATGTGAGGAAAATTGGCTCTGTTTTAAAGCTGCAAGAAATAGGTGTAATCAAATGGTAAGAGCAGCCAAACGTAAACATATTTATGAAAATATTTTACATTCTTCCCCCGTTAACACCTGGAAATACCTAAAATCCATTGGTGTAGGTAAACCGCAAAGTTCGTACAATATAACTTCTTCCTTCTCCTTAAATGAGCTGAATACTCACTTTGCCAAAACTGCAACTTTAGACACCAACACCAAACAGCAAAGTATTGCATTTATTAGAGCACTGCCCAAAATTTCAAATTCTGTTTTTATTTTCACCTCAGTAACTGAAGATGAGGTCAGGAAAGTGGTTTTGTCAATCAAATCTAATGCTGTTGGGCACGATGACGTAAGTAGAATTATGGTTATGTGTATTTTAGAATGTATACTCCCTATTATCACGCACGTAGTTAATTTCTCGATGATGACTGGGGCTTTTCCTTCTCTGTGACGAAATGCTCATGTAATCCCTCTTCCAAAAGTTACTAACCCCAGCCTCCTCAAGCATTACCGTCCCATCTCAATTCTTCCTTTTCTTTCTAAAGTCTTAGAGGCTGTCGTTCACAAACAATTGTCTGCCTATGTTTACTCAAACAATATCCTTTCTCCATTTCAATCAGGTTTTCGACCAGGTCATAGTACTTCTACTGCATTGCTAAAGATTGTTGAGGATGTAAGGAGGGGCATGGACTGTACTCTACTTACTGTGCTTGTCCTAATTGACTTCTCCAATGCATTCAACGTCATGGATCATGACCTTCTCCTTGCTACCTTAGACCACCTAAACATCTCTTCAATGGCAGCTCAATGGTTCTCTTCTTATCTCCGCGATCGCCAACAAGCGATTCGTATTGATCGCTCGTTCTCAGAATGGTGTAAACTCACTTCCGGAGTACCCCAGGGCGGAATTCTCTCTCCTTTCTTGTTTTCTATTTTCATAAATCTGATTACGTCCAGCATCAAATGTTCTTATCACCTGTATGCCGACGATTTGCAGCTTTATACCGAGGTTAATATCGGTGGCATAAGTGATGCAATTGTATTAATTAATGATGACCTTCATCGCGTCTCGGTTTGGTCCCAAAGGTTTGGTATCAATGTCAATCCTTCCAAGTGTCCAGCCATCATCCTTGGAAGCTCACGCCTTTTTTCGTCTTGTGATCTATCGCGCGTGCCACCAATAATGTTTGAGAACGTAGTGATTCCTCTGTCAAATCAGGTAAAGAACCTGGGGCTTATTATTGACACAGGCCTTACGTGGGATTCCCAGGTGTCTGACGTTTGTCGTAGGGTTACAGATACACTAAGAGCTCTATACAGGTTTAAGAACTTTCTACTAATTAAAACCAAAACTCTCCTTGTTCAAGCTCTAGTGTTGCCTGTGATTGATTATGCTGACGTGTGTTACAGTAACATCTCTCAAGTCTTTTTGAATAGATTAGATCGTCTTCTTAACAACTGCATTAGGTTTATTTTTGGTCTGCGGAAGTATGACCATATCTCTGCTTGTCGGCGTCAACTAAATTGGCTTCCCATCCGTGAACGCAGTCCTTAAGAATTTTAACCAATCTTTTCTCCATCTTGTTCGACCCGGCTGCACCTGATTATCTTAAATGTTCATTTCAATTTCAAAACGCTCGGCCGGGTTGCGAATTTCGAACTTCCCGTAGCCTTAAGCTTTCCATTCCTTCTCATCGCACTGATTTTTTGTCTAATTCTTTAACCCTTCATGCAATTCGTCTTTGGAACGCGCTCCCGCTCCATGTAAGACAAGCTCAGACCAAATTATCTTTCAAGCGCATGTTGAGCAAGCATCTGTTTGACAATTGTCAAAATTAAGACACTGTTTAATGTTGCTTTGGGTACATATTATATCATATTATTTATTATTATAATATATATATGTAAGTTTATTATGTATGTATAATAAGTATGTTTATTGTATGTTATTTATTTATACCATACAAATTATCGATTAGTTTTCTAGTATTTCTATTTCTTCTTGTTTAAGTGTAGCACCAACCTATTCTGTTTTTTTTTCTGTTTGGCCCAATAGTTGACTGGTGGAGAATGCCTTATGGCATTAGGTCCGCCATTTGTACTTCAGTGTATTGTACAATAAAGTTTAAATAAATAAATAAATAAATAAATGTGAGCATTACTGCGTTTCGGTTTTGAAAGGTAATTGGTGAAATTACAGGCACATGGGATTTGTCAATTTGTCTCAGGGTGAGGGTTCAGTGCTGTGCCCTTGAGATCTTAAGAGATTTTATTTATCTGAGAGACACTGCAACTTGTATGGACAGGCTAGTCGCTTACCACTAGGCGCACGACTTGTTTGTCCCGTCACTGGGTATCAAAAAAAAAATTATGACACACTAAGCGTGGAGTAATTTCATAATTGAATATCTCGGTTTACTACCAACTACTGCACTGTGATAATTTATGAAAATCGTTAGGTAACAGTTATTAGACATTGAACAATATACTTAGTACAATGATCTTATATACGTGTACGTAGGGGGCACTATAAGTTTCCGGAACTAGCCAATTACATAAACAATATTTAAAAAGTAATTACAACATTTGAAAATGGAACTCTTTGGCCGTAGAATACAGTTTGTTTCATCTGACTGTCACTTGTTTTTACATTGTGGCGTCATTTTAGAAATTGGTTGTCTACATCACCATGGATTTAACTCGTGAAAATTTTCGTAGTATGGTTTTCTACGATTTTAAGCGCAATTTAACAGATCTGCGGGGGTTCGCTCGGCATCAAACTGCTTTTGGCGATAAATGACATACCATGAGATTCGGCCATTTTTAGGCACATGAGACAAATACAATCAATACTACACAAACATTTGGATGTGAAAAAGCTGTGCTCTCATTGGATCCCACACAATTTAACTGAGGCCCAAAAAACAGATCGCGTCACTTGGTGCAATGCTTACCAGATTCAACGAAGGGGCGTCAAATTTGGTGTGGGACATAGTAACAGGTGACGAAACATGGATTTATAGTTACGAAAAAATGCATTAACGAACGCTAACGGAGAATAATTTGAGAAACAATAAATTCATTTCTGACCATTTATAGTATTTTTTCTTATTCATTCCGGAAACTTATAGTGCGCCTCACGTATAAGATCGTTGACTTAGTATTTTTTATTAGATATGAGAAAAATGTTAATAAATAATAATAATAAATAGCGCACACACTCAACATAGCCCCGCACTAGGGAAACACTGTGTCGCGGGTGCCATGAACATACACATAGACAACCACAAACTGCACCCAAACTCACGAGATAAATAAATGTAGGCCATACAATTATTTCTCCCGGCCCGGGAAATGAACCTGGGACCTCTGCGTGGCAGTCCGGCGTGGGAACCGTTCGGCCACTGAGGCAGTATAAATATTGACCTATTTGAAGCCACAATATAGTATATAGTAGATGGTTTATAGTAGATAATATAATATATAGTAGATGGTTTTTAGGTATCTACTAAGAGCATATTTTAAGCAGATTTTTTTCTATGTAACGATAGTGATAAATTAAAACAAAAATGGGACCATACTTTAAAATTAACCTTTACTTAAACCAAAGTAATCCTATAGGAAATGAAACTATTTTTCCGGATTTAAATCGCGTATATTTGTTTTTTCAAACAAACCTACGTTTCGGGCCCTTTACAGGTCCCGCGGTCACGGTTGACTAGTGGGACATGAGAGATTTAATCCTGAAAAATAGTTTCATTTCCTATGTGTATCAATCGCGAAAACCTAAGAACTCAATAAAGTAATCCTAGTTAATCCCTTATTATATAAAAATCGTGAAATAACGTCTGTTTATTTGTGTAATTTATTAGAACATATCAATCAACTCACTTATAAATAGACATGATCATTAGATAATGTGTCCGGAAAATAATATCAATTCACGTACGAATTAAAAATGTACTGTGTTTAAAAACGGCTATGACAACATACCATGCTCATGTGCTTGCATGGTTACTTGTGGTGGCATTTCATGGTACATCGCACAAGTTTTATTCTGCAAAAAATGCGTAAGCATATTGGTAAATATCACAGGAACATAATTATACTCGTAGACCACACTTTGTTAGATTATACATTAACGACAGCATGTTGAAATTTATGAGAAATTACAGGCACTTATTTGAATAAAGTAGATTCTTATAAAGTAAGCTTGAGAAAAAGGAACAAATTAGTATGTATTTCCAAGTTTACATATTGTTAGGTACACTATGGCGTGTACCTAACAATATGTAAACAAATGTATGGTAACAAAAGTTTATTATATAAAGTTTGTTATAATTTCTAGAAATTTTTCGTTTATGAAATGAGATGACGTACTTGTGATGTAAATGAAATTATAGTGAAATGACATGAAAAAATGTAATATTCATTCCAATCGTGGCATTGTTGAAGTTTTATTCTACGACATTTGGTCTAATGATGCATATTGTTGCAGTTCTGGTCAGCGTTTGTGCCCTGCGCAACGCAGAACAAGGATGCCGTGCAGCTGACGCTGGAGCAAATCGATGTCATCCGCCGCCTCGTCGACAAGTACCCGCAACACATGCAGCTGGCCACCTCCGTCACCGGTAATGCACTCACAATAATATAACTTCCATAATTACACAAAATAAAAATGGGGGTAAATCAATTTGCTACTCCGCGAACACAGCAAAATTTTAATCGTGCTTAATAACTGCGCTTATGTTGAATATACAAAACAAGAGCAGCTATTTTACACAATTTAACATTCACTCCAATTTTTTACATGGATTTCCTTAAAGTAACAACTGAATCGTTTAGTCACGTTTGTGAATATGTTCGGCCACTAGTATAGAAACACCTTATCCAGGATTTCTTTCTGAATATCTGAAGTCGCTCTAAGGCTGCGAGTAGATGTTGTACTAAATTTTGTAAAGAGAGTGTCGCTATCATTTATTATTCCATCATACAAGTGTATTGTGATTTCGTCTATCCTGTGCGCATGTGCCCTAATAAGTCCTCAAAGTCGGGCTTATTCTGCTGACAATATATTCCTATTCTCTTGTAGTAAATTATTTGCAAGAGAAGCAGTTGGGTGGCCCGAATTTGACCACGACGCGGCAGCAACAGCCGGGAACATAAATACTGCAAAGCTCTCATACCAATCTATGTATTTCTGTGATTAATTGAAAACTCCTACAAAGTGCAAGTACTGAGAAGTAGAAGTTACTAAAGACTTCTACCCAAAGAGATAAATCGCACACTCACATACGCAATTGAAATAAAACCTAAACGCAATAAGAACCGTGTAAAAACGCCAAGAACAACACTCTACGTTTTTGTTCGACGATATATCTTCAAAGTACACGACCATCTTTTAACCATATTGTAAAGGATTGTTCCAGATGTGTAAATCTATAAAAATATAAAATAACTGGGCTGAATAATAGTAAATTCTATAACAAACGTAGAAATGCTCACGGTACTTGTTTGCAAGCTTACTATAACGTTAAACACTTCAAATTTACTTCGACTGCGAGGAAGTAAGTAATACATACTTGTAAATAAAAAAGCTGATTTCTCGTTATTATATTTGTATTCGTGTACGAATACGTAGGCAAACACGACTTTTAAAGTCACATCAAAGTTTCTTAACTATATTTTTCTATTGGCCTAGTTCTTTTTAATATAGCGCTTCGAAGGCTGTTTCTAATAGATTATCACTAATAACAGATTTCTTACAACGTTATGATTTCTTTTATTTTCCCGATATTTCGAAACAGTTGTTTTCCATGGTCACGGGTTGATTACAAAAGTAACAAACGTTTAACCACAAAGATGGATTTAAACTATCTAGTGCGTGGAATCCGGTTCTCGGTGCTTACAAAAATAAAAACAAAAATAGTTTGGCTTCAGTTTCGCGTGTGGATACAGTGAGTGTGGTTTGTCGGAAAAAAGTCAGTGACAATTGTAACGCCACAAGTAATCGAGATGAAAGTAGTCGTCGACAGCGAAAGAGGGTAGACAGATATATCTGTTCTTAAAGCTGTCATGTGCCGCTGGCCAGTCAACCCGTAATCATGGAGCAGTTCAACAAGTGGAACAGTTCCGAAATATCGGTAAAATAAAAAGAAATCATGGTGGTAAGAAACCTGTAATTAGTGATAGTCATTTAGTGATTAACCACGAATATCTATGCTTTTTTAAATTATTTCCTAGTCTTACAAAATAATAATTATTTAGTCCCTAGTGCCTAATAGTACCTGACTTTAGTTCGTTAGGCGAAGCACATCTCGTAATAATAATAAGAACAACTGTTCACTCGTTTTATAACCAACGGCTGCAGGTGAACCAGCAGCCGTGGTGCTTCACTATAGACGTGAAGCGTGGCGTAGGTGCAGAAAATAGACCACATAAATACTAGTATTAGACTGGTTAGTGGGCGGGGTCGGCGTTACCTAGCTTATCACCAGACCAGATATGAGTGTCAACAGCACGTCAGTCGTCGTTCAAATGTGATACATGATTATTTTGTGGAAAAAATAGAAATATGCCGAATTGTGCCATTATATCATGTCGCGTAAGAAGCCAAAGTATAAAAAAATACTCCGGGAGTGATTTCATTTTATCGGTAAGTACTAAAACTCTGTATTTTCTAATATTTTGAACAATACAATACTATAATTTCGAAAAACTATTTTCTTGCAACTCGGTAATAACAATATACATTGGTTGCTAGCCATCGCCGCCGTCAAAAGAACTATTTGAATGACGCTCCATGAATTGCTTGCACTAGTGTCGTATTACACTTGGTACTGGGTCCGCGTGTTGTAATCAAATTATCGATATGTAGAAACTTTGTATCAAGAAACCCGGTTTTGGTTTAGTTCAACATTTTTTTTATTGTAGCGGTACCAATGTGTAAACATAAATCGTTTACAGGTATTTAAAAGCTAACAATTTTGATTACTTAAATGTTTGGTCCTAACACTCGCAATAGTTTATTTAAATTTTCAATTTAAGTAAAAACGATATATTATTGGAAAAAAAGGAAATATAGATAGAAGAGTTACAGTGTCGATAATTTTACTATACACGTAAGTTCGTGGAGTATCAAATGAAGACTTTATGAGATTGGAGATTTTCTTTCCCTTATCTACATGATGCCTATCTCCCTATTTGCTTATTATACGTCACCTTCATCCGTTTGAGTTCTTAGTTTTGTCACAGCCATGATTTACATTTGCAGTTTTTGTATTGATTTTTTAGTTTCCCGCCGGATCCTTTTTAAAGGAGAAATGAGCTGAAGCAACAGGCAGTAAAAGCTGGGAACCTACTAAATGTAGCACCATTTGCTATAGGCATTTCATGATATCTCATTATATTGTATACATATGAATAACAACCGAAAAATTCATTAAGAAGTAAATCATTTGGTTAGTCAGGTAATATATGACATGAAACTCAGAGTTATTCACAAATTATAGACCACATCTCAATGTGAAAACATTTCTGAAGCATTGTCAGTTATTTTTCGTCAAGTTTTCATAAACATGATTCGCCTCTTCGCCTTCGGAAATAAGTATCTTCATTTTCTTGACAAGCTCGTCGACGCTATAGGTGTAGTCATGTTCAGTCAGTTCAGAAAGAGGTAATTGTTGAACAAATATATCATATTTCAGTTAGAATAAAGATTTTTATGATTACTGTGTTTTAATATTTCAACCCTTCCAGTGATCCGATTGACTTGAAATCTAGTAGGTTAATGAAAGTACGATGACAGTATAATAAATCATTAATACTGTGATTGTAGCATGTAGCTACGTATACGTACTCGCCTATAACTAATATCAATTAATATTTGCGTGTAGTAAAACCTTATGCGTATTTGGTAACAAATGTGTGCGTGTAAAACTCAGCTACGCTAGTTCTCAAAGAAATCGCTTTAAATGCCGTTTCCACATACTCCGTGGTTAACCCTAATTATAGCAAGTTTATATGCCTAGTTCAATATTCCGCTAGTTACGAAACAATGTCGATATCAATTAAATGTCACATCTGTAGATTGTCAACTTTTTGCTTTTGTTCTAAGAAGTTTATGTTCATAGGATTCTTAGCTTTTATGTGACTAGTAGGACTAGTAATAATAAAACCTTATTAGATCCAAATAAGTTTAAATTTTTGTTACCAAAACTTTTTCATTGTCTATTTTCGTTTGATAATTTATAACCAATCAAAGTTATGATACCTTAGTACTAATGTAAGATTACGTTTTCGAATGTCTGTGTGTGGTGACACCAGTTTTGATACAAAAGTTGCTTTATGCCATGCGGTGCAGAACAATATTTACCTAAAACACTTTTGTACAATACTATAGAACACGTTAAATTTACGTTGTTAAAATAGTTTCTCTGTACATCGTAAATACAAATTCAAAAGCGTGAGAAGTGAAAAAGCGATTTAGCGATTGCCATGAAAGAGTTAACTTGGCTATTTCTGCTATAAAATCTTCCAATAGCCATTGAAAGAAAAAGGCAATTCCGGAATTGCCTAGACTCTCGTTTTGAAGAGGCGGTGCATCGGCGGCCGGCGGCTGCGCGTCGCTAAGTCAACAAAATGAGCAAAACTAATTTCCTTTAGAAAACAATTTTCCATTCGCAAAGGCATGCACCAAAAAAAACGGTCTAAATGAATTTTTATTCGAAAGTAGTTAAAAAGTATGCTAAACGATGGTGCTATACATTGTTTGTGACTTGGAAAAAAGAACATCACATACATCAGTCCATACATCCATCCATACATCCATCCATACATCCATCCACACATCCATCCATACATCACATACATTCATACAGCTTCCTTTGGTTCAAAATGGATATAATTAAATAATACTAAATTGTTTGATATAATTTTTTTAAATATCAAGTGACGGGATGAACAAGTCGTGCGCCTGATGATAAGCTGGCCATAACAGTTGCAGTGCCACTCATAGCTTTAAATCGCAAAGTTCACTGGGCACTGCCACTGCGCCCGTCACCCTGAGACATAAGTTGACAAGTCCCAAGTGCCTGTAATTTCCTGTAATTACTACAGGACGTTAAAGAGTTAACCTAGATCTCTACAGAAAATTATATAAAGACTTCAGGGAACGTTAAAGAAATCTCCCATTCGTCGTGTCGTTATTAAAATAGCGGTGTATTTTATTATAATCAAATTGACGATTCAAGACAGAGTGGAGCCTTTATTAAAATTTATCAAATTGCTTTCTATTTATAGGTCGCGAATCGTAAGGAAACTGCCGCAAACAAAATTGCCCTAAACAAATAAATACGACGCTTCAAGTTAAAGCAGAAAAGATATAGTACAATTACTCTTTGAGTGCAGCTTGTTATTCAAAATATTCCTTTTTTACTTGAAAAACAGATTTGCGTTTCGTTACATTTTTACTAAGACAGATTTCTAAGCGGTCAGTTAGTATTTTGTCAGATTGGTACAGTTAAGTAGATCATAAACCCCGGACGCAAAAATAGAAGCAATATTACCTACTTCCTTATCTTCTACACATACGCATATTGAGTCGAACACTGAGATGAAATTTGCGCCCGTCACATATTGGTATCTAAAGGAGTAATTGAAAGTCGACTTGATGTAAAGACCATCTGTAGGAAGTTATAAACAGCTGAAGCGAGATCTTTATGAAATTGTTCCAGCATTCAAATAAGAATGGAAAAATAACTTAATAGACTTAATTATATTAACTATACGTACATGTAATTGTGTGTTATCCAGTGTGGAAGTAATTTACGTCCTTAATTAATATAATAATTATGTTGACAGACATCCTGCAAGCTCACAGCGCGCGCCCCCGCAAAATCGCATCGCTGATCGGCATCGAAGGGGGGCACTCCATAGCCAACTCGCTGGGCGTTCTGCGCGCGTACTACCAACTCGGCGTGCGCTACATGACTCTTACTCACACCTGCAACACACCTTGGTACGTGATGATTAAGATAATTTTTTACAATCTGCTGATCACCAAATAATTTCCAAACCAAACGAAATTTGCAATTGCGTGTAAGATAGTAAGATGTTCGTAGCTCTGTGAATGTCTACTTAAGCACTGCCCAGCGACATTTTTTGTATCTTTCTTGCGAATATTAAGCGATAAGTTTTATTTAATAATAGATTTATTTCTATCCATCATATAAAATCACCTACTTCACACGATCATAAGCCCAATCGTGCTAAATACAAAAGGAAAAACCAAAACTAAAATAAATATAGAACGCTGTCAATGTGACACGTTGTGTAACATTTGCTATCGCGCTAATTATTTCACATGTTACATAATACTATGATATTAATAACTTTAACCATAGTTGTAAATCCCACGCTTTTCCACTGTTTTCAGTACTCCCAGCTTTTATTAGTTTAAAATCGATGCTATATCAATGAATTGCTGTTATAATGCATTTTCACTGCAACTAGAAGTTGTATATGTTTAGTTGATGCGAAACTTTATTTAGTTCGACTTGGAATGACGGCGTCTTTTGCTGTAACGACACCGACGTCCAGTATCCAAGTATCAATATTGTCGTATATTAGTTTATTCGAACTTGCTGCTGCTCACCGATACTATCTCGTTTTAGTATTCTGCTTGCTCAAAGTACAAAACTGTAAGTTTTACGTGACTTACATTATTATATTTTCAGACATAACGAACTCTTCAAAAACGAAATATGTATAAAAATGATAAAGCTTCATGAAAATTACATTCAAGTTGGTCTCAGTGGAACTGGGCAGGGAGAGATGGGGCAAGGAAGGGGGGTTTTATATTTCATGGTAATTTACTCTCAAGCAGGCCGGGTAGGCTCAGACACTGCCTCCCAAATATACCGACGCTGCTCTGCGCCGCCAAGCAATTTATAATAGTGAACAAGATACTTAAATATTATATTACAAGTTACAACTCATTTTATACATTACTTAATATAAACTACAACCCTGTTCACATCTTAGTGCAATGTTACTATGTGCAAATGATACGTTATTGGTAGTAGGGGAAAGTCTGTTAATTTGACTCATTTTTTCAAACTCATTTTAGATATAGGTATATTTTTCACAATATAATTACCGGCACAATATAATTCCTATAAATGCCGGCAAATTGATTGTAGATACATTATACTTCTGTGCTGTAAGTTACATACACTTTATGATTACCTCTAAATGAACTACACTGAGCACTGAGAATTTTCATTAAAAATAACAAAAAAGATTTTTCAAAATAAAACACAGACTTTGAATATCACAACAAAAACAACATGGCCAATAAGCAATGAAGTTAGACGCATACCACTGGGCAATATATTAGCATAACTAATATATTGTAATATATTTTTATAATATTACAAAAATACTTTTTGAGATATGAGTGTGGTCCAATTTAGTTGCTGGTCCATTTTTCCCATATTTTCCCCTACTTACTAAATCTTCATAGTACCAACCATTCTCAGATTTCTTGCTAATTCTATTTCGAAAACAACCAGCAGGTTGAGTGGCTCGCGGACTCTGGGACTCAACGTCGCGAGAATATTTCGCTTTTTACGTCCTTTATTCAGCTTCCTAGAAAACGCGACCCTTTCCCAGCAAAGCTTTGTTTCATCATTGTCTTTATGGTTCAGTGAATTCTTACAATTGTTTTCAAAGTTATTGTACCTAGTTTAAGACTGAGAAAATTATCTACACGATAAATTAATTACAATGATTTTCCACGTGGAAACAGGTCTGACTCCATTTAATTACATTTTGACTACACATAATTCATGAGACACGCCTAGTGGCGCGTGGGGCCCGTACCAACTGTAAGCCTGCCACTGGCACTGCTTACAATACTGAGTCCCTATAACATTACCCCTTGACTGCAACACAACTTTTAAACGAAACAAAACCAATGTTATTTAACAGCCAAGTGCAATACAAACTTTCGTCAACAAATATCGATAGATAACTATGAATGTCCACGACTAGATACTGAAATTACACTCCATTTTCTAACTGACCTTATCACTAGACGGTAACATGATTCGTTCACCGTGTAATAGCACTGTCTAAGTAATTAAGTAAGTGCAGGATAAATTCTGGGAATCGTAGTTGTTCACGTTTTGGAAAGTTACAGGTGATTAGATGGATTTGACTTTATAAATGATTTTATCGTCTCTTCATCAACCTGTGACAAGCAAACTGTAAGTGCCTGTATCGTTCCAAGAGAGCACTTTGAAGTAGGTGCCATCAGTAAGCCGCTAGCTCCTTGTACAAACTTCTTCCTTCCTGTAGCACTGCTCCGTAAAGGGCAAAAAGGTGCGATCATCTTCGTAATCGATGTCCAAGTACCGACGCGCCGATGTGCGTTAAAGTTACATCATATTTCTGTTACACTTTGTCTGTCGTTAACCATCGGTTGCACAATTTCTTTACGCGAAGGACTCTTTTATATCTGCTTGTGTGAGCGTTATTGCGTTCCGGTTTGGAAGGGTAAGGGTGCTGGTTAAATTACAGGCACATGGGACTCGTCGACTTATGTCTCAGGGTGATGGGCGCAGTGGCAATGCCCCTAAAATCTTTGCGATATAAAGCTTTGAGTGGCAGTGCAACATTTATGGATACGCGTGTCGCTTACCACCAGGCGCAATACTTGTTCGTCCCGGCTCTTGATAATATAAAAAGACCTATTTCAACTTACTCCGCAGTTAAGAAACAGTAACGCACGAACAATCACAATTACACACAGTATATATTGCTCAACTAAATATATATAAATTGATTATATATGCATCAGTTTCGAGAGTTACACTAGACTATTTATCAAGCGGCCACTCGAGTATCATTACACAGCTTATTGAAGCTGTGTTAATTGGCTGTGGGCATGGCATGCGCCTATCGCAAATAACTACGATACCTACACTTAGATACACACACATTCGCTTACCACTTCATGGACTAGCAGCGACGCCGAGAGACCCTTACAAGAGTTTAGTGTTTGCATAATTTAGGTCGGCCTCCCACAAGCAAGCCCCCCGGTCGAAATTTTGAGGAGCATAAAAACACTGTCCTTTTCGTTTCATTGAGTTGACGCTTGTCAAATGTGCTCGTCGTAAAATCGTCAATTTTGCGTCAGGCGGCATGATTAGTGTGAAATGGCGTTGCGTTTTCAGGTTGTTAAAAAAATAGTATCTTTTTTTAACGTACACTTTACCTTCTACTTTAACGTGTATGTAGGTACTGTTATTAAAAATAAACAGCTTAAAGAATGTTTCTAATAACAAGCACACATTTACTTAAATGCTGTTATTTCTTTTAAATCTAGCTTCAAATCTTCTTTTATTTTAAAAGTATGTATTGTACTTACACAAGTTCATTTTCATGTTGACTGTACAGAAATATTGTGTGTGTATAATAAATGTAAAAGACAAGTAACTACAACGAAATAGATATCTTTTTAATTTTCTCGTTAACCATAGATACTATTCTGCCCCGTGGACGAACGGTTACATGCCGGTTACTGCCATGCAGAGGTCCTGGGTTCGATTTCCAGGCCGGGAGAAATATGTGTATGATTTACATTTATTTCTCTCGTGAGTTTGGATGTAATTTGTGGTTGCCTATTATGTATGTGTCCATGGCACCCGCGACACAGGGTTTTCCTAGTGCTAGCTTCATTTATTTGTACGAATATTAAATACCTATCAGGCCAACAGTCGCTCTATCCAGAAACACGAATCTACATGCCATTGCAACACCGTTAATCAGCTGTCAAAGCCTACTAAATTTTTTTTAAATAAAATTATGTACTTGTATTTAAAAAAAATGGAACCGCCAAAAAATAAAGGATAAGTAACTACAGAGGAAAATGGACAAGGATAAGCAATTGCGACTACCGAAAATACCCTCGGAAATGCAAGGATAAGAACACCATTACGTCTAGCCAGTATAGACACAAGTCTTACAGAACAAAATTATTTGTATACATATTATTTCTTTTCTTAAGGGAGTATTTTAGGGAATATCGCAATTTTTCAGCTTACCCCACAGATTATTCAACAATTTGTGAATAAATTGAATATAAACCCAACGTCTTCTCGAATATCAATCCACACCGTCATCGCGTACAACAATTAAGTTATATGTCATATTAACAAAAGAAAAATGTTAAAAAATTTAACATCCCTATTCTAAAATGACGAAAATTCAACAACTCTGTCCTGTAGATTGCCAAGTAAACAAAGGGACTTTTCCGAGGGACCTTAATCACGTGACCAAGCCTCCATCAGTCATGCGAGGATCACAAATACAAATATCATCTCTCCGTAAGGCTACCGTCATATGCACTAGCGGAGCGAAGAGCGGAGAAAAAAGAGAATGCAAGTACATTTAATTTGCTTACTAAATTTAAAATTATTTTGAAATTGTCTACTAGCAAATTGTTGCAATGTTTGTTCACATGTTATTAACAATTCTTAAAAGAATCAAAGATAGAAATATTTGAAAAGCAACTGTTTGAATCG
The DNA here is from genome assembly GCF_003589595.1 of Hyposmocoma kahamanoa. Lineage (NCBI taxonomy): Eukaryota > Metazoa > Arthropoda > Insecta > Lepidoptera > Cosmopterigidae > Hyposmocoma > Hyposmocoma kahamanoa. Next base: position 16,609,406 of record NW_020653200.1, on the reverse strand, counting down.
GGGTAATGGCGTCAAGCAATCCCAAAACAAACTAAAAGATTTCGAGAGAGAATTCGAGCGCACATTGCAAATAAAGCCATAATTTCGTACCCCCATCGCTGACAGCGCTATGCATGTAAACAAGAAAATATTCACAACGTAAGATTTTAGAAGCTTAACAAATGACATCAAATTTGTCTATCCCACCAGCACATTCTCCTGGAAATAATTCCTCTCTGCCCTCATTTAGTTTCCCTTTGTCAAATTATATTCGCATTATGCCATAACTGCGAGGCTGTACGGACCTTTTTAAAATGCCGTCAGCCGTGAGACTAGTTAAAACGCACTTAGCTCTGTCCAACCGGATAAATATTTGCCTTAGCTTATGGCTAATGTGAATTTTTGTTGCTAAAAATGGCATAATCCTTTTTTTTCCACATAATACTTTGAAATACATCACGGTCTTTCGATGCACATTGGTTTACAAGATCAGGTTATGAAGACTCAATATTTTTTTCTCTCAGTAAAGTAAATATTTATAAAAACATTTAATAAAACTTATACAAATATGTGTTCATAAACATACACTTATATAATAGGGGTTAAAGTATGAAATTGCCGATTTGTACTGAAAATGTAAATTGTTTATTTTTTAAATTTTTAACAAATTTATTTAATCAAAAT
>NW_020653200.1:16607155-16608343 GCF_003589595.1 Hyposmocoma kahamanoa | reverse complement strand
TAAATTGTTTATTTTTTAAATTTTTAACAAATTTATTTAATCAAAATAGTTGCCATTATTATCTATACATTGCTGCCATCTAATGGGAAGGTTATTAATGCCTTTGCGATAGAACTCCGACGATCTAGACTGCACAAACTGTGTGAAAGCATTTTGTACTGCCTCCTGGGAAGAAAACTTCTTGTCACGTAGATAATTGTCCAAATCACGAAAAAAATGGTAGTCCGTTGGAGCAAGGTCTGGTGAATACGGAGGATGACGAATGGTTTCTAACTGCAGTTCCTGAAGGGTCAAAATGGTTTCTCGTGCTGTGTGAGGTCTCGCGTTGTCGTGGAGCAATAATGGTGAAGATCGATTCATGAGTCGGGGCTGTTTTACTGCTAGTTTTGTCAACGGTTCTGGTTCGGAGTTCGGCACAATAGACATCTGCCGTTATTGCTTGACCAGATCGGAGAAAACTATAGTGAATAACACCATGCTGAGACCACCAAACAGTTACCATTACCTTTTTATTGGTAAGTTTTGCTTTAGGACACTGTTGTGGCATTTGACCTGGGGTCAGCCATTGCATTTTTCTTTTCCGGTTATCATAAAGAATCCACTTTTCATCACATGTTACAATTCGATCCAATATTCCTTCATTTCTGTACCGGTTCAACAAGGCAACACAAGTTTCAACACGCGTTTCTTTCTGCAGATCAGTCAAATCATGAGGCACCCATTTTTCGTATTTTTTTATTTTATTGATTTGACGCAAGTGAGTCAATATTGTGGATAAGATAACGTTAAACCATGCCGCTAATTCCTGGGTAGTTTGACTAGGATCGGCTTCCGCTATCTCTCTTAATTCATCGTTATTCACCTGTGTGGGCGGTCTTCCTCGTGGCTCGTTCTTTAAGTCGAAATTTCCATCACGAAAGCGTTTAAACCAAAATCGCACGGTGCGTTCATTAGTAGACCCCTCTCCAAACGCAGCATTGATATTGCGGGCTGTTTCCGCCGCGTTAGTTCCGCGTCGGAACTCGTATTCAAAAATCACTCGAATTTTCGCAGTATCCATCTTTCTTGTCTAAATTGAATAACAAAAACAATTGAAAGTCGATATTCAAATGTTTCAAATAAAAATAAAAAATCACAGAAACCATTTGAAAAAAGTTTCATTCGAAAACCTCAAACCATGAAGATTCT
>NW_020653200.1:16575570-16607145 GCF_003589595.1 Hyposmocoma kahamanoa | reverse complement strand
AGAACCTATTGCAATAAAACGGCAATTTCATACTTTAACCCCTAATATATGGCGGCCTAACTCAAAACACCCAATTCGTCAGGAAGATGCTTTGACAAAGACTGAGGTCTATCTGGCACGCAAAGCTGAGTAAACGTATATCGGCACAATATTGTCACAAGACCATTTTTACCCACGGATTGATGGGCATCTTATTAATAATTTTTGTGCGTACTTAATATTGCTGTGCAATAAGTAAAAAATAACCATTTTTATTTGAATCACTATTCTCGAAAACCAACGGCATGAATTTAGCGCGAAAACTCGAATAAATCTCTCTTATATTTTATGTTTGCTAAACTTGTCAACCTTTCAGTTTTCAATACACTATACGTATTAAAAACCGTATCGATTTCGTTTACAGCGATGATGCACAGTTGCACATAGCATTCCCATGGAACTAAGGACGCCATCGTGATTGTCAGTACTGCATGATATATGTATTAATTTCACAATATTTGAATATAAATGTGTTTGCCTAGAGTAATGGAGCGTTGTGATGTAGATACAGCAATGAGTACATGATTTTGATTATAGAGTAAACAAGTAACAAACAACAAAACGTCCTATTAAAACAATACTTTACTAGTTTATTGGTTTTGTGGTGTGATTAGGCACTTGCCAAATTGCCTGTAATTGGTTTTGCATTAACGGTAAGTACCTTAATGTAATAAAACAGATAAATTAAATTGGGAAATAATAAAGGTTCCGAAAAACAAATGACATTGTTACGAACTGTGGCTAACTATAATAGAAACTAAGCTACACTACCTATTACTGTTCACGAAAGTAAATCGTTAGCTTTTTTTAAAATGAGAATTAAAGAGTATTATTTATCTACAATTCCATCCATATCTTATTTATTTGTAAGTCAATGATATCTTAGGTATTATTTATCTAAGTATTTATATAATTTACAACAATTTAATATTATTATATTATTTTTATATTATTATTGTTTTTTGTTGTGCACGTATTCTTTTAGTTATAGTGTCGTGTATTTAGGTCTACAGGAAGAAATTTCTATTAGAAATAAGCAGAAGCTTTTGTTTTAATTTTCATTGTATTCTTTGTGAGTTGTTGTATTTTTCATGTACAATAAACTATTAAATAAATAAATAAATAAGCTGCGTAAAAATGAGCTACGGAAAAATGAACACATATAGTACCGACAAATTTAATCAAATTTAGCAAAAAATCCAGAACTTATTCAAATCGCAATTCAATGAAAAGTCTGTACTTCCGACTAATATACCACGTTTCCAAAAGAAACTTAAAGGCTGTATTTTCTTATGATGTAATCATTGACCTATCAGGGAATACGCAGTTAAAGAAGCACCAAAAGTTTTTGGAACTTAAAAAGGTCGCTTTTAAATTTATAATTAATAGCTGATTTTCCATACAAATAGCTAAGTAGTAAGTAAATACTGCTGTAATATTCATAATTTGAATAATTATATATTTAATTAGTTAAATAAATACATTGGTAATTTGTACTACGACTTTAGAGGTTATTAGTACGTTATTCAGAAGACGCTTATAATTTAAGGGTTCTTTAAAAAATACGTATATATTTCCGTATTGCAAAGAAAATGCGCAACATAAATTGCACCGGAGATTGCGTAGATCTCGTGTCCAGCACTAAGCGACAACAACTGTTAAAATTCACAGGATAAACCTTTATGAAGTCGCTTCATCACGGCATATTATCTCCAAATTGAAATTAATGAGCTTTTGCTCTTTTTGCAAGAATTTTAAACCGCTGTGAAATTATACGACTGCCGCCGAACCCAACTTGGTGGTGTTGTTTTTAAATTGTGTAAAATATGGTCATCTGGAGCATTTAAATCTATTCAAAATATGTAAAGTAATAAATAAATAATAATAAATATCAAAGATTTAAAATAATATCGAAGAAGAAATAATTAAGAGAAAAGCGTCATAGATTTCTCACAAATTTCGCTACGGCAAAAAAGTCGTAAAAAACCAAGAACAAAAATAACGAGCACATAAAAAATCTGGTAAGGTCTATTGTTTCGTTCCGTAGCTCAATCGAGAGTGCGTCAGACACGACATGCTTATGGCGCTGGTTCACATCCTACCGGATCAAAGGAATTTTTCTTAATCTTCGAAATTATAAATTCATTCAAAAACTAAAATATTTATACATGTAAGAACAGTTTAAAATTTTTAGTTTTTTATTTACTTAACACCTTCCCTTGATGAAATGAATCTTTTTGACATATTAAATCTTTCCATTACACGATCAACAATAATCATATAAGTATTTTATCAAATTCACGGACAAAATAAGTAATCCTTTCATTTTGACCGTAAGATTTTCAGAAATGAATATAAGGTTTCATAGGCTCTCCAATTTTCAGATTTTTTGTCCTCTGTTTGCTGTCCTTTCTTGAATTTATTATATTTTACGCACATATCTTCTCTTTCATGAGATAGCTAATAAATTCCATTATTATGATTTTATTACAGTAGCAGTAGAGTTCCTTGTGAAAGAGTTCCACCAAGTTAGTACTGCCACCTTACCTATTTCGGCCGCCAAGCAGTAATGTCAGCATTACTGTGTTCCGGTTTTGAAGGGTAAGGGTGCTGGTAAAATTACAGCCACATGAGACTTGTCAACTTATGACTCAGGGTGACGGGCGCAGTGGCATTACCCTTTAGATCTTTGCGATTGCAATGGCACTGGCAGGTGGTACTGCAAGTGTTACGGACAAGCGTGTAGCTTACCATCAGGCGCACGACTTGTTCGTTCCGTCACTTGACATTATAAAAAACTTCAGAAAAAACATCTATCTCATGCGATACGATAGGAACATTACATTTTTTTTTTCTTTCTTATTTCAATACAACTGGAACGAGTTCTCGCTTCTAGTTAATTTTATTTTTTTCAAGAGGCCTGATATGATTTTGATTATGCGCTTTGAATATCATCACTAGGTAAATATGTATATTTACGCCAAAGAAATTCGGCTGTTGCTCGAACGTTGCATTGCAATTTATCCATCAGCATTTTCAGATCTCTAGCGTTTAGATCGCTACAAGACTTGAAGAAAATTATCTATATCTACGGATTTAATCCGTTGCAAGTATTGTTCAGCAAGCTGTGGCGAGGCGATGCGAGGGCAGCCGCGGTAGGAGGGGTTTACTCTAGAGGCATTAATTTTTATTTCACTGTAAAGCATCAGAGAGAACTCAAAATGAGCTATATAGACATGTAGCGTTTGCTGTAAGGGGTCAAATAAATTTGACTGGCCACGATAGATGCATATTATTATTTTTTGCATATGTATACGTTGTCTTTCAGTTCAATATAAGCGAAGCTGGAGGCTGATTGTTAAACGTTGTCAAAACCTGATTTGAGTTAATAAGCGCTTATTGTAATATTATAAAGATTTAGAGACAGCTCCTTCGTCGGTGCGATGAATAGTGGCAAAACGCACTTATACGCGCCCTTGTCTATACACATTTATATTTGTAACGGAGGTCAATTATTGAAAAGAGCTGTGGAGAGATTTACCCATAAAACCAAGAAAAGTAATTTAGAAAAATATTGATGGTACTCGCTTTAACTGGTTTGGAAATGTGAGTGATAGACATCGTTGGCGGCGAGTGAGATTGCAGTAGCAAAAACATAATTACCACAAGCGTTATTAATACGAATTGTTTCAATTCGTCTCAATACCGGACTTCTTTTGTTTGTTTTTTTGTTTTTTTTTTAATACATGACAGGCAAATGACTCCACTCCACCTGATGTTAAGTGGAAAGTGGTATCCAAACGCGAAGGAACCTAGTGCAGCGATGAAACCCTGACTGCACTAGCCACCTCCACCCTGCCTGCCTACAATATGCCTCTTCACGCCTCGTTTGAAGGACCCCATATCATAAGAGGGAGGGAAGACATGTGCCGGAAGGGAGTTCCATTTGTCAACCGTGCGGCAGAGAAAGGAGCCACCGAACCTTTTAGTACGCGATGGAATGCGGCAGGCAGTGAAACGGTGAAGGCCAGCACGCGTGCTTCTGAGCAGGAACGGGGAAGGGGGGATGAGCTTGAACAGCTCTTCAGAGCACTCACCATGGTACATGCGGTAAAAGGCGCTAAGCGATGCAATATCTCTACGCAGTTGCAGAGGTTCAAGGCGTGATGAGACCTCTTCGTCGCCTATAATTCGAGTAGCACGACGCTGTAATTTATCCAAGGCATCGAGTAGGTACTTGGCGGAGCCGTCCCACAAGTGCGAACAATACTCAATGCAAGACCGGACCTGTATTTTGTACAGCAGGCATAACTGGTCCGGCGTGAAAAAACGTCGCACCTTATTCAGGACTCCAAGTTTCCGTGAGGCTGTTTTGATCACAGATTCGATGTAGCTCCTTGGATTCAAATCACAGCAGATTTCCATACCGAGCAAGGTAAAACGGCTCTGAGGTGAAAGTGCTGTGCTCATCAGAGAAGGCATGGGAAGGAACGGCGACAATTTTGTTGTTAACGCGCAAACCTGTGTTTTCTTGGCGTTGAACTCAACAAGATTTCTAGATCCCCATGCAGAGATGAGGTCCAATATCCTATTGAGCTCAACGACAAGATCAGATCGCTCTCTGTCAGTATCGGCGCGCCAAGCTACTTTATTTACCTACATCGATATACGGGCGTAGCCAAATTCGGAAGGAGGCCGAAGAATGCCTCCCAATCATTTCCCGAAAACACTTTACATGTCTCCATAGACGTAAACGCCTAAACAATTCGTGTTTACTAAACACAGACATTTGACAACAACATTGCACCTGGTTATGCACTCCTAATATTTCGCACTTAAGTTTTTATCAAAAGGACGTAAGTTCATCAAAATATCTGGAAATCTGATTACACAGACACACACGCATACACACACACCATCACGCACACTCGATAAAAGCTCGCGCGCGTATTATAATATTTTTATACTTAAACATAAATCTGTTACGTAACTTTAGGTTTTAACAAAGCAAATGAGGATCGATTCATCCTAACGAGACGCGGCGCACACAAACTAATTAACTACATTCATTAGTATTATTTTTAAATATCGTTACTACAACTCGATTAAGCAATTCAGCGTACATATATTATTTCAATTTTTTTCCAACTGAAACCGGACACATTCCGGGTTCGCCAGTGGCGTTCGTCGCTGTCCGGTCCGCTGATTCGCTTCAATTCCCGTTGATTGACTATTTTCTGCCCGACTACACCACGAGCGTGCGGCCACGCGACCATCACACGTTTTAAATTTTTAACAAAACCAAACTTGTATTATTTAATAAATATCTTATAATTACGTATTTATTTCAAAGACCAATACATTTTATTAAGTGTACTAGAAAGTTAATGATACGATCAATGTAAGTCTTCTATTGTGAGTCCATTTCTTATAAAATTCCAAAAGGAAAAAAAACAAAGTTTATATATAAAACGTAGCCGCATTCGATCGGTAATAAAATATTTCACTCGGCCTTGTAGCTCAAGAGACGGAGATATCAATACTGAAGGGACGAAGCTTTTATAAAATCTCGACGCGTTCGACGGAATACAATACGCGGATCGTAGTCATGCCACGTACGGCCCGGACTAGCTGGCCGCTGTCGCCGGCGCGACGCCGGTCGTCCGCGAACCATCAACACCCCATCCCGCTGACGACGTAATACCTACACATATATGCCTTTTTGACATTGATAAATTGGTTATACGTTGAAACATATACTGAAATAGTGCAAAACGAAATCGGTCCATCATGGAATATAAAGTAATTCATATTTTTACAAAGGTTTATTCCCGGCTAAACTCGACTGGTATCATGACTGGCATCACAGTACATACATTTACTCAAATATTTTATATGCCCGTAAAAATATACATAATTTCAATAAGAAAGAAGATATCCATAATATTAACCTCAGAGCTAAGTCCAAACTCATGGTACCACGATTTCGTTTAACCAAGGTAAACAACTCTTTTATGGGGAACTGTATACGTTTTTGCAATAAGATTCAATATATGCTCCGGAATCTTATTGCAATTAGTTTATCATTTCCTAAGTTTAATAACTACATTAAAAATATTTTGATTAAAAATCATATTACAAAATTGAAGACTACGTGTTAGATAAAGATGTATGGAAAGACGACACGGCTCCAGTATCCACACAAATTTGATTCAAAGTGTATTCCATAGCATTTAAGTTTATTTGAAAAGAGCAATCCCTAGAGTTTCTTGCTCGTTCTTCTCAGGGAGGTCAGCGTAGTGAACGAGCTGTAGCTTAAATGTGACGTTTTCAAGTGTAAATTTATTTTACCTATGGAATAAATAATCTTTGACTTTGACTTTGAATACTAACAAATATTTTTTTATGATACTGACGGGACGAAGAAGACCTGCACCTGATGGTAAGCGACACGCCTGTCCATAACAGCTGCAGTGCCATTCAAAGCTTTAAATCGCAAAGTTCCATGTGCCTGTAATTTCACCAGCACCCTTACCCTTCAAAATCGGAACTATAGTTATTTATTGCTTGTAAATAACTATAAACTAATTATTATTTGAAGATATCGCCTTTAAACTAAAAATAGTCATCTATGTAAACTTAGTTACACAGAAATTGTTAAAGTTGAAATAAATTAAAAATCTGTGTTATATTTAAAAGAAAATAAAATATTGTTACCATTCAGTGCCTATCCCTAAAACCTGTTTGTAATAAGAACTACTGAATCTTAAGTTGTTCCGGTAGCCGTCGTCGCCGTTCGTTGTTTATTTAAGTCTGGAGCCAATTATAGTGTCTCCTTCTGACGACGACGGCGTCGGAATCCCCATTTACACCGCCGACATCGTAAGAACAGAACAGAAATCTCCCGTCGACCTCTCACATTACACATAAACAGAAAGTTTTATTGTCCCAAAATCTATTTATTATTCGTTTTTACTGTTAGGGCAAATATATAATTTAACAAAAGTTGTATTTTCCTGAAATTGATATAAAACAGTGACATCAGATAATTGTAGCTTAGTACAATAAGAACAAGTATGATAACTCCATACAAACGAAGCAGCGCGGTTTGCATAATCTCGCGGTACACTCGCGTTGCATAGCGCGAATCGTCGCACACAACGTTTTCATTATGTGATGAATGGCGATTCATTACAGAACTGAAGCGTTCGCTGTGTTTATTTGAAAATGACATCAAATAGTAGACGCGTTTATTGTTGTGTTTGTGGTTGTTGGAACAAGAGCACCTCAAATTCAGAATTGTTCAGCATTTCACTTCTATTTCATAATTGTACTCCATAATCCAGATACCAATCTGCTGTAAGTATTGGTATAAAAATATCAATACGTATGTACGAGAATAGTGTGATGAATACCACACCAAATTATGTTTACAACCTGTAAGTACAACTAGAATAACAATGTAAAAACCCTACGCTCCGGGCGAAGTATATACGCGCCGAACAGTCGGGAGTTGCCCTACTTGCTCTTATTATAGTATGATACTATAGAGTGGGAATACTAGGTAAATGTAGAAGAATCTGCTTTTAAACGCTTATTTATAGCATCGTGCACTTACCTAAAAATACCATTCATCATGACTTACTATAAGTAGATAAAACTAATTATGTAATCAATAATAATAATATCAGATATTTATTCATAAACACTTTTACAAAAAGCTAAAAATACATGTAAAATGTAAAACATTCTATTGCTAATAAAAATGATAGAGGCATAGTACCTATACATGCTGCTTTTACTTGCTACTCTACGTTAATATCTACACAAGTATTCGCTGCAGTCAATTACTTACATTCTGAAATTTTTATTTGAAGGCCGTGTTTAAATTTATTTCTTATATTCATCATCGTATATACGATGATTAAATATCATAATAAAAATTATCAGGTAAATACGATTCTGATAAATTTGCCGAAGATGACAAATGCTGTGACCTGCGTCATAGCAGCTTTTAAAAGACCCGATCCCTCACTCGATCAGGGCCCTAGTGGCTTACCACTAATAGGGCGCACTATAAGTTTCCGGAATGAATAAGAAAATAATACTATAAGTGGTCAGAAATGAATTTATTGTTTCTCAAAATATTCTCCGTTAGCGTTAATGCACTTTGTCACGCCAATGAACTAATTTTGAAAACATTTATGCCACTCCTACGTGACAATTTCTGAAACATATTTTTCATACTCTTCGACAGCCTCTTCAGGTGATGAAAATCGTTGACCATGTTGAACTGGTTCTTAATTTTTGAAAATAAATAAAAGTCACAATGTGCAAGGGCGGGACTGTACGCGGGATGGCTCATAGACCTTATGTTACGTTGTTCACCTTCAAAAATTCATTTGTCTGTCTGGCCGTGTGAGAACTGGCATTATCGTAGTGTAAGATGATACGGCGCTTACGGTTATTTTTACGGAGTTTGTCAATAACTTCCGGCAAACAAATGGTCGTGTACCAATCACTATTCACGGTACAACGATTCTCCAAAGCAACAGCAGCCACGTGTCCAGTTTTATTAAAAAAAGAAGCAATCATCCGCTTAGTGGCACTTTGCACGCGTGTCACTTTGTTTGGTTTCGGCTCATCTTGAAAGACCCATACGCTCGATTGCTGCTTTGTTTTGGGATCATAACTATAAATCAATGTTTCGTCACCAGTTACTAAGTCCCACACCAAATTTGACGCCCCTTCGTCCCCTTCGTTGAATCTGGTAAGCCTCTAAGTGAGCCTCAGTCAAATTGTGTGGGATCCACCGAGAGCACAGCTTTTTCACACCCAAATGTTTGTGTAGTATTGGTTGTATTTGACTCATACGTATGCCTAAAGATGCCCGAATCTGGTATGTCACATGCCTGTCTGTTTTGATCATACGGCGCACAGCATCGATGTTTTGGTTGTTCACAGCAGTGGACATGGTGGACAGTGGACAGCATGGTGCTTCATTGCCAAAAGTTTGAATGCGCGATGCTCCGCTGAGCTGTTAAATTACACTTAAAGTCATACTTCGAAAATTTTCACGAGTTAAATCCATGGTGATGTAGACAACCAATTTCCAAAATGACAATGTAAAAACAAGTGACAATCAGATGAAACAAACTGTGTTCTTCAGCCAAAGAGTTCCTTTTTCAAATGTTGTAGTTACTTTTTAAATATTGTTTATGTAAGTGGCCAGTTCCGGAAACTTATAGTGCGCCCTATGTACTAACCTAACCTACATAATGGAGAGCGCAACCGAGCAACCAAGATTTATACTTTGTATTCCTATCATGGTTGCTTTACTTCAGGATATTCGTCGAGCTGTGCTGATGCTGGTAGTCGAAGTCTTGCGTTTGGGTATGGTACACGTTATTATGGTAGGTATTATGTACCATACTTTGATACACCCAATGGACCCCAAGCTCGTCCATGGTTTAGTGCAGACGTAGTCGTGCCCGAAGCGTAAAAACAGTCCGCGTACCAAGCTCGACTGCGCTAAGCTCCGAATATTCGGAATCTGAAGAAACCCTTTAATAAGGCCGCCAAGAAGTGTAAAAGCGTGTTACGCACAGCAAAGTTCGACCATGTGCGCTGCATAGTGGCCAAACTTGCCTCTTCTCTAGCAAGCAGCATATTTTTGGTACCTAGCCAAAGCGGTCGAAACAAACTATAGTTTCACTTTACCACCTCTACTGAGGCCGGAAGAGAAGGTGAATCTTTTTGCCTCACTACTTGCAGACAATTCGCGTCTGGATGCCGCAGGGAACCTACCACCTTCTTTACCTCACACTGACTGCACTATGGCGCCAGTTCGCCAAAAAGAGGTACTCAGAACACTACGAAGTCTAGACGTGAATAAAGCTAGCGGGCCAAATGGGATTCAGAGTCCATGGTTAAACGTTTGGATTTCACACTTTGACCCATCGTCAACGATTTCGTGATATATCCATACCGATAGCCGAGGAACCTTATAAGTTCAAGTTCTGACCCCAGATCAACCAGTGTACAGGTTTATCACAGACCTCTGTCACTTGACTTCATCCAGTTCTCTTGAAGCTAGTGCCTCGGGTGGGCAGCCCCGGGTGAACGTACAGTACTTTCCAGTACTTATTCATAAAATAGTTTCGAGATAGGTAACGGAGCTGTAAGCACGCGCACTTTCCGTTGCGCATTGGACAACTAGCCGTCGAAGCCGTAGACTCTAACGTCCACTACCAAATCTCTTCATTGGTGGCGGAGCTATAAGGCAGCCCACTTCCCTACGCCGAAAAACGACGTTTCTTCGTTCCCAATAACCCAATATCTAGCTTATCCTCTACTATCTCTCCGGGCTAGTGCCGGAGACGCCAGTCAAAGTGTCCTGCAACAATATTTGAACATAACTTCCAACTTAAAGGGCAACTCACGTGTCGCACGTGTCTCCTCGCTTCAGGCCCTCAACTAGACCGCTACTAAGACGCGCTAGCTATGCACGAGACAGTCGCCCCGACCACATACAACCGGGACAGACAAACATGTCCGTCTCTGCAGCTCACCACAAACCCATACACAACAGCGAGTCCATACCCAAGTCCGAGTCCACCATAGACGCCTGTGAAGGTGTATCACTGGCGGAGTGCTTGGCCCGGACGCCCGCTGTACCCTGGTCTTTCCGTCGAGGCCGTAGTGTCTCCGGAAAGCCCTATCTCTCGGGTCGGTAAATAGGGACAATCGGGACAATTGCTTCAACTATACCAAGCACAAATCTGGTCATATATGGAGTACTGCTTGCACCATAAATGGTTCTGTTAAATGCCAACTGGCCACCTTGGTTTAAGCTGAAAAACGTGTCAAGATGCTTGTAGGTGAAGCTGCAGAGCCTTAAACACCACCGTAAAGTTGCCTGCTTATCGGTATACTACAGGATATATCACGGAGAGTGTGTGAGAGACGTGTACGATGTAATTATGCCTTTCTCTTTCCCTATGTTGTGGATATTCAAAGGATTGGCACGAAGCGTTTCGCTTCTACATTTATATAGCGAACGGCTATGGGGTGGAATTCTCTGCCTGCAGACTTGTTCCTTGAACGGTATAACTTGGGCCTTTTTAGGGCGATAATGATAAGGGATTATATAGGTGTGCATGCTGCATCGTCGACTTCATCGTCACTTTCTATCAGGAGATATGGAATTTAAATGTGCGCTATTTAAAAAAAAATATGCATGAACTAAGGTTACAACAGAAACAGCAATACTGCTGTTTGTTATGAAAATCCTTTATTTTTATACTTTTCGATCAAAAACTAATTATTTTAATCTGTTCAATATGAAAAGAACTATTGGCTATAGAAATCTTCGAACCTTTGGCACAGATATAAGAAAATTAAGGTTTAAAATAAATTTCATTTTTCCTGCAAACATTTTGTTACTCTAGTATTACTTATTTCTGCAAAAACTTCCAGACTATTCGAGCATTTAATTTTTTAACATTTTTTTTCAGTCATGTATTGTTCTAATGTTCCCTTTGACGCTATTGAGCTGCTTTGACCTTTGAGCTGAAAGAGAAACTGGTGTTTGTGAAACATGATACAGAAGATATTTTCTTTTGAAATATTTATTTTAATATACTATTTTGCTACAATGTATGATATCATTTTAACGGAAAATCTGTAAAGCTTTACCGGCAGTTTCACAATACTATTGGAAAAAATGTTTTCCTTTTCCCATATAACATATTCTTTAAAAAACGAAAAATGCATACGTCCTTGTCACCTGCTGCGTCACAATTTCGGACCCATTTCGTAATGAACATCGGAAGTAACCATTCAATAAAAATTGAGCGTCCTAAAAATACCATGAGACTCTAAAAAAGTCTGACAATCCGATATGTTTATGGTGGTCCGTATCCCGAGCTCGTGGATAGGAATCAATACGTCATGTCGGTGTCACGCCTGTAAGCCGGCGAGGAGCGTGCCCGGCGGTCTGCCGCATTCGCCGCCTCACCGCCTGCCGCCTGTCGCATATTTTTATTTACGACGTCCATAATGATGACTATCATAAATCAAGTAAATTCACATTTGGACATGATATATATTATGCAGAAAATTTAAATTCTTTCTGTACTTACTTTTAAAATGAAATGCTCGAGGAAATGCCGTGAAAAAGTTTGTAGTGATAATTTTAAAGAACACCGTGTACTAAAATTTCAAAAGGGTTCTGTTACTGGTTTAACAATATTGGTTTCTGTCAAATATGTAGAAAACAATAGCTGTACTTCAGGGGTTAGCTACTGTTTTTTATATGCTTTTGTGACTATTACAGTGGTATTTACATAGCTGCCCATTTACATAGCTACACACATTTTTTTTTGTAATAGAATGTTTTTTTTTTGTCTTTAAATACAGAGAAACCCGAAGATTTGTACTTTTCCTTAATGGACGCAAATTTCAACTTTACGTTATCCTGACTACAAAATCAAAGTTTTTCATTATTTATGACAAAATCAAATGGAAAATGTTTTTTTTTTTTTTTTTTTTTTTTATGACATTAAGTAACGGGACGAACAAGTCGTGTGCCTGATGGTAAGCTACACGCCTGCCCATAACAGTTGCAGTGCCACCAAGAGCTTTAAATTACAAAGATCTTGGGGGCACTGCCACTGCGCCCGTCACCCTGAGACATAAGTTGACAAGTCTCATGTGCCTGTAATTTCACCAGCACCCTTACCCTTCACAACCGGAACACAGTAATGTGACCATTACTGCTTGGCGGCAGAAATAGGTAAGGTGGCAGTACTTCCCTGGACGAGCTCTTTCACAAGGAGCTCTACTGCTACTAAATTATTGATAACTCAAAAAACTCTTAAAATCCTCGTATTACTTCGTGTAATTTAGCACGCTTAGCGTAGTAGCACGCTCGAAGAGAAAATATTAAAAGATTTTTATTAATTCTACACTGATCATGTCCGTGAGTGTAGAGATAACGCTACTCAACGTGAAATCATTTTTATTTCTCCTTTATCTCAAAGCAATTTCCCCGTAGCTCCATATTATAACGACCACATTTTGACACCTTATTAACAGATATTCGTAGAAAAATGTCTCTGCCACTCCCCGAACTGTAGACAGGATGTTTACAGTGGAGTTCTTTCAGTTTTTTGTGGATTTTAGATTTTGTGTTCACCAAAAAAGTTGCGCGTTGGTCTTGCCATTGGGAAACTACATATTAGTAGCCATTGTATTTTTTCCTGTTAAATATTTATGTGAGCTTGATTACTTTAAAATTGTCTACCCTCAACATACCTTCAACTCAAATTTATAACCCCAAATAAAACTAAATATTCAAAAATTGGAATTAGGGTTTAGAGTTTTAGGGTTTAAAGGACGTGCATTTCGTAATTTTGTATTTCAATAAACAGACAGTTATATAGGATATTTATCTTTCTTTTCACTGATCTGATAAACGTGAAAACTATCCAATAGAATAACAGCGAAAATGAATGAGAGGAGCTAGGGTACCGTTACCGTCATCCCTTTGCTCTCTTACCGGTTTGGTGTGACCGCAACGAAAATTCAAAGACATTTGAGTTATGGCGTCTCTTTTATCGCTTAGTAAGGAAATCGTTGGCTACGTTAGTGAGATTTTCTTTCCATCGTCTCATGTTTGGAGTAGTGTCATAATTGTCAGACAGGTTTCTCTGTGCGTATATCGTTTAGTCAATTAGAATTAAATTTAACTTAATATTTTAATCTTTAGCAAATAAAAATATAATATAAACGTACCTGAGAAGCATAACACTGTAACTCCATTTTTTGCGATTTTCAATTTTTAACGGTATCCTACACAATTTTTCGAGCTTTATCGACACATAAAACTGTGTCTATGAAATTCGCCATAGGTACTGAGTTCTTTAAAAGTATTTTGATGTAAGACTGCTACCCACTACGAAGCATTTTATTGTAAGTTCGGAGTTACAGTGTTATTCTCAATTTTAGTACAGACACAGTATAATGTTATAAGACAACGAAAACAAATAATAGTATATAGACCACGATTCGCCGGTGCCTGTTCAAAGAATACACCGCGAAATCCCCGAATTGAAGTTCGATAGTCTCGCTACCCTTACACAAATTCAACAAAAAACAAAAACAAACAAAAAAATCCGTTTAAATATTAAAAAGTACCTGTGCCAATCCCATCAGTGGGTTCTACAATACAAACAATACAAATTGGCCATGAATCAACTCGGCACAACTCCATGTTAAAGCTACAAATTAGGTTCTCATTTGCGTGATGTTAGTCTGTTTGCACAGCGAGTGCTGTTTCTATCTTCTGACTCGACAGATAGGGAGTTCCGGAGAGACTACGGGCTCCTCGGTAAAACCAGGGTACGGCGGGCAACCGGGCCAAGCCCTCCACCAGTGATACGCCTTCACGGGCGTCTCTGGTGGACCCGGACTTAGGTATGGACTCGCCGGTTTTTGTGGTTAGCTGCAGAGATGAACACGTTCATCTGCCCCGGTAACATGTGGCGGAGGTGTTTGTCCCGCATGCAGCTATCGCGTTTTAGTAGCGGTCTAGACGAGGGCTTAAGGCGAAGAGATGCGCGGGTCACGTGAGCTGCACTTTAAGTCAGAAACTATATCCGGACATTGTCGCAAGATACTACGTCCAGCATCTTCGGTACTAGCCCGGAGAGCTAGTGAAGGATAAGCTAGACACCCTCCGATCCTTCCAGATACGTAGGTATATGGAAACTGCAGAGACGCTTTGGCGTCGAGAAATGGGCGTGCTTACGGCCCCGCCACCAAAGAGGAGATTTGGTAGTCGGTGGCAACCGTTTGTTGCGCACTGTGCAACTAAGTGAGCATGCCTACAGCTTCGGTTTCGCTACAGCTTCGTTACAGCTTTCGGTGCCTATCAGGGACTATTTTCCAGAGGGTGCTATACGTGTATCCGGGGCAGCTCACCAAAGGCACTAATCTTTTGAGAACGGGATGAAGTCCGTGCAAAGGGCTGATCTGGGGCCAAGACCTAACTAAGAAGATCCCTGTACGGGCTTACTCGCACAGGTTATAGTGCCCTTCCCGTGTAACCAATAGGTTGATATGAAGGGTCACTATAAACAAAACTTATGTATGTAGAAGGATATGGGGGCTGTCTGCACAGCTAATCGTAAACAATGAATTGGTAAAAAATTCTCAGAGATTGACAAAATAGCCCTCACTAATTTGATAATGAAAATTTCGTTGACATTCCCGCTGATCCTTATACTAGCTACAGACAATAACGATTACGATTTTGACTGGACGCATCCTGAACCAAAACTTCACAAGGGATAGATCACTTCACATAGTACACGTACGTGACTCCGCAATATCAGGAATTATCTTATTATTTTCATGAAAAAATAATACAAATGTAATTTTTAACATAAACAGAAACTTCTTCATAAATTTTGTTACAACAAAAACAAAACAAAAAACATTTTTAACTAATGTAACCTTTGTCGGTAATATCAGTCATTCCATCACACGATCGATACCTACAATGGTTTTGTATTTTTAATTCTCGTTGTAGGTACCGACTGTGTGATGGGATGACTGATACTGACAAAGTAACCACTTTAGTTAAAAAAATTAAAATATAATTATAATAATACAACCATTTTTATGTATTTTTTTTCATTTGTAAGAGGTGTCACATGTTACGGTAACTTTTTTCTATTTGATTTTTATTTAAAAGCAGGACACGGTATGTGAACTAGTTTTTTGTTTTATTGTTATAAATATCGCTAAAAGTAAGAAATTGATCTCATTATGTAAACAGCTTTGATCTCTAATTACCAAACTTTGAATATTATAACATATTGTTATTGAAAATTTATCAGTTTTATTTTTATGGCATCATATGGCATGCTGCATTTTGACACAAAATCGCTTCTCCTGTAAAATTACAAAAATGGCGGTTGCAGTGTAATGCTTCTCAGGTACGCAATTATTGTCATTCCAGTATAGTAACACTATATAACATATATCAATAGCTGGTGCATTTGTAGAACTCGGGTTTACATAAATATCATACATAATTGAAGCCATCCGCGCAAAAGTGGTGCTCATATTCACGTATAAAAAATATTTTTTTATTACATTTTCTGTTCATGAAAATAGCATCCAAATATAAAATATACACATGGTGTTCAGCACTTTTGTGCTAATAGCCTCAATTTCTCTTTAAATCTACTTCAATATTTACGAAACGAATAGTTAAATCTGTTTTAATATAATAGTAAAATATTTTTAAATGCCATTTATTTATTGAGCATATATTTGAATCAAGGGTGAGGATTTTCCGCAAATTTTTTTCAGAGGCATTTCCGGGAAGAGTAATTTCATAAAACGGCATGCTAAGAACGTCAATTCTTCCGCTACTCGGTCAATTTACATAATTTTCCTTCACCCACAATCGCCACATTCGTTACCGTTAAGGCCTCCTTACATCGTCATCTCACCTTTGTATTGCCTTTTCTCCGGTTCTTGGCCACTCGTTTTTAAATTTTGAATCTTACTTTAATTCCTTTGTCTCGGCGTTCTGATTTTGTTTCGTTCCATCGTCACTCCCTGCCCGATCGCGGCAGCGACCACGTCTTCTCTTTAATTTTTTTAACCGTTTACCAGTTACCAAAAATTTCTTGCGCGATAAACATTTTGAAGATCACAAATATTAATAAAACGGGAATATAATATATATAAAACTGGATTTATTACCACTATTTCGTTATCCTTTTGGTTTTTGAACTTTAAACTCGCTAAGCAAGATGTGTGGAGACTGCGGAGGCTACTACAGTTTCCAGGCTACATTCAATCCACAGACATTCCAAGCGGTACAAGCAGCGATACACGCTTTTCAAAGATAACGTTTTATTGCACTAGATATCACTTCATTAAATTTCTTTGCGAAACGCACTGCGAATTTAAATATAATGTATATTATAATAATGAAATAATGTTTTACTATGGCTTTTAGGATTATCCCGTTTTTACCTATATCTGCATAATGGGATAATGTAGCATTTATTGGGCTATTTGTGCACTCAAATTGGATCGGATTCAGATTGGGCTATATTTCTTATGAACGTACGAAATATAGCCCAATACGTAGTGCACTGAGTATAACATGAGTTACTAAAAAAATTATAACTATTTAATTACTTCTTTTCTAAATCGATACATCTGCTTCACACTCTATTGCTAACCGTACAACTTACGTAAATTATGAGTAGTTCATTCATAAAAAAGTCATTCATAGACATGTTAGCTACAAATAAAGCACAGGAACATTCCATTCGAAATGGAAATGCTGACAAATTACGCAAAACTATTTTTAGCAAATAACATCAGTTTATTACCAACTCAGGTTTTCATCTGAACGCTCTAGATATGTACACCTGTGAATCTATTTACACCTGTCTAAAAAATTGTCTATTTAAGAAAATGTAAACTAATGTAAGTGCAGGGTGAATTTACTGAGTGATTAGCTGTACGAACTTTTACACCTGGTATAACCGCGTAAATGTGTTTCATACCTGTAACTGAATATGATCATAAAATATGACTATTTTCTGTTTCATCCTGGATATAGCCGAGGACTAACTTGTTACAGTGTTCCAGACGTGAAACAAACAATAAATCCCGATCTGAATGCATTGATTTCGGCAAACAAACGACCTTTTTAATGAACCAAAAAAAAAAATAGAAGCCACTCTACTCTCTTAAAGGCAGTTATTCGGTTTCGAGGAAAAACGAATGTTGTCGACTTTTCTGGAAAAAGTATAAATCCGGCTTGCGGGCGAAAGTGCTCCCGCAGCTTTTCTAATATCGCACGAAACTTTCTCTGTTTCAACATTTAAACAGCTATTCGTTGATTATTTTCAAATAATGCTGTTTTGACCCTGATTACACATTTTTCTATATCATCCTGACGAATCGCCAGCTGTCTAATCAATCTGAACTATGGGAAAATATTCCCACTGGCCAGACCAGTCTGACCATCAATCCGACCAACGGGAAACACCGCCTCAATTTGTTTACAAGAACACCTCTTACGTCATTTTTTGAAAATAGAGCATCTCTACAAGTATTGGTGATGCATAGTACGCATTACTAATGAAATATTTACAAACATGAAATTAATTTTCATATAATTTTATTTAAGAAAATTATTGGCCTCTATCATTTAAATCCGTAAACATCCCATTGTCACAAACCACATTACAAATTATTCAATCAAATCAAAAAATAAATGAGCAAAACAATAACAGCAGTCTATGTTATGTCATTTATTTGCTTGTCCATAGGGCTGATTCCTCGAACGAAGCACCAGTCGCCAACGGTCTCACCGAATTTGGAGAGGTGAGTGAGTTCTTCTTTAGCATTATATATTGCAGTATTTATTTCATAAATTGAACATTGCGAATAACTATAGCGAATGGTCACAGTTAACCCGGTAGCCCCCAGAAGACCATAGGGAAACCTCGCAGTGATGTATTTCCACGTTTACACAGTGTAATAATATCGATATCACACTACGCCAAATGATCCGCAGCTAATGACATCAAGAAATAAGCATTTCTTTCAGAACGGAGATATTATAACACAATAAGTTTCACAGTCCCCCATCGATGGTTTTGCCTACTCAGGCATATTAACCTGCAATTTGTATTCTCATCACGTTTCCACGTAATTGAATTTTAAGAATGCGCATGTAATTACACTTACTAACAACGTGTAATAAGGCCGATGCTATTTCAAACGGAAATAAATAAATTAAAATATTGAATACTAAGCTATTGTAATAGAATGAAAATTAAATGAGAAATAATTATAGAATCAAAATGGTATCCTAGTGAAATATTGGCACAATATCGCGACTTGCGCAGCGACGGCGACGACATCGGTCGTGCGGTACTGAATCTCATTAGCATGGTATTAAACTGGCGCAAAGCCCAATAAATGGTCCAATGGCCCTTTCTTTGGGTCGCCTTGAATTATAAACTAAAAGCGATAACCCATCATGATCAAATATTACTTGCTAGTGAAAGAAAATAGAAGGAAAAAGAAATAGAGTGAATGTAATAATTAATACCATAAATAAAAAAGTAAAATATTACGGCAAATAAAATACTAACGTCGCGGCTTCTAATCCGCTGCCTTTATTATCGTCGAAAATCTGTTACAAAATGGACATAAAATTGGCTCTGCCCACTTTCCTTCATTTGAAGTCCTTTTCACTACCGTTATCTGTAATAAAACAAGGCGATAATGAAAAATATGACAATTAAAGCTTTCCTTGAAAACGCTGTCATTGTAAAATCCGCCGCTGCTTGTACTTTGATACTCCTAGCTCGTAACTTCTAAGACAGAGTCATTATTCAGCATCTCCGCTGGTATCTCCGCCCTAGGAATCGAAGTTATGTTTCCAAGCAATTCATAAATTATAGATGGCGCTGCGCCATGATATCGTCTGAACCCAAACACAATCGTGGAATTTGCAGACCTACAGTTAAAATTTCGAGAAGATTCTCGAAATCTCAGCGTGACTTTTGTTATTAATTTGACAATGGAATTAAATTATAAGGAAACGAAACTTTACCTCATCTTAAGTTAAATCTTGTTTCCTAAGTTTTACGACTCGCGAAAGTTTACAAATTTGACCTTCCTCGGTGCCCCGCCTTGCAATATGTACAAGAAAAAGAAATAAGTAGAAGAAAAAACCTACACACGGATTATCGTGGTAGATAGCATACCGGTACAAAATCTGTATTAAATTAGCGATGTCGTAGTTCATATAACGATTAACATCAAAATAGGCTTCAAAGATTTGCTGGCGATCACAGATTCAATTTTCTTGACAACTGTATTTCTTTATTTTTTGTTGGCAGAAAGTGGTTCGCGAGATGAACCGATTGGGCATGATCGTGGACCTGTCACACGTGGGCGAAAACTCGACACGCGCAGCGATCCGGGTGTCCCGTGCGCCTGTGATTTTCAGCCACTCCTCGGTGTACAGCCTTTGTGCGCATAAGCGAAACGTTCCTGACGATATCATACAGGCTTTGGTGAGCACCTAACAACTTCATATATAGCTATATATGTAAGAGCTACATATATGTACAACTTATAAAAACATACTGTAAGTGTACTATAACTTTCAATTTTCATATTCCTCAAATTGCAGTCAAAATGAAAATTGTGGAGAGTGAAATCCAAAAGGTACATAAAGGTAATAATATATATCGAGGAAACTATTAATTGACGTCAGTCTAAATCACATTCGTGGCCTGAATGGCGGTGAAAATGTAATCGAGTTATTGAAGTCGACGTGTTCAGTTCAATGGTGGTTTTAACTTTACGACTTTCAGGTATTCTGTACATCCCAGAAACGCGAGATTTGAGAATGCCACAGTATAATCGCGTTTCGATGGCTTACTCTGAAAGGGTTGTAACCCTAACAAGCCGTGACCAGGTTCACGGCAGTAAAACAGAAAACTTCCGGTCCAAAAATTTATTTAAAGTCGTGTTAAGAAGAAATGATAACAAAGAAGTAAGGCTGTAACAATAAAAATGTACATATAGAAAATCAGGTACATTAATATAAAACACTACACTTCCTAACTTGATGAATAAGATATTAAGTAGACACTTACCCCTAAAAGGGCCGAGTTATACTGAATTACAGATACGTATTCATAGGTACATGATAAGGCTTGTAGACTGTTATACATTTATTAGAGTTGACACATGATTTAGATTATATTATAATGATAATAATAGTAGTTTAAAATAAATACAATAATAACAATAATAATACTTTTTATTTCTCCACAAAATAAAACAACAAATAAAAAGTACATAAACAATCTTAGTCATTTTAGAACAGTTATTGTAGGAGCTAGTGCTTGCTATAGGTTCAACACCTGTGCTACAAGTCACCAGCCTCCAACCCTTGCAAATGAAACATATATTACTAAGTATACATATACCAACCACAAATTATATGTATGAGAGAAAAATAAAAATTATAACTTAGTAAAAGAATCAAAATTAGACGCGATTGAATTTAAACAGCTCCATCCACTGTCGCGATCGAGCAGGGAGTGACGATGGAACGAAACAAAATCAGAATGTGAGGCAAAAGAATGAAACAATTCAAAATTTAAATTTAAATACGAGTGGCCAAAAACCAGAGAAAGGCGACAAAATGGTGGGCTGACGATGCGAGGAGGTCACACCGTCACAACTCTGCTCACGCAGTACCTTATGATGTTGTAAGGCCAATACGACTTGTATTTTTTTTTAAATAAAATATAAGTGCACATTTGACCTCCATCTCACCTGATAGAAAGTGACGATGAGGCCGACGATGGAGCATGCACACCTAAATAATGTCTATTCACTCTCGCCTTGAAAAAACTTAAGTTATAACGTTCAGTCCACTCCATAGCCGTTCGCCATATAATCGTGGAAGCGTAACGCTTCGTGCGAATCTTTGGAATATCCACAACATAGGAGTGGAACCCAAGCCAACGCCTAGCCCCCGGTGTTGGAAAGATGAAGGAATTAAATCTAGCTGGAGGCAGTCGGCTATCGGTATGGATATATCACGAAAAGTCGGAGTTAGCTCGAAGGGACTCCGTTTTGTGGAGAATAGACACGCCTGAGTTTTGATAGCGTTAAATTTGATAAAATTGGCATCGCTCCAGTCGGAGACTGCCTGGAGTGTCAAATCCAAACGGCTAACCATGGACTCTCGACAAGACTGGATTTCCTCTCCACTGACCCTTGTATTGATCAAGTACCTATCTACAACTGTGCTGTCATCAGCATACGTAAAGGAATACCTGGAATTAACATATCATTGATATGCAGCAGAAACGGAACCCTGAGGAACTCCGGCAGCTATCGCCATATGTTCGAAAGTGTAGCCTTCTAAGACCACTCAAATCGAACGTTCACTCAAGAAATCCGAAATCCAATTGCAAAGGTCAGTGGGAAGCCCATAAGAGGGAAGTTTACTTAAAAGGCTTGTCCAAAATGTCCAATGGTACTACAAGTGCTTCGCCTTGCTTTTCTATAGCCTCGCTCCATATATGACAGGCACAAGAAGATCCCCAGTAGATCGCCCTCGTCGAAATCCGTACTGGCGATCACTGAGGATGTCGTTTTCTTCAAGGTACGACAAGAGACGGTTGTTGAGTACGCGTTCCATTGTCTTGCAGAGTATGGAAGTGACTGAGATGGGTCTATAGTTGACAGGGTCAGCTCTGCTTCCCTTTTTCGACACAGGTTGCACGTTTGCAAGCTTCCACGACCTGGGAACTACCACCAGTCTCAAGTGAGAGCCGGTACAGGCGTGTGAGAACAGGAGACAATTCAGGCGCACAGTTACGCAGGACTTCCACACTGGAATTCCATCTGGCCTACTATACTACTATTTTATGAATAAGTACTGGAAAGTACTGTACGTTCACCCGGGGCTGCCCACCCGTGGCACTGGCTTCTAGAGAACTGGATGAAGTCAAGTGACAGAGGTCTGTGATAAACCTGTACACTGGTTGATCTGGGGTCAGAACTTGAACTTATAAGGTTCCTCGGCTATCGGTATGGATATATCACGAAATCGTTGACGATGGGTCAAAGTGTGAAATCCAAACGTTTAACCATGGACTCTGAATCCCATTTGGCCCGCTAGCTTTATTCACGTCTAGATTTCGCAGAGTTCTAAGTACCTCTTTTTGGCGTATGCGAACTGGCACCATAGTACAGCCAGCCTGAGGTAAAGTAGGTGGTAGGTTCTCTGCGACATCCAGACGCGAACTCTCTGCAAAGAGTGAGGCAAAAAGATTCGCCTTCTCTTCCACTGTATGAGCCAGCGAGCCATCCGTCCTCAGCAGAGGTAGTAGAGATGGGCGACAATAGTTTGATTGACCGCTTTGGTCAGGGACCAAAAGGATTTGCTGCCTGCTGGATAAGAGCCAAGCATGGCCCCAATGCGGCACACATGGTCGAACTTGGCCCTGCGTAACACACTTTTGAGTGCTCGAAGCTTTGCGTAGTCGATCATCTGCCCAAGCTTGGTACGCGGACTGTTTACGTGCTTCAGCACAACTACAATCAGCGTTAAATCATGGACGAACTTGGGGTCCATTGGGTACATCAGAGTATGGTATGTAATACTCCATACCCAAACGCAAAACCTCGACTACAACATCAACACAGCTGGACGAGTCTCCTGAAGTAAAGCACGCCTGTCAGGGGTATGACGCAAAGAAATGGCGCATTTCGTCTCAATCTGCTAACTTGTATCGCCACACCCGTCTCATACCACTAGGGCCCTGATCGGGTAGGGGGTAAACGGATACAGTTTTCACCAGACAATGGTCGGAAGTACCCAGTGGGGCCTCCACAACCACAGAGTAGCGATCTGGATCAGTTATTAACAGAAGGTCCAAGCAATTAGCCGTATGAGACTCAACACCTGGGATCCTGGTGGCGATACTGAGGAGCTGAGAACGGCTTAGCGTTAACGCAAGTTTACGCGTCTCTCTCCCAGCGTGATCGGTCATCTGGTATGAGCAACAACCATTCTTGATGGTGAGCATTAAAGTCCCCCATTATGACTAGTTGCGCCGCTGGCTACCTGAGTTGAACCTCATCAGACGTCTCGCTCAGACATTGGACCAGCTTGGTCGTCTCTTGATCTCCACTATGCGAGTGGTAGACACAACAGTACACTATTTGTGTAACTCCTGTGTCTACCAGAAGCCATAAAACAGAAAAACTCGGTGCCTCAAGGTTCTTGAGACGCTTTACACACACACAGACTCCTGCACGAGGTACGAACCTGTGCTCCAGAATATACCCGGGGTAGCTGAGGTACGCTGCGTCAGTGGGACATCTGATCTGCGTCTCTGTGAAGAACAGCATCTGCGGTTTGTCTGTTTCAAGGTGGTAGTGGACCGAATCAAGATTTGAGTGCAGACCTCGGATGTTATTTTAGTGGGAGGGCGCAACCGCTGGGTAAAGTTTTTTCCTTTCTTATGACTTGTCATGTTGTTTTGAGAAGTGAAAAGGCAGGAGGAAGGCAGTTGAAGGAGGCACTGCGTCGTGTTCAACTAAACAGCATGCTCACACTGCCACACGAGAGTACAATCGGCTTGGAAACCGCGGGGATGCCCGAACCCCCTGCAGATGGTCACCTGGTTCTCCCTTCCGGTCGCCAACCGGCAAGGTGGAGCATTCCGGGATTTTTCGTTGGGTGGCGGGGCAGCCTTTCACGGGTGGCTTTCCCACTACTTGGGCCCCCAACTTTCCACTGTCGGCCAGCGGTGCACCGTGCTTCGTATCCCGCTAGCCTCCAGAACCGAGTGCTCAATGTAGCAGTACAAGCAGCTACAACTCGTCGTCAGACGCAATGCAATTGTTCAGACCCGACCTCCTAATGGATGAACAATTTGTACTTGTTTGTAATTTGACTTGTATGAACAATTTGTAGAATGCCAACGTGATCTCACAGAATTTGTATCATTGGTCATCGGTTCGACCGGTGTCAGATTTGTTTAAGGGCCTAAGAATATAAGAACACTCTCACAACTTGAAGCAATAATTCATTTCCCATTAGTTAAAACTGTTATTAAATCTATGAAAATTATTTTGAAACGAACCCTTCTTTTTTCACCAAGATAATATGGCAGGAACCATTTTACTTTATACCTACATATAATTTGTAAAAAAATACACTAACATTTCTATACGTCAAAGACTAGTTGACTGTGGGTTGCCCCAATATAAAAACTTCACATTTATAAACCATATTTTTGTTGGATCAAACAATAAATATCTAAATATATTTAATTTTTTCTTCACGTACAGGAGGTGACGAAAGCTGTCATTTTCATACAAATGTTGCAAAAAAGTTAAAAACTTGTGACTGTAGGTTAGATCACATAGTACTTCTGTGGCAATTAGTATTTTGTTCCAGAAAGAGAACGGCGGTCTTATCATGGTGAATTTCTTCCCCGATTTCGTCAAGTGTGCACCCAATGCCACGCTCTCCGATGTCGCCGGTAAGATATTTTTTTGTATTTGTATCGAGGTATAAATAATCCTTCACAAAAACCCAATTAGATTGAATCATTACTTTCACGACACCGTTTATTCTAACGTTACGGGTTAGGGCGGAGCGTGTGACGGTAATACTGCTGCAATCGACATAACACGAATGATCTCACACGGAGCGGAAATGATATATTACAATTTTCAAATCTATGCACATGACCTAATTGGTACTCTTCTGGGTAGATAACTCGAAGGCAGTACCCTACTGCCTATTAATAAATAGGTGTCATTAAATAACCTCAGCTTACCAAAATAGTGTGAAAAAACAAAATTGTTCTTATTTACTTTTTATATCAAGTCCTATGACAATACAATTACAGATCTCGAGTCAAAGAAGTGTCATCCTGACATAAATTAGCACAGTAAAGCACACTTTCAACTATCAGGAGATGTTGCACCTTTTAGCTAGTTGCATAAATAAAAAATGCTCAAAATACATTTCAAGGCACAAAGACCCATCACCATGCTTCGCCTTAGGGAAAAGCCCTCATTCCGAGTGCAGGCGTGGGCGCGCGAGTCTTGGCGTCTTCCCTATCACAATGCCAAATCGGCTACGAGCGGAGCGGGTAGATCCACACATCGAAATCGCAAACAGACGCCAAACCAAGCACTGTGAAAGGTACAGGCGGACCGAGCCAGTAGATCTACACGTGCGGCGTGAGCACACTCGCGCCCGCACCCTTCTCGACACAGGCCCACGCGGCCACTGTGAAAGCAACGGGTGTCTACGTTCATTAGATTTACATGCACCCGCGTCCACCGCCTCTCTGAATAAGGCCTTAGATTCTTTTACTGTCCTGTATTCAAACCTCTATTTTTAGCAATTCTGATGTGTCATAGAAATAACATTTCTGATGTGACATAGAATTAACATTTCATTTGAAGCACGAGGGCGTATGATTCTGCCCTTACTGCTTACACAACCATGATATCTCATGTTTATGTAAAGCTCTTTTCTTTTGAAAAACTTTAGAATTCTACACACAAAATAATTACGTTGCCTCCCCGACACGAAGCATAATTATTCTGGTTATATTGTGCGAGTCGTGCTATAAAAAAAAACAAGCTTACCCACATCTCCGTCAAATTTCATGCTGGCTCCCTGTCACCAATGTCTATAAAACAGTACAATGCCCGTCTTAGAAAATGGTGGAACAACTCTATTAAAATTTACTGCACGGCTGTCCGTACCAACTATGTTATACTTTTTAACATAACTATGACCAGAAAAGTAAGGAATTTTTAACATCAGCAGGTATTTGTTTTGCAACCACCGCAACCCATATGTATAACGTTACCGGGAATACCAATTGTGTATTAGATTGCGTAACTGAATGGTAGCCAAATAATGAAATCTTCTTAGAACTACTCTCGAATAAGTTATCTTATTAGCTTTCATTACCGACTTTTTTTAATCGACTTGTGAACCGATTTCGATGATTCCTTTTTATGTTAAAATTCTCGTGGCGAAAGGATTTGCCATGGTGCGCAGACCAGAAGGGAATGGTACGAGGCTCCAGTCGTGCACCTCATTAAGTACCGCGCAAAAATTCAAACAGCTTCAAAAATGTGTGTTAAAATATGCAATATACTAGGGCGTAAATAACAATTACATAATTGTATAATAGTCGTTATTTACGTATGTACGTATACTCAGAGAAGGCAAATAAACAAAAAAAATCAAACTAAATAGGTAAATAGTCTAGTAGTCAACGTTAGAACGAAAGGTGAAGTAAAAACTAAAAATGCATTTCGTCGTTGAGTGTCATGCAGCGCACGTTCCGCAGCGTCGTACCTCGTGTCGCTCCCTTGTTGCGATGATAATTAAGGCCGCGGCCCATTAGCGATGATCATTATGACACAGGTACATAACACGTACATTATAAAAAATCCATATATGTAAAAAATTACTAAGCGGACCATATTTTATATAAATCCTTTATCACGGAAAATCCGTCAATAATACTAGGAGTTGAAATCCTATTATGCTGTTTAAATATAACTGTGCTCTTAAGAAAATTTGATAGTCTGTTTGTCAGCCTTAAGCAACCACATAAACTTGTAGCCATATAAACGCTCAGCCTTTGAACAAAGCGTACACTCGGCATCGACGCTACAGTGCCTAGTCGACGCACTCTGAACATATCTGGCGTAGACGCTCTCATGGGGTAGGTATCAACGCGATCCGCAATACCTTTGACTGCCTGGATTGACCTTTTAACACTTTCACAAAGTTCTATCAGAGATTTAACGTAAATAATAAAAAGGGCTTCTTTGCCTTTATCAGAATTTAATCTGAATTAATTTAGCTTACCCTGATTGCTATTAGCTAGTTATTGTTATCATAAAGCCTTGAAAGTCAACAGATGACTAGACTATTTTTTCTATGATTATATTCTATTGCGGTTCTAACTGTCCTAATCATCATAATGAATAATGAATCAGGTTTCGCTTAATTATAATCTATATTCTAAAGACATTAAATGTGTGACATTTATTAAATGAACTGTATTTATATTTTTTCCTTTTTGTGGTCATTTAATATTAATTAAATAAAAAATAATATATAATGTATATTCCAGAACAAAATTAATGCAAACTAATTATGTTGTAATTATTTATCCGTTATCATATTGATGTTATTTCAGTAATGTCCATGTAGTACTCTCAAAGTCTACAAGTGCTATGTAATCTTCAGTTATTAATCTCGAGGACGAGGCGCGAGTATAATTAATGATTAAATGTACTTGCCTAAAGCGAAGTTCTATCATAATTATACGAAGTGCCTCGTTCGAAGAGATTAGTAACCTATTCCCTCCCGACCTAAACACACCGTTCCCATTACTAATCTTCCTGAAAATATACATCAACGCGTAACTGCGTAAAGCCGGGTAGTCACGAGCAAACTTTAACCGTCATCGTTGCATGTTATATTACCAAAAACATAATGTGTACGTACCTACAGTGTCAAGAGCACGTCAAACTTTACACTTATGACACCAACTCTATATCGCTTGCGATAAGAACGGTCCAAAGTACACACGCCAGCACATCAAGCTACAAATTGACGTATCTTGTTCCGTTGCACTGGGGAGGCGATTTTCGAACAAAAATGTGTAGTCTGGTGTGCCGTTGTCCGTATAAAGTGTACGTGACTGTACGTGGTTCTCGAGCTTGCCGCAAGCGAAACGCGTGCGATTCGCAGTGAGCCGACGATAACCAGGTACTCATTATAGCGAGTGAAGACTGCTTCACGCGTACACACTAAAAACTCGTTATTGCATCTGTCATGTTACAGTTTCAGCTCGCTAATGAATATCCGGCTTAAGTATATTTTTTTTATAACAAGTAGGTACTCCTAAGAGAGATACGTAATTGTGACACCTATATTGCCTTCCTTGTCACAACTAACGCGCTTCCATTTTGGAAACTGTAGACTTTAGACATATTGAGACACCTTAATTGTTTTTTAAATGCCGTCACTTAATTGTTTTTAAAAAGTCACTCCCGCTGAGCAACTCTGATTTACAAAATAGGGTATGCAAACAGATCAAATAAATACTTCCGTGGGTACGCAGAAAATGTGTCCACGCCGTTCCCTCTGCCGCCGCCTCACTGACTTACAGAATGGTTCTACAACTACGCTTCTATCTATTCGCATTATGTTTTTCTATTCGCATTCGAACCCCTTATATCATAGGTTCCCAAACTTTTTTCTCACCGCCCACTTAGGCAAAAAAAAAATTTGAACGCTCACCACCACAGAAAATAATTGAAGACACTAATATTAACTTAACACAAAAAATCACCTTCCCGTAACTAACATTAATGTAATTTCACTATGTAGTCTAGGTTCCGAGCAATGTAATAACGCAACGAAATGGCATAGCGACTATAACAATCCACTTACCCCCAGAGAGCTAAAGCGTAATGTGCCTGACGTAGTCTGTTTATAGCCGTTACAGTGTGAAGCTCCACTTAATATAGCAAGTGTCACAGTGTATCGTCATACATTAAAATTTAATATTTCACGCTTCGGGTGTATCGTACCTGCTATGTTACTAAATCGATTTGTCGCTAAACGGATCCTTGACGTCATATCCTTGAGACACAAGTATCTTATTTATGAAACAATTAATATTCTGCGGTATGAAACGCGTGACATGAGAAAAGTTCTGAGGCGGTGGTTGGTGACGCGCATCTCGGCATTGGAACTCGATTGTTGGAACCTTAACAATTTATTTGTAAAATGTGTGCATATTATGTCACTTATTTTAAATATAACGTATATAACATCTATGTAATATAACATCTTAGCGGATAATGACCCACCTAAATAAAAAAAACCAAGTAGGTTTTCTTAAAAATAAATTCATTTCAAAGCCATTTAAAGCTCATCCTATGTTCAACTAGAAGAACCCACCAGAACAGAAAATTTAATTAGAAGTAGTTGTTTTTGCTTCACTTCGTATAAAGTGAACATTCGCGTGTATATACACGCCAGACTTCACGACGACTCCACAAATCTGGAACCAACTTGGACAAAATGAGCCCGTCACGGTTATTAATCTTATAATATGTATCAATTTTAAGTTGAGGTCGACTTGTTTGATTTTGGCAGTAAAACTTCAAAATACATACAGCTTTATGATATTATTACTTCCTTGAATGTTATTACAGATTATAATTTGGCACACAAATTACCACCTCTTTGTTTGGCATTCTATAATTTATCAATAATTACAGTAGAATAATGTGTTGTATTATATTTCGTAATAAAAATGAATAAATAAAATCTTGTAAAATTAATCATTTTAGCCATGTAGGCCACACTCGTTATACATCAACTTCCAATGACGTCTTTTTCTGTAAGTAATAAATCTGGTAAAATAGTTGCATGAAATTATCTATTATAACCGCAATATATTTTTCTATTTTAATTGAACTAACAGCTTCTGATATGAGCAAGATATTCCGTTCAAGACCATTTTATTTACAAACTATTAATTATATTTTTTATTATTATTATTAATTAATTATATATATCAGATGCTTTATATAAAAAAATTGTTTTGAGTCATTTATTTATTATTTGTTAATAATAGGGGTTAAAGTATGAAATTGCCGATTTGTACTGAAAATCTAAATTGTTTATTTTTTAAATTTTTAACAAATTTATTTAATCAAAATAGTTGCCATTATTATCTATACATTGCTGCCATCTAATGGGAAGGTTATTAATGCCTTTGCGATAGAACTCCGACGATCTAGACTGCACAAACTGTGTGAAAGCATTTTGTACTGCCTCCTGGGAAGAAAACTTCTTGTCACGTAGATAATTGTCCAAATCACGAAAAAAATGGTAGTCCGTTGGAGTAAGGTCTGGTGAATACGGAGGATGACGAATGGTTTCTAACTGCAGTTCCTGAAGGGTCAAAATGGTTTCTCGTGCTGTGTGAGGTCTCGCGTTATCGTGGAGCAATAATGGTGAAGATCGATTCATGAGTCGGGGCTGTTTTACTGCTAGTTTTGTCAACATGGTTCGGAGTTCGGCACAATAGACATCTGCCGTTATTGCTTGACCAGATTGGAGAAAACTATAGTGAATAACACCATGCTGAGACCACCAAACAGTTACCATTACCTTTTTATTGGTAAGTTTTGCTTTAGGACACTGTTGTGGCATTTGACCTGGGGTCAGCCATTGCATTTTTCTTTTCCGGTTATCATAAAGAATCCACTTTTCATCACATGTTACAATTCGATCCAATATTCCTTCATTTCTGTACCGGTTCAACAAGACAACACAAGTTTCAACACGCGTTTCTTTCTGCAGATCAGTCAAAACATGAGGCACCCATTTTTCATATTTTTTTATTTTATTGATTTGACGCAAGTGAGTCAATATTGTGGGTAAGGTAACGTTAAACCATGCCGCTAATTCCTGGGTAGTTTGACTAGGATCGGCTTCCACTATCTCTCTTAATTCATCGTTATTCACCTGTGTCTTCCTCGGCGGTCGGGCGGGCGGTCTTCCTCGTGACTCGTTCTTTAAGTCGAAATTTCCATCACGAAAGCGTTTAAACCAAAATCGCACGGTGCGTTCATTAGTAGACCCCTCTCCAAACGCAGCATTGATATTGCGGGCTGTTTCTGCCGCGTTAGTTCCGCGTCGGAACTCGTATTCAAAAATCACTCGAATTTTCGCAGTATCCATCTTTCTTGTCTAAATTGAATAACAAAAACAATTGAAAGTCGATATTCAAATGTTTCAAATAAAAATAAAAAATCACAGAAACCATTTGAAAAAAGTTTCATTCGAAAACCTCAAACCATGAAGATTCT
>NW_020653200.1:16545480-16575560 GCF_003589595.1 Hyposmocoma kahamanoa | reverse complement strand
CAAAACGTACCACCACAGTTTATTGCCATGGGTATTTAAAATAAGCGTATTAATTTTCCAATGTTATTTTAATTTACCAAAAGTCAGACTAAATATTGTTAATTTTGGAAAGAAGAACCAAAATGATTCTTTTTGTAATTTGGAAAATCGAAATGCAAGGAGATACTGTCACGTTGAGGTGGGTGAAAAGCCATATCATCCTCTTTATTGGCCGGAAAACGTGAACTTTCAACGTAGTCCTCGCCAAATCCACAACCGCGTCCATGCACATAACGCCTTCATTAAGTCGCCAATA
Organism: Hyposmocoma kahamanoa; assembly: GCF_003589595.1. Classification (NCBI taxonomy): domain Eukaryota; kingdom Metazoa; phylum Arthropoda; class Insecta; order Lepidoptera; family Cosmopterigidae; genus Hyposmocoma; species Hyposmocoma kahamanoa. The sequence continues at coordinate 16,575,265 of NW_020653200.1, read as the reverse complement.
AACTTAATCCGGCACAGGCAGCTAACCTTAATCCGAGCGGACGTGTTTGAACTATTGATTATCTAATGCCACGACTTAATATCTCAAAAACTGAAGCCGTATTATGACAGTAACAAATGCGATTTTATTTGGCTGTAATACGAGTCGCTGACGTCAGTCTATGGATTATTAATTTGACCTTGGCTCAGTTGGATATATATATACATATTTACATCGCATCATACAGCATTACATTCCTCGTCATTCAATCTTAAGCCTTCTCCAAATCAATGAAGACACATTACACTTTCTGTGTATACAATACAATATTTTTCTGTAATGCAACTACATTCGTACATCTCATCCCTTTCCTGAATCCTACTTATGCATCCCATATTTGACCATCTGTTTCATTCATCGTTCTTTCAATCAAAACTTTTGCAGACAGATTTCCTACCTTACAGAGTAACCTATTTCCCGATAATTTTCGGCCACCTGATCTGATACCATCCCTTTATATAAGAGCACTATTACGGCTCTGTGCCACCATCGAGCACCTTACCCATCGCACAAAAAATTGTCTGCGAGTTTCTTTTCACATCATTGTTGTTGGAATTGAACGGTTTTCCCTGGTACATCAGTAGAGTCCACGAAACCAATTTTTGCATTGTATTTTTCGATGAAAATAGTGTAGTAGAATGCCGAATGTGTAATGGAAGGTCAACTTCATACACAATTTTTGTGGCAGCACCTGTAACCACTCGTTTCAGTACAACCCAGGATTAATCGTGTTCGAAAATTTCGCGCAGCTCAAAAACTTGCCGATACACCGATTCGAATCGGGCAATGACTGTATAAAGATACCGCGATGGATATTCCATTCAAGAGCGACAAAGTTTGAGTTTTGCTTGCTCTCCTGTACATAATATGATTTAGTAACAGAGCTACAGACAATGCGAAATGTAAAGAAATGAAATGTGATTTAAGTCCAGTCATCATCCTTCATCATTATGTGACGATTTAAAATGTAATTTGATTGGCTACGAAATAAGGATATTTGATTTGAACATCATCCACAGCCCGCAGCTGGGTATAAGATTCCCGCAGTTTGTGCCATTCACCAAGACCCTACGCTAGTCTCACCCATTTACAGCCAGCGACTTTGATAATATCGTCTACCCAACTCATTGCAAGACATCCCACGTTTCTACAGCCACCTCTTGGCTAACCATTGAGTTCATTTATGTGACTATTTCAAGAACAGGACTGAGTTTAGCAAAAGGACACAAAATTTTGATCGATTGCATTGGTATGATTTATAACGCAAGAAAGAATAATCATCCACAACAAATAGGTGCGACACCTGAAGTAAAATCGCAAAATAGACCTCCGCAGTAACAAATTGTGCTGAAATTACACTGCACACTTCAATTCATTACGTTAGTGGGCAAGTTTGCTTGAGTTACGGCAAGTTTGGCTGAGTTAAGACGGCTTGCCCCGAGTTTGCCAGTGTTTGCGCTACGGGTGGTGGCGAGCGGGTCATTATTAAAGTGGTATCGAGCCGCATGTTATGAATGCCGAGCTAGCAAACTAATACAACTCGATAGACTGTTTGCCGGTAATCATGTTAGCCACATAACAGCTCTGTGAGAAGTTGGCTAAGTTTATTAGACTGACAGTTGAAGACGGTACGAAACAATGATAAGATGTTGCATGGTACTTCTAACAGTGTGTTCTACTATATATATATTAATGATATAAATGATTTATTCGTGTGTTTTGTTGATATTAATCACAAATAGTGAATGTTGTATAGGGTCCTTTTAAAAGAGACGTCGTCTCGAATGCTGCGGGGCAGATTCTAACATGGAAGTGAAACAGTCTATTGGAATTACGCCATAACATTGTATTAACTAGCCTACGAACTAAAATGACAGACAATTATTGAAAAAATTTCTTCCCAAAATCAAAACTTAACCACGCATGAATAAATCACCGGCCGTTTTTATTTTCCGCAAAAACAAATAGTATAATGTCACCAACTATAGAACATCACACAGGCGGCATTAATTCTACATCTCGTGATAACTTTCGTACTTTCCACTGAGACAATTTACCTTTCTCGTTTCACTTCCTTACGATTGAAAACAGTACGAAACATGATCATTTTCTCATTGGAATGAAAACAACAATAAACTATGACAAGATAATTCCGCGACGGCCATTTTGTCTCGTACATACCTACCACAAAACAGTACATTGGATGGCTATATCATAAACCAAATAAAATAGTAAGTCATAAAATGCTTCCTTTAATCAATTCCTGAAAGTAACCAATATTTGTTATTGTAGATAACGTTATACTGAAATAGTGACACACGAATATGGCATTTTGCAGCTGCACGAAGCGCGAAGCGTTCGACTGTAATTAATGAACGATGAAACCGTTAATTTAATCAAAAGTTTTTCCACCTCGACCTCACACGCCGCCGTTTAACTCTCGCCAGTAAAAATTTGTGAGCAACAACTACCAATGGGATAAAATTGAACTGAAAATCAGTTCCCATCAACAAATCGAACTTCACAGTAAAATAGACTTGTATTTCGAACGGTATCTCATGCACAAGTATTTCGACCTACCCATATTTCCAATGACTACATTAAATACTTTGCGTAAAACTGCATTTTCGAACAATTAGATGGAAGTAAGTTACGGCACCTGCACGTATATCAATGTCTATAAAAGATTTATTAAAGCTAAAGTAAGACTTACCCACATATTTAACACTTATATGAGCGAAATATTTTATACCCGACTGAAACGTTTATTATACAGTGTATTGATTTGCATTCTCGCCATATTTAAGAAATTAATAATAGAAATAATGCTAAATCATCTAAAAATATTTAAAAAATATTTTGTTCAATATTCTGGCTAATTGTATCTAGTAAAGTTTCGCAAAACTGTCTCAACTCGTATGCACCACGCAAGGGCAGTGACCTCGCCACCCGTTTCACCGAGCAATACGTAATCTTTCTCGATCGCTTATTTACCTATTTTTTAAATTATGATTATGTACTAGTATTGTTATAATTTACTATTTATTTACATTAATTAGATACGTTGACTGATAAAAGTTTTTTGTAACTTAGATTTGGTACTTACCAACTTTAGGTTACATGAAAGTATTGCTAGAAGTACCTAGCACCACAGCTGGTGGCTGGCGCCATACCGGAGCCACAACCGGCTATGCAGGGTTTTGCACGTGAGTTTCGGTTTCAACATTAGACTTCACAACTTTGAAAGCAGAAACTTCGACACTCGTATCCTCCGCGTAAACTAAACGTTTCACATCATGCCATAAGAATAGACACGCACTTATACTTCAAGGATTACCATGCAGGTTCTGGTGAAACTAACTCTTGTTTACATACCAAACCACGTGGCATTTCGTGACAAACTAGAATAGAATGTATGCGAGATGTCAGCCTAACGTAGACGCAGTACGGGAAGCAATGTCGACTTATCTAACAATCGCGCGCTCGATACGACACTCCCCCGCCGTCGCTACCCGCACCCCACTACCAAATAGATCGAAAATGCGTTTCTTTCTGCGCCTTTAAAATCATTGTTCAAAATGTTTGCAAGTGCCGTGCAAGTCAATGGACCTTTGGATCAAATTTGTTTACCGCAATTAAATAAAAAATAGAAATTTACGAAATTTTTTTCGAGATTAATTTTTTTAGTGATTTGGGTTAATTTCGGATATCAACACATAGTACAATTTTAATACATAACATTTTTATTTAATAAAGAATTCTACAGTTTAGAGGAATTTCTTTCCAATAATTTTTATTTTATTTTATTGTGTTACAATTATTAATACCAAGATCGAACACTCAGAAAAAATCCTTCGGTTCGGAGGGATTCGAACCGACGTCATCTAGCATACCGTACCAGACGCTATACCAACTAAGCCACGGAACGAACTAGCGGACCTCACGAATTTTCCTATGTGCTTTTTGTCATGTCCTTGTATTTGATTTTCCAATGTCTTTTTTGCCGTAGCGCCATCAATGAGACATCTATGAAAGTATTTCGTCACCCAGTTAGATAGCTTTACAGCGACCAACCCCGGCTAGAGATGTCGCTATTCACTGCATTTTAATTTTTTATTGAATTGATATACAATTATTATTTATATGAAATTACTCCACTAGTTTGTTACAATTAATAATACAAAGATCGAACACTCTGAAAAAATTCCTTCGATGCGGACGGATTCTAACCGACGCGCGACATCTTCGAGCATACCGTGTCAAATTATTTTATTTTGTTTAAATTAACTATTGTTATTTATATTAATGACGATGATGTTATCCAAAAACATTGTATTTTAAATTCTAATATTGTGATATTGATAACATGAAATAAATGGTTCGTTTCAGATATAATGCATTCTAATAAATAACGATATTTATTTTAATTAAATTTTTATTGAATTGATATTCAATTATTTTTTGTGAAATTACTCCACTAGTTTGTTATAATTATTAATACAAAGATCGAACACTCACAAAAAACACTCAGAAAAAAATCCTTCGATCCGGTCGGATTCGAACCGACGTCTTCTTGCATACCGTGCCGGACGCTATACCAACTAAGCCACGGAACGAACCAACGGACCTCACGAATTTTTCTATGCGCTTGCATCGTGTCTTTGTACTTGGTCTTTCAACGACTTTTTAGTCGTAGCGCCATCTATGAAAAATCTATAACAGATTTATCACCCAGTTAGTACCTTTACAGCTATCAGTCCTGGCGAGAGATGTCGCTATTCACTGTATTAATTAAATTTTTATTAAATTGATATTCAGTTATTTTTATTATATTAGATATTTATTTTATTAATTGTAGTTCACTCAATGCATAGATATACTAAGTCTATAACTCAGTGCGTATTTGCATAACCGTCCAATAAAGTCGTCCAAACTTAGAAATTCTATAGGGAGTTTGAGGTTCATAATATTATGGCGGTCGACTACTCCGTAATCTGCATCAGAGCTAATTCATCGAATAATTGACCAACTAAGAACTCTTATGAGTAAATTGACAATCTTAAGCGGCACCTAAGACTTATCGTTCTCATTTATTGCGTGGTTTGAAGGAAAACTCAGTTGTGAAAGTAAAATTAATACGTACATACGTCGTTAGTTACTATATTGTGGCATTACAATAGAAACTCTGACATCAACGAGGATGTGCATTTTCGGTCCGCCAAGTAGTAAACCGCATTTTTTATTGTATATATACATCTTGTTCTAAAAACAGAATTTCCATCATTTGTAATCAATATTCAGTGTATATTTACAATAAAAAATGCGGTTTACCACTGGGTGGACTGAAAAAGCACATACTCGTTGGTGTCAGAGTTTCTATTGTAGTGCCACAATACAGAAAGTAACTACTTATGTATGTTTAATTTAGATCACTAAATAAAAAAATAAATATAAAAATAATTCTGCTTTTAGATCACTTTTTTTTAAATACACTTTAAAACTTTCGGGTTGCATTATACTAACATGTCAAAACAGGAATAAACGCGATTAAGAATTTTATAGGTATTTGCAGACCTACAAACTATCCCGATGTTAATCGAAATGATCACTCCAGTCAGCCCGTGATCATGGCCAATAAGTACAACTTACCCGAAACGTCGGAATAATTTGTAAGTGTAGAAATACCTGTTAAATTGTTTAATGAGTCTATTTCCGCTGTGAAACGTTAGTTTTATTAAATGTTTCGGCAGAACATTTCCACTACATCAAGCGGCTGGTCGGCGCGGACTATGTCGGCATCGGAGGCGACTATGACGGCGTTAACAGGCGAGTTCAGTCCTTCTCATCATTGTACTATTATTTTCACCTGTGTTACCCATAATTCTTCACATACAAATTAGGGTTTTTTACGGCTTTTAGAAAAATCATTGCCTAACCTATAAATATATTTCTCTATTATCTTTGAATTTCTTCGCAAGTAATTTTGAATTACGGACATTAGCAAATAATTATTGCTCAGAAATCCATTTTTAAGACATTAGATCTTGTGAGACAAGAACAGAATCATGAAACCTGTACACACCCAACGAAGCATTGAATTGCTCTGTTGTCACCCTGCTCTGATAACCAACTAGCCTAGCCGTATCTGGAAAAAGGGAACTTTGAAAGATTAGTAACAAAGAAATCACCAGAATCTTGTTTTGATGTGCGTACATGGACAATAATTCATGATTTATTATTGTTGTGTCTCAGAGTCCCTCGTGGTCTGGAAGACGTCTCCAAGTACCCTGAGCTGTTTGCGGAGTTGCTCCGCAGCGGACAATGGAGCGTGCAGGAGCTAAAGAACCTCGCTGGGCTCAACATGATGCGTGTTATGCGACAGGTCGAGAAGGTATGCTGAAAGTATTGTATTCTGTAAGAAAATTTAAATCTTGGGAAAAATTTCCAGTGATGAAAATGATTCCATAATTCAGAGACATCAAGTATATAACCAAAAATAGACGACGAGAGACGAAATGTCATTTAATTTGTTTGAAAATTATTCTGCCAATTTCATTACGGTGACTAATGCGCTCCGATTGGCCAGCCCGAATTCGAAACCCTTCAATGGACCAGTTTAACTTGAGCTTCGCTATAATGGACGAACATTGAAAAATTACATCAAAATTTAATATTGAATTATCGACGAAATGTGACTTTGTTTTGTAATTACATTTTTACTATTTTTCCCACACCACCGAATGGAACAGTCTCCCATTGTTAGAGATATTATCTTTATTACAATAAATACAGAATATTTTTAGAATATACGGGGACGTACACCCAGGTCAGTTGTTGGCGCTGTACTATTCAGCTTTCTAATTTGTGAGTTTAGCTCAAACAAGAGTTGATATTTAAAAGTGATATAAGGCCCATTTGCCTGATGAATTGCCAGGGATGGATGGCCCTTATTTCGTCTATATTTCTGGTTATATACTCGATGTTCAAAGATAATTGTCAAACGATAGATACAATTTTTTTTTGTCAGGTCCGTGACGAGATGCGCACGAATGGAGTAGAACCCGAGGAACACCCCGACTCGCCGACTGACAATGGCAATTGCACTAGCAACGCCTTCCATACGGAATACGTCTAAACGATTCCACATTCCAACACTGTCGAACGTATCTCAAACCTTGTTGAATTAAACAGTTTCATTATCTAACATATAACCAGCAATAATTAAATATAAATAATATATAGAAATATCTTCTTGATTCTTTTGTAAAAAGCTAGCAGTTATTAAGATCATTTTAACCACATTTACTTGGAACACTGTAATTGTATTGATACGTTTTACCATGTTGAACATGATTTGCAAAAGCTGGTTACCGTTAAGCATTATGTCTACGAAATGTTTCAGGAGTCGCAATTTACATTCTTTCACTACTTAAATCTAATCTATAAAATACGGAATGATTTGATTTGATATACACACAACTAAGCTACCATGAGCACGACGTGACATAAATGGGTTAGCGTTGAACGTTATCCTTAAGCTGCCATTTGAAACCCGTAATCAATCAACAGGTCGCGTAATTAGGGCAGCGGTGGGTGAAACCAGCGGGTGACATTTATCGACCTGCAATATTGGACACCTCTAAAGCTTGCCAATTATACTTATAATTAAATGAAATGGGTGTTCGTTATAATTTCCAAAACTCACACATTAGATATTGATTCTTGTTTCACACTCTAGTTCAAGCGAATACATTTTATCAAAACATGTTTCTCCGACAGTCTTTTCAATTTCCCCGGAGCACATTTTGTTTCAGCATAAATAGTAAGAGAGAGAAAGTGTTCAAAATTTATGTAAAAGTGAAGACAATGTAGTACTTTTGATGTTCTTACATTCTTTAGAAACTATTACGGGATAGATAAGCGGGTAAATTTGAAATATTTATTTGTTTTCAATGTATTTCATTTAATAAACGGTATTGTATTGTTGCTTTTACCTTTAGAGACTTATATACAAAACAGAACAAGAATATATTCACCAAAATATAAATTTCTCATTCAACATAAATGTCAATCTAGAATGTATTAGATACGTTCGGCAGTTAGGGTATATACCGACAATATCCGATGGTCATTTGATGTTACCTATATGCTCGAGTGGAAAATCGTACGCACCAGGATTACCTCCAACTACTTCGCGAGGGCATAAAAACTGGCTATTAGTGTTAACCTTTGACGCGTACGAACTTTCACTAATATTCGTAAAGTTTAATACGCGGCTTAACAAGCTACTTTTTACTTATATCCGTCAACCTAGTCAAACGTGTTTTACGAAACCTTAATCATACGCTGTTATGAACAAGGCGGCACGCTGAAGAGTAGCTAGTCGAACCGCGTCCATCAATTATATTCAGATTTAGTAAGTGTAATCAGTGTTGTAGATGCATGTGTGTACACTGTGAACTATGCACTCCTTCCTTCAGACTTCGTGATCGGTCACGTTTTCATGTCACCAGACTGCCTAATCTTCGTCTCTGCAGGTCCAGTGACCCACTTCTCTTACCTTCAGTCCAGTTTGGTCAGTTTCATCGATCACTCACTTTTTCTATTCGACGTCTAAATAATGGCTTCAAAGTTAAACGGTAAAATGCATCACAAGGATATTGGATATATATGAGTTTTTTATTCCCTTTAATTATTTTAAACATTCAAAAAAATGTAATAGTATAGTTTGAAATGTTGGTAGGCTCGAAACAGTAGTTAGAACAAAAGGTAACAAAAAAGAAAAAAGTTAAATTGGAATAAAAATAAACTAAATGGAAAGCTTAATCTAAGCGATAAGAGAGAGTCGTGGTAAATTGCGAAACTATTTTTATTTACTATTGTAATAATTAAAATATAAAATAAAGAGTTTGAATAGGAATGTAGGTAGCGAATAAATTTTAAAAAGTTTAATACGTAATATGGTTTTTAGATAATGAAACCCTTTTTTTAATGTCAAAGAATGTATATTTCTAGTTTACATGAGGATAGAGAAATAAAAACTATTAGAAAGTCACAGAAGTATGTTTCGAACACAATGGCTATGTCTTCAAATCTTTCCAGGATTTGAAAACCCTAAAAAAACACGAATCGTCGTGAAAGAAACGTAGTGGGTTACTTTTTTCTAGCCGCTTCAGCGGTACTTGTAATCTGTCTGTAGAAAGTTGTATTGCCATCTATTCATTCAATAAACGTACGTATATCTTAAATACATATGCTTTTCCACAAACGGATTCTGTTCAGTTGACTCAGAATATGTAATAACTCATACCAAAAACGCAGATTCGGGCCTTACATAAGTGGATTATCTGTTGTATCGACAAAACTATAGCAAAGTGCTATACGATCCATTAAGAATAACGTGATAGCACCTCTAGCTTATTAAAGTAATTTATATTTTTCACTTACATATTGTCTTTAGCAGAGCCATCGGTACAGTAAGATTAATAATTTATATATCCTAGAATTAATCATACTTATTGGTAATTGTCAATCGTTAATACCACAACTTCTGCCAATTCTGTTTATTTGTGTTTTTGTTTTGTTAACTTTGATTCTGTTTGTCCACGTCAATAAGCCCTCCCCGTACCTACCTAACTATAAGCCACTCGATCTCCCGATTGATTGAGCTGTGAATCTTTATACACTTACATAGTATATTTATGTGATATTGTGAACTATTTCTTAGTAAAATTACGACTGAACAATTTTTGAACCTTTATCACGAGGCGCGACGACGCTTCGTCTGAAATCTGGCTGTTATTTTGTGATTCGTTTTTAATAGTATTTTATTGTAAAACGTGTCTTTGAAACACAAGCGCACACCTTCTATGTAACATGGTTTTCGTATTTACGCCGCTTTTGCACTATCCCATTTAATTTAGACTGATGTAATTTTCCTATCACATATACGGCACACCCATCTGATACAATTTCCATTAATCGAATTGAATTCTTGTATATATTCGACTCCTTATTTTTTCTAAGGTTGATTTGTATTATATTTATATAATATTTATCTTCATCATCATCATATCAGCCGGAAGACGGCCACTGCTGAACATAGGCCTCCCCCAAAGATCCCCGGCTGTTGCTATACAAATATTTATAGTTACAATAAATGTAATGGTGTATACGCATATATATATTTTCTGTGTTATTTTCGTTTTACTTGAGTATTGTAGCACAGATTACTTTTAACACTATCAAATTGTTTATACACTATGTATTGACAAGTGACAGTCTTTCCTTTTTGAATTCAGCTATTACTAATACACACTGCAGAAAGGCTCACTATCAATTAGTTTCCAGATATGCCCCGGGAAAATAGCGGGTTGAAACATAATTTTCTAAAATGCCCTTTTGCACACATGATACGATAGCATCGCCGTAACGTATATAGATAATGTTTGAATGTTCGATATAGATGAGCGACTGATCGCTTCATCTCACGACACATTCGATTGGATACAGGTTAATATTGGCATACCTAATACACACGATTGAAATAGTGACGTAAACTCGCCAACCTAACGTAGCGACCGAATTCAGGAACTGAATTCTCTGAAAAATCGCCTATTGATAATGCTATAAATATCTATAATAGTATGTGCAGAGGTTCTAATAGCCAGTCACATAAATAATGCTACCCCGCGCCCCGATCTTCTCCGCCAGGCTTTCTTTCATAATAATTAGATACCGAGGAGCTTTCCAATCGAATTTTGGTGTGCGCTTGTGTGGTACTCGGCGCATTGCTGCATCCCTGCATCCCTAACCCCACTTGTCCCCTGCCGCTGCGCTCACGCAGTAGCAACGCGCCGCGTTACCAATGTCTAACTGTTTTATATTTAATACACGACTTGAATATTAAACACTTGCTGTACAATACATTTGTGTTTTATTTAAATTATTTTCCTGACCTTTTTTGGTACAAGTAGTTCAAAATGATGTAATGTACGATACAGATTGTACATTTGTGTACTCATGTCATGTACGTAGTCCTACAAGTGTCGTACCCACTTGGCATTTCTGCAAACTACGCTACAGTCCTACGTGTGATTTGTCTATGAAAAATGTCCATAATCACCATTGACTTACAATTATATGGACGTCGGGTCCGCGCTAAAAAGTGTCCGAACTTATAGGGTGTTAAAATCGTATACAGAGCGTCATTCACGCTTTAGTCTTCGTTTGTTCGACTGACAGCGAAGCAAGCAAAATTAGACAGTACTGCGATAACATTACAATTTAAATTCAACGTTTTAGCTTTTTCATATTCCTTTACATGTCACTACGTTTAAATAGGTTGACTTGGGACATTTTTTTCGTGGTTTTTGTATTAGACCCGTCGTCCATTTATTTGTAAGTCAATGATAATCACAATAACTTTTGTGCCTTTAGATTTGTGCCGTAGCATTCTTAGTTCTGCAGTAAGGAAACACGTAAAGCGCTCTTAAAGGTTATTATTTTCTATATTTTATATGTAAGGTACTTAATTCGGTAAACTTTTAAAATAATATTTTTAAATAATTGTTGCGGGCATTTATATTAGTTTATTAAATGTCAGTCTTAACCTAATGATTTAACCCCTGTGACATTTTATAGTGCATTACGAGACTTGAGACTCGACAAGTTATGGCAATAAAGAAATAGATGAAATGCGTAAGCACATAATATGTACCCGCGGCGGTGGTGTTAGTTTATGTTGGAATATTCCCCTTGGCGAAGCTCCAAATGACTCTTTGAAACAATCCAGCGCACGCCAACGAGTTATGACTACGCATCCCCTCTATATATCTAGATTTGTATTCAAACTATACTTGAGAAAAAAGTAAATGGGCATGTATTTAAACGATGATGTATTTTAAATTTGCAAAAGCAGCAGGCTATAAAATCTAAACGATCATCGTTTTTAATGATTGATCAGAGGATCAGATCAGATCAGAGGAAAGAGGAAGAGAAGGAGAAGGATATGGCTCAGAGATCTCTATCTCTGAGCCATAAAATAAATTACATCAATGAATATTTTAAAATGGTCCGAGTTACGCAAAATATGTCCGATTTGATAAATTCACTTTGATAGTTTTTTGTTGTGTTTCTAAATAAACAAATGAGCATTAAAAATAAAATTCTGATACTAATTTTTAACCGACTTCAAAAAAAGGAGGAGGTTCTCAGTTCGACTGCTTTTTTTGTATGTATGTTACGCGATAACTCCGGTATTTGTGAACCGATTTTCATGATTCTTTTTTGTTGGAAATAGGGTCCCATTTCATTTTGAAGAAAGTCATCCACCAAAAAACCATCCATGAGTAGCTGATCACGCATGAACATTCATTTTTATAAATAGCGCCTAAGTTTTACTTAAGGAGCAATTATTTTAATGGTTAATTGGTATTGCTATTCTACCATTCAAGGCGTTTTTCTCTCAATATACTTTGAGTAGTGATAACCGATTTTTATTATCTCCTGTGTCAAGTCCTGTATCGTGGTGAACTAGGAGATATTTCAATAAAACTTGGCAAATAGATATAATTTCACGTACTTCTGAGGTCGGTTTTTTTAGTTCTCTGTACTAACTATTAAAACTAAGTAAATTCAAGATTTATTTTTTATTTAAACACTTTATTGTACCACAAAGTAACTTACAAATTTTCAGAAACAATTTAAATATTTGTGTACAAAGGCGAGCTTATCCCATAAAGAGATTTCTTCCAACTAACCTTTGAAAATCTGAGAGGAAAGTTGGTTTTTGAGGTGGCACTAAAAATAGATAAGTAAAGAAATGAAATATACTATACTCAATAAATACACAGATAAATTTAATAAATCAAATGTACATACGAATATATATATGTATATTAAATAATGTTGATACATTAATACATACAAAGTCTATAATAAATTGAATGTACAGAATAAAACTATAAATAAATATATCAAACGTAAATAAATATTTCAAAAGCTCTAACAAGTGGAGTCTGAACAATCCCAAAAGTTCAAAAGAGAACCCTTGAAAACCCGAACCGAAGGCGACTGTCTGACCTCGACCGGGAGAAGGTTCCACATACGGGCAGCATTTACTGTGAACGAGTTCGAATATTTTTGGGAACTGTGTTGTGGAAGGACGAGGGACAAATTGGTGCCAGAACGCAGGCGGTCACCCATAGCCTGACGGTATTGAAAACGCTCAGGTAGATAGCTAGGTGAAGTGGGATGGAACAGGATTTTATAGAGGAAGCATTAAAAGTGAGCATTTCTACGTAAACGAATACGCAACAACTTCAACTCATCTCTAAACTTGGAAATGTGGTCGTACTTTTTCAATCCAAACACAAATCTGATACATTGATTTTGCAGCCGCTCCAATTTATTAAGAAGGTGCTCCGAAAGATCAAGATAGGAGACGTCACCATAGTCCAGAATAGGAAAAAGATGAGTGCGTATTAGCATAAATTTGGTAGACAGAGGAAGAAAGTATTGCATCCGCTTGAGGGAATGAAGCGATGCAAGGATTTTACGACTTACATCGGCGACATGCTCCGACCAAGAAAGTGTCTGATCCATTATGATGCCCAAATTTTTAACTGAAGTGAAAAAAGGAATAATGGTGTCATTCAAAACTAAATTGGGCATCATCATAGACTCAAACTTGGAGATGGAATGGCGACTGCCAATAATTATGGCTTGGGACTTTTGTGCATTTAAAAGAAGTCCGTAGTTCTTAGCCCATACCGAAACCTTTTGTAGGTCGGAATTCAATGTGCCGATAGCAGTAACTACATCTTCAAGACGGGCTGCAGTATAGATTTGAAGGTCATCGGCATAGAGATGGAAAGAAGACGTGAGTGATGATGTAATTCCACCGATAAAGACCGAAAAAAGTATAGGTGATAAAACCCCACCCTGCGGAACGCCAGCCGTAAGGCTACACACTGGTGTAGCCTTACGGCTGCCGAGTGCATGTCACCGGTCTTTACGAGCTGGGAACGATCAAATAAATACGAACGAAACCAGGATTCGGCTAAGGGAGGTAGATTTAAAGTTCTAAGCACAGCAAGAAGCAAATTAAAATCAACAGTACTCAAAGCACTGCTGAAATCCACTAAAGTCAGGACAGTAACTTTTTTATTTTCTATATTAAGACGAATGTCGTCAGTGATTTTCACCAGAGCAGAAACTGTGCTATGGCCCGCTCGAAAACCAGACTGCAGATGGTTGAAAATATCGTAACGTAGGAGGTGGTTAGCGAGTCGATTATGGACATAGTGCTCAGGGATTTTGGACAATACAGGAAGTATGGAGATAGGGTGGTAATGGGAGAAAGAAGAAGGATTTGATTTTTTAGGGAGAGGAATTACATAAGCTTGTTTCCATACAGTGGGAAACACACCACTGGAAAGGGAAAAATTAAGGATATGAGCCAGGATAGGAGCTACTAGGTCCTGTATTCGAGTGATCATATCAAGACTCAAACCGTCATTACCAACAGCCTTCGTGGTGACAGACTTAAGTATTTTCAACACATCTGCTGTCGTAACCCTTCTAAAATCAAAAGAGGCTGAAGCAAGACAAGGTGCATTGGCCAGGACAGATAAAGTTCGCGATTTTATGACAGAATCTAAACATACTGGGGAAGATGCAAAGTAGTCGTTCAGCGCGTTAAGATCGACATTGAAGGGAAAGACATGATCAGCTTTACCGATACCCAGTGACTTCAAATATTTCCACATCTTAGTATGCGAACAACCTTCGATAGTGGAGTGAATATGTTTACGCCTGGCGTTCCTACAGAGCTTGTTGCAGCGGTTACGTAACTCGATGTAGGACTCACTATTGATTTTGGTTGGATTCTTCCGCAATCTGATATTTGCTCTGTTGCGCCTCTCCATAACCTCCTTGATATCTGGCGTGAGCCAAGGGGCGGGGAAATGTTTGACTCGGACAACTTGAAGTGGAGCATGCTTGTCAAAGATGGTCAAAATAATAGAGTTAAAAGCTTGAACCATTTCATTCACGTCGTCCGCTCCAAACACTAGCTCCCAATCAGAATTCAGCACATCATCAAAAAGGGCATTTTTGTCTGTTTTACCATAATTGCGGAGCATTAAGGTTTTATGTCTGCGCTTAGGTGGACGAATTTTGAACGAAGCATAAATTAAATCGTGTGACGAAAAAGCAGCAGCATTAAACTGTCCATGAGAATCAACCAGCTCAGGAGAAGAAGTGATGATCAGATCAAGAAGAGAAGGTTAACCATTATGCGGAAAGTGAGTGGGATACAACTCGAGGCAATTCAAAAAAAGTGAGTGGAAGAGTGAAAGCAACTTCCTCGATCGGCAGTCCCTCTTAACAAGGCAGGTATTGAAATCACCCATGAGTATAATATGTTCGTAGCGGGTACGTAGATCAGCCAGAACCGACTCTAGTTGCTCAAAATAGTCAACTCTTAGGTGAGGACTGTAAAAAACTCCCAGTAGGGCCCTAGTGTGATGAAGAGTGACTTCCAAAAAAAGATATTCAGGAGAGTCCGCGCTAGTCACCGACTGTGCTACAATCTCGCAGTCAATGTCACATCGTAGATAAATCGCTACGCCACCTCCACCAACCATCCTCATACGACCGCCCTGGGATCCAATGGTGTAGGCTCGATCGTTACGAATGAGTCTAAAACCTGGTAAAGGGTACTGAGTAGATGGTAGTGAAGGTTTAAGCCATGTCTCCGAAATAAGGACTGCATGAATATTTTTGCTAGTGAAAGATGTCACGAGATCGTTATAATGACTAGCAAGTCTTTGCGCATTAATATGCACAACGTTAAAGTTTTTCGGTAGAGATGAGAAAGCAACCTTCAGTCTTTCCTCAAGCGAGGGCATGTCATCCTCTGCATCCGAAAAAGCAGTTGCAGAGGACGACAAAGAGAAATATTCAGAATCCGAATCAGTGTTCAAAACATCCGACATGGAGCTGATATAATTATAGTTTATGTATAAATAATAGTGTTTATAAATATAATATAAATATAATATTATATAGTATAATATAATATAATATAATAGTGTTTATGAAGACAAATTAACCTTTCCTTTTCAATCAGCTTTCGCCAGCAGCTATTGCGTGCGCGTGCGCGTGTGCATGTGCGTGTGCGCGTGCGCGTGTGCGCGTGCGCGTGTGCGTGTGCGCGTGCGAGTGCGAGTGTGAGCGTGCGCGTGCGTGCGTGTGTGTGTGTGTGTGTGAATGCGTGAGAGATGCCGTTAAGTATTTATACAATTCATTACGTCATCAATAAGGATTTTTATATGTTGCGACTGAAAGTGGCAGTAGGCATCGTGGTGTGTTACCAATCATCACTGCATTTACAAAATTAAAAAAAAAAATAATATAAATTCTGGTACATAGAAAATTATAAGGGACTGTAAATTAAAAACGAGTAAGTACTTATAAATATTACTGTTAACTTATGAACTAATGAACGTCATTCATTACATTAATCTGTGGAGGTAAACACTACCATTTTGTGTTATATAAAAAAAATTATTCACATTTAAGACAAGTAAATAAGTAAGTTATCTAGTGTTAGATACGTACGAGACGACGATATTGCTAAGTCATTACCAGTGATCGGAATTGAGGGAGTTTTTATACCTAAAGTTTGAACGTTTTCTTAGTATGGACATACCCATTTCGTGATATGATCAAAAAATATCCCGGGATACGTATTACTTGAACTAATTTAAATTACTATTGAATAAATTCATAATACTACTGAATAAAATTAATATTGTTGTATTACGTTTTATTTATACGTAGGTATTTATTTATAATAATTATAGTGTTTAGTTTGACTCACTAAAGTAATTGTTCTTTCAAAAGGAGAAATATATCTAAGATCGGTACAGAATGTGTAGCAGTCTTCGCTGATGCTGTTATTAACATAAACATAAGTACTACATACATAAAATGGTAAAAACAAGATGTTCGTCACACAAAATAAAAATTTTTCAAGTTTTTATCAGACTTCGTTGTGGTCAAACGGACACTTTGATGAGTTTTTTTTAAGATGAACTGCCAAAATGAGGTGATGCAATTTCGGTGAAAAATGGTACATTTATATGTTCTGGTTCCGTATTGAAATATTTGACTTGGTAATTTAAACATAATCGACCTTACTAACCAACATTCTGGTATTAAAAAAAACCAGAAAATTAAACTAAAACTAAACAACCTTTGCCCTTTGTTAAATATCGACGGTTTTTATAGTTTATCTTATCTTGTTTCTGTACTGTGTAAAAGAGATAACAGTTACGGCTTTCCACGTTGTGTGAAAGAGAAGCTATTACTTATTTCTGCAGCGAAATATCCGTGCAAAAAACTCTTGTAAAATCTTTTGCTGAGTGCGCACGTGTTGTGAAACTAAAGTGTTGACCCCGGCTTGTTATTTTGGAATTTCACCGGCTTTGTTTGACAACTACGGCTTGATTTTGTGGGCTGTACTACAAACGAATTTGATATTTGCTATTTTCTTATCTTCAGTGTAAAAATATTTGCAAATTTAAATTTGCTATCTAAACTTTTTTTATTTATATTTTATGACTTTATTAATAAATAATACAACGCACTATTGCATTTTAATTATGTAACTTGCAAAGTAATAAAAGAAGTCAAAATTTTTGATGATTTGATTATAAAAATGTTGAAAAGTATCATGATATGCCGGTTATTATTGCATCATATTACAAAACAAGACAACACCGAAATCCCTGCTTTAAAAATGTTTTATGAGGGTTAACTTTATTATCCCTGTTGTTGACATTCAAGTAAAAACGCCTGATAATATTGAACCTAGCATAATTTCTCCATTCAAATCCATCTAAAAAGACCACGTTACCACCATGTCGGCGTGGTGCCAGAACGTGCGATGATAAGAAAGCGACAAAGGGTGCCGCGTGGTGAGACAAAAATCTTTTTTTGTTAGTTTCTAAAGCTAATCTCATTGTCTGAGTGATAACTGGAAAAAAGAGCGAACGAGACAACATACCTGCTTGCGTGCAGTTACATGTAACCCCATTAAGTACAATTTTTGTAATTGTTCTTATTCGATGTTGTGCTTGTCATGCGTTCGGGTGTTATTTTGAGTTTTTCTGTATTTTCTGACAACTTGGCTATCTCACAACGGTTTTTGATTTGCATTGCGATCTGGATTTTGATTTTACTTAAAACGACGACTTTACGCTACGAATCCCTGAACCAGCTTTTACCTGCGACTTGGACTTCATATTTATTTCACTTGCAAGGTAAGAATGAATTTTTTATTATTTATTGTTGAATTTTTAGTTAGACAATCTTTTTAATTAGAATTATTTAAAAAAAGTGGGAAAATACGGCAGAGTTTTAGAGATAAAAAATTAAAATAAATATTTAAAAATAGTAATTCACCCTGAATCTAATAAAGTTACCGAGGTTCGTAAAAATGTGCTAATAAACAGATACATTTAAACTACGTATGTAATATTTACTTATAATGTTTTTAATTTTAGTATAATTTTTTTCTTTTAATTTATCCAGAAAAAAATTACACAAATTACAAAATTATATATTTTTTCTATAACACTGCAATTTTTAATCGTTACACCTATAGGTTTTTGGAATAAAAAGCAGATTTCCGAGAAAAGACCTCAGTAATACCTATACCGTACAGTAGAATACCTATTTAACTTAAAAAAATGATTATGAAGAATGTGTAATTCTACATGTTAAAGAAGAAAATTATTAATTTTATTTTTAAAAGATCTATCTCGTTTCATAACATCCAGATATAAAAGTACCTTCATAAAAGTGACTACCCTGAAAAAAATTATAATTGAATATAACTTCTGAGTTTTACGATATTTGCGTGTGGTATTTTTATGATGAAATGAAAAATATGAGACCTCAATAATAATATAAATATCTTTTCCAAAAACGGCGGGCTTTAGAGAGAAAAAAAAACAAAAAAAATTAGGCACGCTGAATCTAATAAAGTTACGAACTTCGTAAAAGATCTTAAAAGTGCAACTTAAGACGTACTTTTTAACTATGTATACGGCTATTTAGTAGTAAAATTCGACTAGTTCTAAGCGCGCGTTAGCAAAACGCGCGTCGAACGCTCCTAAGAGAACAGGCTCTTAATTTACCAACTATGTGTTTAAAATGTATTTTTGTGAAATAGGCAGTTATATAATTAAGTACTTTTAAAAACTCTGTTTCAAAATGTTTTGACATGGTCATTAGCAGCTTTTTTTTATTTTAGGTATTATCACTATGGAAAATAGACCAAGATCAGAGCTGGTTTATAGCTGGGTTGTCGACTACCCAGAACTGGTTTACGATCCCGCAAGTGGTATCATATTTTGTACAATATGTGAATCCCACATAAAAGCTACTCGTAAAAGCAACGTAGATCGGCACATCATAAACGCACTTCATACAAGACGACGAAAAAGAACCCCGGATGAGTTTTATTTTGATTTAATAGAATTTTTAATATTATGTAACATACCTTGGACACAAGTGAGTAACCCAACGTTACAAAAATTTTTCAACAAGTATATATGTATAAAATGTTGTTGTACTTGCTCAAATAAGGCAGTACCTTCAGAATCATTGCTACGGAAACAATATTTTAACAGATTTTTTCAAACACAATTAAAAGCTACTTACGATGTAATCGGAAACAACAAGATTTGGTTATCACTTGACGAATCCACGGATTTTTTGGGAAGATACGTTGTAAATTTATTGGTGATGCCACTTATACAAAATGTGGCTACCAGACCATATTTAATAGCTTGTAAAATGCTAGAAACAGTGAACAGTATAACTATGTCCGATTTTGTAATAGAATCTTTAAGAAATATGTGGGGAGAATCATTTGAAGAGAAAACAAGTAATGTGTTAATGTTATGCACAGATAGTGTGGCATATATGTTGCGAACTGGACGCCTATTAAAAATTGATTTTCCTAACATTATTCATATAACGTGTTTAGCTCATGCTCTTAACCGATTGGCAGAACAAATTCGTTCACAATACGAGAATGTTGATTCCTTAATATCCAATGTCAAAAAGATATTTCTGAAATCCCCAAATCGGGTCAGAATTTTAAAAAACATGTATCCAAACTTGCCGCTGCCTCCACAACCTGTAATTACAAGGTGGGGCACGTGGCTAAAGGCAGCAACATACTATGCTACACATTTTAGAGAAATATCGAATGTTTTAAACAGTCTTCCGAGTACTCAGAACATGAAGAAAGCTTTTAATAAGGCCGCCAAGAAGTGCAAAAGCATGTTACGTAGGGCCAAGTTCGACCATGTGCGCCGCATAGGAGCCAAGCTTGCCTCTTATCCAGCAGGCAGCAAATCCTTTTGGTCCCTGGCCAAAGCGGTCGAATCGAACTTTTGTCGCCCATCTTTGCCACCTCTGCTGAGGCCGGATGGCTCGCTGGCTCATACTGCGGAAGAGAAGGCGAATCTCTTTGCCTCACTCTTTGCAGAAAATTCGCGTCTAGATGCCGCAGGGACCCTACCACCTACTTTACCTCAGGCTGGCTGCACTATGGCGCCAGTTCGCATACGCCAAAAAGAGGTACTTAGAACTCTGCGAAATCTAGACGTGAATAAAGCTAGCGGGCCAGATGGAATTCCAGCAATAGTCCTTCGTAACTGTGCACCTGAGTTGTCTCCTGTTCTCACACGCCTGTACCGCCTCTCACTTGAGACTGGTGTAGTTCCCAGATCGTGGAAGCTTGCAAACGTGCAACCTGTACCAAAAAAGGGAAGCAGAGCTGACCCTGTCAACTATAGACCTATCTCAGTCACTTCCATACTCTGCAAGACTATGGAACGTGTACTCAACAACCGTCTCCTATCGTACCTTGAAGACAACGATCTCCTCAGTGATCGCCAGTACGGATTCCGACGAGGGCGATCTACTGGGGATCTTCTTGTGTATGCCTGTCACATATGGAGCGAGGCTATAGAAAAGCAAGGCGAAGCACTTGCAGTGTCTTTGGACATTTCTAAAGCCTTTGACAGGGTCTGGCACGCAAGCCTTTTAAGCAAGCTTCCCTCTTATGGGCTTCCCACTGACCTTTGCAATTGGATCTCGGATTTCTTGAGCGAACGTTCGATTCGAGTGGTCTTAGAAGGCTACTCTTCCGAACATATGGCGATAGATGCCGGAGTTCCTCAGGGTTCCGTACTGTCTGCAACTCTCTTTCTGCTGCATATCAATGATATGTTAATTCCAGGTACCTTTGCGTATGCTGATGACAGCACAGTTGTAGATAGGTACTTGACCAATGCAAGGGTCAGTGGAGAGGAAATCCAGTCTTGTCGAGAGTCCATGGTTAGCCGTTTAGATTTGACACTCCAGGCAGTCTCCGATTGGGGCAATGCCAATCTTGTCAAATTTAACGCTACCAAAACGCAGGCGTGTCTATTCTCCACAAAACGGAGTCCCTTTGAGCTGACTCCGACTTTTCGTGATATATCCATACCGATAGCCGATTGTCTCCAGCTACTTGGAATGGACCTGTCGTCCAATTTGAACTTCGGCAGAAACATTGAATCCACGGCCAAAAATGCAGCAAGGAAGCTTGGGATCCTTTCCAGGGTGAGGCGGTACTTTACACCGGGACAGTTGCTCCAGCTGTACCAGGCACAAGTCCGATCGTGCATGGAGTACTGCTGCCACCTTTGGGATGGCTCTGCGACATATCAACTGGCCACTTTGGATTCAATTGACAACCGTGCCAAGAGACTTATAGGTGACTCGGAATTAGTGGAGGCGAAGCTGCAGAGCCTTGAACACCGCCGTAAAGTTGCCTGCTTATCGGTATTTTACAGGATATATCACGGAGAGTGTGCGATGGAATTACATGATTTAATTCCGCCTTCCCCTTTCCATCACCGGGGGACTAGGCGTAGGCTTGGGTTCCACCCCTATGTTGTGGATATTCCAAAGATTCGCACGAAGCGTTACGCTTCCACATTTATATGGCGAACGGCTATGGAGTGGAATTCCCTGCCTGCAGACTTGTTCCCTGAACGTTATAACTTGGACCTTTTCAAGGCGAGAGTGAATAGGCATTATTTAGGTGTGCATGCTCCATCGTCGACCTCATCGTCACTTTCCATCAGGTGAGATGGAGGTCAAATGCGCACCTATATTTTATAAAAAAAAAAAAAAGAAAAAAAAAAAGTCTTAACAGCAATGAGTCTATATCAATTAAAAAAGCAAAAAGAGTCATACGAAATGAAAATATCGTATCAGAGCTTAATTTTATTAATGAATATTTCACAATAATAGACGAAGCACTTACTGAAATACAAACAAAAAAAATATCAATAATTGATTCATTTTTAATTTTTGATAAAGTCAGGTCTTGTTTAAGTTGGACCTCAAACGAATTAATAAATAGTAAGATAGAAAAAGTACTAGATCGAAATCCCGATTATGATGTAATTAGAGAAATAGGTGAAAAAATTGTGAAGGGAAATGAAACAGATTACGAAAATTTTTTCAAATTTGCGCCTCTTACGTCTGTGGACGTTGAGAGATCTTTCTCAACCTTCAAGTGGATATTAAATGTAAAAAGAAATAGACTTAAAGAAGAAAATATAGAAAAAATAATGATTATCTATTTCAATTCTTTACAAGAAAGGGAAACAGATCTAGTACAGGAAGAATGATAATTTTTCCTCTTTGAAGCATTTACCCCTAGCGCAAGCCATACAGAACTGGCTTCTAACGCTGGCATGGCGCGTGCGTCTTCTCGATCGATTCAAATTTCATGCTTATCGAAATAAGGAGCAAATTAAAAATGCGTGAGGAGTGATCCGCCATTTCAGCGCACGTGCTCTATTGCCGTCATGTGTGTTTTGTCCAGTTTGTGTGGTTTGCGCCTAGGGTGTCGATATCCTCTTTAAATATGTTCCTGACTTTTATTACAGTTGATTTCGATTTTTTGTTAAGCTATATTTTATTTTTATAAATGAGACATGAGTAAAATATATTTTAAATATATATAATTTTATTATTTTATTTTGTATTAATTATTCCCAAGTCCAACTTTTTATAGACGAAACTAAAGATACTAATAAAAATGAATTTCCAGCAAAGTAACGCCTGAATCTATAAATTATTTGTAGATAATTAATAGATTCAGGCGTTACTTTGCAGAAGTCCATGTTGATGAAAATGTAAGTTAATTAATTTGCTACTCCGCTAACCCAGTGACAGTTAAACCATGCAAAATAGCCACGCTTGTGTTGAATATATTTTTTTTTATGCAGATAAATAACTATTTCAAGAAAGTATTTAAACGTCTTTACTTTTTTTACTGGACTGGCTCTGAAATTATTAAATTCGTTTTAGGCACTCACCAGCCGCTCGCTAAGTCCTAACCTTGGTAAATTAATTTTTTCTTCTTAATTTACTCAAAAACTATAACCTGCGGAGTAAAAATTATAAGAACAAAAAGTATTTATTTATGTCTTATCTATCCAAAACAATCATTAGACAACTTAAAACAAAAAAAAAATCTATCGGAATTTTTTAACTCCAGTAGTCTTGGTAAATAAATTTTTTCTCCTTCATTTACTCGAAAACTATCGCTTGCTGAGAAAAATTAATAAGAACAAAAAGTGTTTATTTAAGTCTAATCTTTCCGCAGCAATCATTAAAAATAATTTAAAACAAAAAATCTATTCCGGTTAGTACCGGGATTTGTAAAAGGGAATGTCCACATTATTCTTAACGTTGCTCAAAGTTTCGATATAAAAACTCCCTCAATTCCGATCACTGGTCATTACACATTGGGGCGCGCTTACGCACACATACATTATATTTCTCCCCTTAGCTTAGATAAACATTGTAATATCTTAAGCTAACAAAATATGGTAACTTATAAT
This sequence comes from Hyposmocoma kahamanoa, assembly GCF_003589595.1. Classification (NCBI taxonomy): domain Eukaryota; kingdom Metazoa; phylum Arthropoda; class Insecta; order Lepidoptera; family Cosmopterigidae; genus Hyposmocoma; species Hyposmocoma kahamanoa. The sequence goes on along the minus strand of NW_020653200.1, from coordinate 16,551,233 downwards.
ATAACAGGGCTCGCCTGAATCTCCTGAAACTCATCATCGTCAGGCTGCTCGACCTTCAATGGCATTGGCGAGCTCTGTGGCTCACCCACTACTAACCCCGTGTTATGCTAATCGAAGACTGCCCGGGACCAGGAATACTTACCAATTCCGATATCTATTACCTTTCCTCACCGGCACTAGATTATGATTACACTACAGTTGATCTTCATTGTCAATGTTTACGACGATGAACTAGAACTTTGTACATTTCTCGTACGCTACTTTATCGATTTTATTTACAATTTTACCTCTGGACCAAGAAAATTTACGATTTTGTGTAATATTTTGGTTCTTCCGAGAAACAGTGGGTGTTATTAACATGGTCTATTCTGCAAATACTGATTGTTTTTCATAACTTTCTCGAGTTCTAAGTTTCCGACTGGCAGTCGAAAAACCAGTCGAAAATTTCTGTAATAAAGCAAATATTTGAAGAGTTTGAAATTTGAATTTCGTACTCCTTGCCAACTTATTAAACTTGTCCTAATGCCGTTTTTAAGGCGAGTCACCGGAAGAGAACCGGGAAAAACTGTTTTGCTAGATCAAATAGTTTAGGTATTTACCACTAAATAACGATATTGCAAAAATATACGCTACACCTAAGGATATTGTCCAAAGAATGTGCTAATTTGTTACACGATAGGATGTAATTAACCCCATCATACAAAATGCCGAAAACGGACTAAAATAAAAGTCTAAAACGAATAACGTAAAAATTAAATATCTAACTTTGTACACAATTTTTATATGGAGATATTTATCTTTAGATACTACAGAGAACCATTTAAATTTTTATTTTCAACTGAAGCCCTATAGTTATTGAATGGGTAGTATTTAACCGCTCAACTAAAAAGTAAGTTTTTTCACAACCAAATATGCCACTTCCCTAACAAAAGTACTAATTGCACATCAAAATATATACATGAAAAGAAAATTAATTTAGCATTATGTACTAAAATTAATGCATAACATTTTATCGCAATGAATATCTAACATCTAAATACATATCTAATATTTCTGGCATACAACAAACATATGACCACAAATTTATGAGAAAAAACATACCTATTTAACCGCCTCCATGGCCGAACGGTTACCATGCCGGAGTGCCACGCAAAACTCACGAGAGAAATAAATGTAGGCCACGCAAATACTTGTATGGCCTACATTTATTTCTCTCGTGAGTTTTGGTGTTATTTGTGATTATCTATGTGTGTGTCCATGGCCCCCCCAACACAGAGATTCCCTAGTGTGGGGCTATGTTGAGTGTGTGCATTATTATTATTATTTCACTAAAAGGTGCATCAGTCTATCGGAATGAAACACCATTTCATTTGACATAATTTGTCCAAAACAATAAGATAAGAAAAAAATAAGAAAAAATTAAAATTGCACACAAACATTGCAACAAAGTCCAATGCTTGAAAGTCGTAGTTCTTTCTTTGTATTTTCAACTAAAGGTTGAATTTAGTTCCAATATTATGAATTGCTTCCAAGATAATCAGCTCCAAAGCTTAAAACAAAAAAGCAGAAAATAATTAATAAAAGAAAAAATAACTGATGATAATAAAACCTTTGCCCAGCAGTGGGACATAATAGGTTAATAAAAAAAACAAAACGCAGGACGTCCACGCGTCCTTTTCTTTCCGATTAGAACATTTTTGGCGTCTGCTGATGGTACCACATACATGAGCCGGATCGCGAGCCCTACAACATGACTATTTGCATTTATAGTTTTTTTAAAAGTGAGGGCAGTTGCACAGCGTTCTAGCTCGTTCTTTATTCGGGCATATTGTACCAGACTCAAGATTGCGAGATATGCGAAAGAGACAAAAAGTCCCGATTATTTTCAGTAAATCAGATGACATTTTTGAAATAATGTTATGCTATATAAATTGTTATTTAGCTAAGAGTTAATTTAAATTGAAGTGCAATCAGTATTTTTGTTATGTAAATCCATATTTTTGTTAATGAATGAACACTTTCGTTGTACACTGAGAAATTAGCAGAGGTCTAGTTTTGATACATGTTTTTAAATTATTTTTGATACTAGTTTTGTTAGACAGTTGTTTTATTTGTAGTGAAATATTTTTTTAGATGTGAAAGTTATTTGAATAATGAACATAATTTGACATGTATTAAGTTTTCTGATATGCACTTAAATATTTCCCTTATTAAATTCACATTTATCCCAAAATTTACACGTTGCCTTGCAGTTTAACGGCTCGCCGCGCCGTCATCAGGCGCTTGTCACCGTCGAATTTGTCAGCGCGCGGATTGTGGGACGCGAGAAGTGATTCCTCACACCTCACCTCCTAAAATCGAGGCTAGTGTTGAAATACCTCGCCTTAATAACTTTAACATTCGACATAAATAACTTTCCACCTGTCCGTTGGTAGCTGAATGGGTTGTACGACTGTGGTGTTACGTACGGTATACCATTCAAACTACAAAGACTCAAATTCACGAAAAGTAAATGATGTACCATTATATATAACGTGCACAGCACACAAACGTTTGCCGACATAAACAAGTACAGTTTTTCGTAGTAGAGGAAATAACGCATTTCGTGTTATTTAAAAAAATATAATATATATAAAAATAAGTGCGCATTTGACCTAACAAAGTGACGATGAGGTCGACAATGTAGCATGTACACTTAAATAATGCCTATTCACACTCGTTCGTGGTTATTCACTAAATGGTTATCACTAATTTCATGTTTCTTACCACGGTATGACTTCTTTTTATTTTCCCGATATTTAGGAACGGTTGCACGCTCCGTGACCACGGGTTGACCGCTCCACCGTAGAGCGTCCAACCGTTCCGAAATATCGGGAAAATAAAAGTCATACCATGGTAAGAAACCTGAAATTAGTGATAATTATTTATATAGTTAAGTTATAACATTCTCTCAACTCCCTAGCCATAAAATTAGGCAGCCAATCCACAACATAGGGTAGGACCCATAGTGGTGACTTTTAAACACAGGTTGCATGTTTGCAAGCTACCACGACCTGAGATCTGCACCAGTCTCAAGTGAGAGGCGACACAGGCGTGTGAGAATAGGAAACAACTCTGGCGCACAGTCACGAAGGTCTATTGCTGGAATTCCATCAGGCATGCTAGCTTTATATTGATTGATTGATTTATCAAGTCTAGACTCCGCAGAGTTCTGAGTACCTCTTTTTAGCGTATGCGAACTGGCGCCATAGTGCAGCCAGCCTGAGGTATAAAGTAGGTGATGGGTAATCTGCGGCATCTAGACGCCAACTCTCTGCAAAGAACCAGGTGAAGAGATTCGCCTTCTTTTCCGCAGCATGAGCCGCCTGGCCTCAGCAGAGGCGGTAATTCGAATTCAATTCAAATATGTATCGAACATGACAAACGACCATTAAATACGTGCAACCATTGATGTAAAACGGCTGCGGAGAGTAATCTTAATGGATGGAAGGATAATCCTATTGCGCTATAGGCGCGCGCGCTATAGTCGGACGCATCTGCACGCACATGTCACTCAAGCCTGTTATGCTTTCGAGCGCTGTGTCGAGTCCTGGAAACTAAAACCTAGATCGGGGTCTCCGCCTAGAGTGTTAACTATGCCGAAGTGGGGTTGATGTAACTCAGATTGAATTGCATTTTGTAATTTTGCTGGAATCGCAATTTTGCAACCCTCCTTTACGAACGGCTGTCTTATACAGTCGTTCCCAAATAAAGGTGAAATCGATAGAAGTGATACGGTTTTAAACTCATATCGTGCGTCTTGTACAGCCAATCGCTTGATACAAAAGTTATAAACCTTGTTAAAAGAGACATCTTTTGTAGGCTCTTCGCGTAATTGGCCCGACGTTACGGGTAGGCATCCCCCTCCGCCTCCTGGGCACCCGGCTTCTCAGACGCCAGCCCGTCTGAGAAGCCGGGTGCAAGATAAAAAATCCGCATTATTATCGACACTCCGTACGTAAATGATACTGTGATTTTAGCTGCTTAAAAGCAGAGCATACCTTTGAACCCTATTAGTACTGCCGGCATTCCATGATGTGGGTCAAATTTCGATACCACTAGCTTATGGTCGGTTCTGAGAATTAACGAAACAGCTTGTACTACTTCCTTAGGCCAAATACTAGAGTAGTCGCTTCTTTTTAAATTCGGCAGCGTTCTTGACGCGAATGATATCAGCCGTTCGGACCGGATATTTTATTCATTTCATAGGTTAACAAATTACGTGAATATGCTTTCTATAAATATTTCTCGATTTCGATTATCGATCCGTCGCAATGCTTTACCCACAAACGCAATATTATTGGAAGTTAAGAATTATTCAGTTTGAGAGATAAATTTAACGAACTTGACGTTCTTATACTCGAGTCAGAGCACGTTTATGACGATGGAATTTATGTTAAGAAAAATAGTAATTATTAATATTCTGTCCAGTTTAACTTTTCCTAAAATCGCAGGTAACCCCCAAGCAGCACACCCATATCTAAATAATATATTTATTCTATTATTAATGAATTAAATTCTATTAGATGTCTTATAGTATATACTATAAGACATCTAATAGAATTTAATTCGATTGAATATTTTTAGAGTTAAAATTCCCTCAAGATATCAAAGAAGGTTTCTAGATAATTTAAAGTAAAAGTGGGCACAACTTTATTAATAGATCACAAGAGTGCTTTGAGAAACTATCTGTAGGTAGTGTTAAGAGTCATTTTTATCTTTTTTCTGAAGTAACCCTTCTAGAATGTTACAAGACCATTTGTAGAATGTGGACAGTCTTTATTTGGTCTTGTAGATAGTTTTTAGATAATTTATAGTCTATGATAGTTTTCTTAGTAATGCTATTTTAAAACCAAAATACTAAAGCGTTACAAACATAGCACGCAATTCTCTTAATACTAATAGACTTCATGTTTAATGGCTTACAAAATATAAACTATATAAATTGCAACATGGCGAAATTAGATATAATATTTCTGACTTTTTCGCGCAATGTTTAATCGGTTGGAAAGCGCAAATTGACGTGCGACTTTAAATACATTGTGAAAAGTGATGTAAAACCTGTCATAAAAGTAATGCGCTCGCTAAATTTTAAATATTTAAGTATAAAATATAAACTTAATAAAAATACAGTTATCGATTTTCGGTTTTAAATATTTATAGAAAGCTCAAATATACTAAATAACTCACAAAACAAACCATTTCCAAGAAGTTCTAGGCTTTTTCAACTTAGATTTACTTTTTAAAAAGAAAAGAAATTTTTCTCGGCTACTTCATAGTCATTCTTTAAAAATAAAAATGGCGATAAGAATTTAAAGCTTTTTTCGAAGTTGTTTTCACAGTTCGGACCATTTTGTCTATAGCTTTATCTATAGAAAAACTTTAGAATACAAAAAGATTATTTTTATTAAGATTATTTTTTAGTTTACTTGACCTTGTCGAAGAATATTCCTCCTATGAGATTTTTATGATTGTCTACGAAACGCGATGTTTCTAAGCGATTTTTTCTTTTGACAGTATTACAAAACCTTTATAAATATTAAGCGCATTATGCAATAAAAAAGTTTTCAAAACACTAGGTCAAAAAAACAATTGAAAAAACCCAATTCGTCGCAAAAAAACGTTATTCTGTATAATTATATGGAATGTGTTAGGTATATATAACTAGAAAGGTGGATAAATTCCCTATCATGTAAATATAAGGAATATTTTAA
>NW_020653200.1:16455626-16545380 GCF_003589595.1 Hyposmocoma kahamanoa | reverse complement strand
TAATTTGTCGCAAAAAAACGTTATTCTGTATAATTATATGGAATGTGTTATATATGACTAGAAAGGTGGATAAATTCCCTATCATTTAAATATAAGGAATATTTTAATGACATACCTAACTTATGTTGGAAGAAATAAAATTTTCATTATAAATTTGAGGTTATTTCTTTACGCCAACCACATTTCACACAATGATTTCACTGTATTCTATTGATAAACGGCACAATACACATTCACAACATTGAAGTAGAAGTTTACGCGCTCATTTCAATTGTTTTTATCATTTCACAACACGGAATTACTTCACAGTGTTTATTTATTTGTCAACAAACAAAGCAGTGTCAGTCTGCTTCAATTACCTTCTTTGTTTCTTAAGTTGGTATATTTTGTCATTCATCCAACTTTTGATTTTTAATGCATTTTAGCGGTGTAAGACGTTCTCTGTTAATACTTGTCACTTTCTCCTTAAGTTCAAGCTATGTTTACTGGATAATTTCCTGTATTCTCTCCTTTCTATGCACAGTTCACTCATTGATGTAATCACATACCAAAGCTTTATATATTTATAAAATTGGCACACTACGTCTCCCGCTCCGATTAGCATTCCTCTAACTCTAAGGTTGTCTGGAAGAGATCGCTCTTAGCGATAAGACCGCCTTTGCCCACATTAGTTTTAAGTTGTTTATGTACTATTCTTGTTCTTGTGTGTGAGCAATAAAGTGTTTATCTATCTATCTATCTATCTTTAATATAAATTTAATGAAATTTGATATAATGCCTAGGCACCAAAACCAGTTCTTACTAGCAATGTTGACAAAGCTGTTTTGATTTTAATTTTCGTAAGCCTTTGCTGGTTATGTACTCGTACATATCCGATTGTCTGAAATGAGCCGAGCAAACAAATTTGTATATTTTCAGGATAAAATGCTCTTCTCGTCGCGATTCAGCTATTATATTTCTCCATAGTGAGCAAAGTATACGTAAATATATCTCGAGGAAAACTGAAACAAATACACTTATTATGCCATGCCATAAGAAATGTACCGATGTTTCGATTTTTTTAAATTCAAATTCAACGTAAAGCCAAACTTTCATAATCCTGAAAACCGATTCATAATAAAACCGTTATGCTTTAGGGAGTTTTGGATGCTTATTACAAAGAAAAGACTAAGTTAACTTAGGTTTGTTTTGTAATATTCCAAAAAAAATACTTAAAAAAAAATACTTTCGGGATTATGGAAATTCATGCAAACGTTATTTCGGGCAAATGTATTTTCGGTCTTCTGATTCGTAACCCCAAGCCGTAGAAAGAGTACAACAATATTTGAAAGTATTACTAACATGTATTAAAAAATATTTTAATAATAACATTAGCATCAAAGCGACTCTATGAAATTCTTGTTCTAAATATTTCAAACGCTTGTGTTTGAAACAATTGAAATTGACGTGTTGGGTCTTGTTCAGTCTTTTACGCAAGCTATGAGTCGGAAAGAGATAGTTAGCTATTTGATTATTTTGATTGCTTTTATAATTTATATTTACGATTAATTTAAATATAAATTAAATACTATATATACTAGTGCATAAAATAACACTTTTAAAATTTAATGATAACTATGATAACACAATGGAGTACTTACTGAAAATATTTTTACTGCCTCCGTGACCGAACGGTTACCATGCCGGACTGCCATGCGGAGGTCCCAGGTCGGGAGAAATATTTGTATGCCCTACATTTATTTCTCTCGTGAGTTTGGATGTAATTTGTGGTTGTCTACGTGTGTGTCCATGGCACCCGCGACACGAGGTTTCCCTAGTGCGGGGCTATGTTGAGTGTGTACGTTATTATTATTATAGTGATTTTTGGGGATTTTGAACGATTGGCATTGGCAAAGCTGATTGTATCGAATGATGTGACTTAATATCCAAGGTTTAAGTTTAAGGTTTTTTCTAAAACCATTTATAGAGAACTATTATCTAAATCTATACCATATTAAGACTGTTTATAGATATAACAGTTTTAAGGCGTTTAAAGTGTGCTCCTTGGGTCCAAAAGCTGTGCGTCTACCGGTAAAACCAGTGTCGCGTCCGGTTTAAAATTAGCCAGAATTTGTTCAGAAGTAAAGCTGTTAGCCGGAACAGGCGCGTCTACCAAAGCGTTACTTTTTGCAACGTTTTTTACTTATGGTGTTGCCAAGCTTTACTATGAATGCATAAATAAAAGTGCCTAAAAAATTCTACACCATCCCCTTTGTTCTAACGACAGTAAAGTTTTTAGGTTGCGCTTAAAAGCAGCAGCGGAACAAAGCTAAAACAAACCTAAAGCTCTCGCCAGGACTGGTAGCTGTAAAGGTACTACCTGGGTGATAAATCTGTCATAGATTTCTCATAGATGGCGCTACGACTAAAAAGTCGTTGAAAGACCAAGTACAAAGACACGACGCAAGCACATAGAAAAATTCGTGAGGTCCGTTGGTTCGTTCCGTGGCTTAGTTGGCATAGCGTCTGGCACGGTATGCAAGAAGACGTCGGTTCGAATCCGACCGGATCGAAGGAATTTTTTCTGAGTGTGTTTTCTGAGTGTTCGATCTTTGTATTAATAATTATAACAAACTAGTGGAGTAATTTCACAAAAAATAATTGAATATCAATTCAATAAAATTTAATTAAACCTAAAGCTGACAAGTGATGGAACAACAGAAAAAACGCCAGAAAAAAACACAACCCGAACCTTGTGCTTGAAAGACCAACCAAACTTGTGATAGAGGTCCTCGAGTGTCTCAACTACACCGAGAGCTGACGACTAGCTGATATGTTTCACAAGTTTGCAGTATTCAAACACGGAGTGATATGAGATCTGGAAGGCACCCGGAAGCAAAAACTAGTTCCAAGTGTTTTGTACACGCCGTATTAACCAACTAGATTCACCAAGAATACAACCATTATAAACAACATCATAATAATTCAGTAGAGAGAATTCCAGTGATCTGTAGAGGTAGATACCCAAATCCACACTATGGTATTTAGGGTATTTTAGTTATAGGGTAGGGTTTTTGTGTATAAAATACGTGATTATCTATCATTTAAGTCGATAGAATTTGAGCTGCTGAAATTACATGCACATGGGCCTTGTCAACTTTTGTCTTAGGGAGTCGGGCGCAGTGGCGGTGCCCCTCAGATCTTTCTGATTTAAAGCTCTGAGTGGTACTGCAACTGTTATGAACAGACGTGTCGCTCACCATCAGGCGCACGACTTATTCGACCCGTCACTTATTACGCATTCATTTCATGAGTTAACAAATTACATGTACATTCCTCCTACAAATATTTTTTGATTTCGATCCATTCCAATGGCTTACCCACAAAAGCGATACTTTTGGAAGCTAAGGATTATTAAGTGTCTTTGAGAGATAAATTTAATGAATTTGACGAGTCAGAGTACATTTATGACAATGAAATTTTTGTTTCGAAAAATAATAATTATTAATGCAAAATAGTGATAGCAAAGAAAAATAAACTAGCTGTTCTGGATAGTAATCTTCATAAAGTTACAAATTTATTTAAGGGGAAATGCGTACGATTCTATAATACAATTCCGGTAATGTGCAAAGTTTGCAATTTACGAGGTTTAAAACTACAATGAAGCAAAAACTTTATAATAAATGTTATTACTTATACAGCTTCTGTGTACTTCGCTAACAAAACTCCATGCTAGTGACCCGTTTAGCTCTTTCATCTTGTTTCGATCTGTGACATTTGAAATAAATATTTTAAATGATAAATGTCTTTTTACAAAGTGCAACCCCTAAAATTAGTACTGAGTACGACCTCATTCTTCTCACGGGATTTTACTTTACGAATGAGTATTAGTGTATAAAGAAAGTGACGAATTCAAATGTAATTTGTTAACATGAAATAAAGATATATTTTAATTGAGATTTTGGTTTCAATTTTTTCTAGACAGTTATTTTCTGACCACGCCGATTCATGAAAGAGATCGCCATTGCTATCATCCACTGTGACAATGACACAAATATTCGAAATTCTTAAAGCTGCAAATCGCCAGCATGCAGATTATAACTGCTACGTCTTATGTTAGAACAATGTCAAATGCATCAACCCGAAAATGGAACCGTGAGGAACACGAAGTCGAATAGATAAATACCTCGCGCTGAAGTAGTCGAGCTGCTTATGGTGAAAGGTGTTTCAATCTGAAAGATACTTATCAAAACATTGAGTCGTTGTAAAGTCAAATCTATATACGACATCTTGGACAATAAAAGTGGCACCTACAGTAAAAACAATAAGTCTAATAGCACCAAAAACATGTTCATTCCACATGACTATTTCATCTTCGGAAAGACAAAAGTGAGAATAGGATGAGGGGACTGAAGGTGGGTTGGGTGGGGCGATAGCTAGTGTCAACGTCAGTCGTATACTATATATTCAGAATATCATAGGAGAACTTTCCGGGTCCGAGCCTCGGGATTATAACACCGTTAAGTTTCCAATGGAACCACAAATCTGTGGTTTTATAAAGACTTAAAGCAAAAGTACATGATTTTAGTTCATGAAACACGACCAACCCTTATTATGAATGACAGTGATCGAGTGTCGATCGTGCTTGACGCGAGCTTTCTCGCCTTTTATCAGGCTGCAGCAGCGGTGGTCGTGAAATTCGTCGCGTACGCAATTATTATTATTATTTTTTCACATAACCACACGATAAAATAGTTGAGAAAATGATGACAATAACAAAATTAAAAGGAAAACCATTTTGTTGTTCAATATTGTTTAATTACCATTGACTTATGTTCATTGCCTATTCATTTTCAGAGGAAAAAATAGTCGTTTTTTTAACATAAACCCATATAACTTTGTGATTGCCGCTGAGAGATTCCATTACGACCATGAATAAATACAGAAGCATAGCAGTGGTAGTGTTTCTGATATTATTTAATATTCATTTCAGTTTATATATATAATTGTTAGTCTTAAAATTCCTCTTTATGTTTATTATAATTTGTTATAAACGAGTTTCATAATGTTTTGATTTGATTTGGAATAAAAATCTCAGGATTGCTTATAAGATTAATTACCTAATCATTCAACATAATCAATCCATTATGAGCCCCACTGCTGGGTAGGGGTGTAGGCCATTGTCAGCCATGCTGATCCTATGGGAGTTGGTACAAGGTTTATGAACTATACCTTCACCTCTACTAAACATTCACAAATTAACGTAACGTGCACTATATAGTCTTAGGTGCACGATGCACTATAAGTCGAGTAGCTGCCTACTATAAATATTGTATTACATAAATGTTGTAAACAAGTGCTTGATACACCGAGGAACACCAATCATAACTTTAAACCGATTACTCAATCTATTTGTAGTCCACAATTTGTTTTATGGTCTTTTAATGTTGTCTTTTGATAATACATACTTAGGCTAAATGTGAATGTACACCTATCTATACCATACCTCGACACACAGACTAGTACTATTATACAACGTCAAAGGTGACCCCTTTTTTGGTGGTTAAAAGAGATTTCAAAAAATATTAAAGAATTCGTTGAAACAATGAAAACATAATTCATTATTCAGAAACATTTCATTACCAACACGGGAGTCAAAGGAGCGCGGATCGCAAAAAATGTTTGACCAAATTCCAGCAACATAACCTAAGTAAGCAAAAACAATGTTTCCATGAACAGTATAAGAGAAACAACAACATAGAAACTCTAATAAAATAAAATTCTAAGAAAAGCCTCTTAATAAAACCTGGTTCAGACTATGCAAGCAATTCAGTCAATGTACTGTTGAGTAATACTCAGAAAAATTTCTATTAGTGGAAATTTTGCCGGAAAAATTTGTGAAAAATTGAAAAAAAATAAAAAAATATAAATCGAACGCTCGTATTCTTCGATTACAATTATCCTTTTACGTTTTATTGAACGTAAATTATAAAATAAAATTGAATAGCTAGAAGCAAGCTAGAGAAAAACGAGATTTATAATGATTAGACAACAGTGAAAAAAGAGTATCATTGTAAAAAATCTTTATGATAGCTCTATCGATTTCGTTAAGTGTCCCCAACTTTTGACAGGTGTCAATTGTCAAATGTAGAAAAATACTTTCCATCCTCTAAGAAAAATACAAGAAATATATAGGGAAAGTATTCGAAAAAATTCTTGTTTTTCCCGACACTAGTCAAGTGGAAAGTAATTTAGTAACTATCTACCGTCTACCAACTGCCCAAAAAGAGATCGCTCATGCATGTGTACAGTACATTAATGAGTAGCGTATTGCAAGATGATCACATAACGCAACAAAAATTAGGCGGAAATAATGCTTATCATTGCAACGACTATTTTAGAAGAAGTAGAAGAATAAATTAGTGTGATACATAGGGCGCACCATAAGTTTCCGGAACTGGCCACTTACATAAATAATATTTAAAAAGTAATTACAACATTTAAAAATGGAACTCTTTGGCTGTAGAATATAGTTTGTTTCATCTGACTGTCACTTTTTACATTGTGGCGTCATTTTAGAAATTGGTTGTCTACATCACCATGTTTTTAACTCGTGAAAATTTTCGTAGTATGATTTTTTACAACTTTAAGTGTATTTAACAGCTCAACGGAGCTACGCTTGGCTTCAAACTGCTTTTGGTGATGAAGCACAATGCAAGACAACTATTTGTAGCTGGTTTGCAGAATTCAAACGCAGTCGTGTGAATCCCAGTGACGAATTTCGTGATGGTCGCCCGTCCACTGCTGTGAACTACAAAAACATCGATGCTGTGCGCCGTATGATCAACACATGTGATATACCATGAGATTAGGGCATCTTTAGGCATAGGCATAAGTCAAACACAATCAATACTACACAAACATTTGTGTGTGTAAAAGCTGTGCTCTCGGTAGATCCTACACAATTTGATTGAGGCTCAAAAAACGGATCGCGTCACTTGGTGCAATGCTATGCTTACCAGATTCAACGAAGGGGCGTCAAATTTGGTGTGGGACATAGTAACAAGTGACGAAACATGGATCTATAGTCACGATCTCAAAACAAAGCAGCAATCGAGGGTAGGGTCTTTCGAGATGAGCCGAAACCAACCAAAGTAGCGCGCGTGCAAAGTGTCTCTAAGCGGATGATTGCTTCTTTTTTTAATAAAACTGGACACGTGGCTACTATAGGTTTGGAGAGTCGTTGTACCGTGAATAGTGATTGGGACACTACCATTTGTTTGCCGGAAGTTACTGACAAACTCCGTAAAAATAACCGTAAACGCCGTATCATCTTGCATCACGATAATGCCAGCCCTCACACGGCCAGACAGACAAATGAATTTTTGAAGATGAACAACGTTGACCTTATGAACCATCCCACATACAGTCCCGTCCTGGCACCCTGTGCCTTCTACTTATTTCCAAAAATTAAGAACCAGTTACGCGGTCAACGATTTTCATCACCTGAAGAGGCTGTCGAAGAATATGAAAAATATGTTTCAGAGATTATCACGTAGGAGTGGCATAAATGTTTTCAAAATTGGTTCATTCGTATGAAAAGTTCATTAACGCTAACGAAGAATATTTTGAGAAACAACAAATTCATTTCTGACCATTTATAGTATTTTTTCCTTATTCATTCCGGAAACTTATAGTGCGTCTCACGTAAAAATGAAAAAATAGTATGATTACGACACTCTATGAAGAAGATGGAGAGGTGAACTACCATTCATAACAAATTATTATTATAATTAATATTTACCAACAAATTGGATGGTTGTATCGTCTCTGCAACGAAATGACACTTTTACGACGCCTAATTAACTCCACTAAATCATCTCTTGATTCACATTCTCTTCACACCAGTTTAATGGATAAATCATGCATGACGCATTGAAGTGTAGTGTTGGGCATTACTAGCGCGAAAATAACATTACATGTATGAGACATATGTTGATGTTGCTCGCTTCCGTAGGGTTTACCTCGAGACCCTACAAGTGACGCCTGGGTAGTGCTAAACGAGTAATAGCTACTGGCTTTGGCCTCGGCTAGTCACCACCATAGATATCTATGATCACCACCCTCCCGACGCAGTCGAGTCGCCAAATGGTTTTTACCGTGTTCCGATTCATATTCGGGAGCTGCCATTAGGAGATCGGGTCTGAACAGCTGCATTCTATAGACAAGGTGTAGCTGCTTGTATAGTCACACAGCGCTGGTGGGGGTTTCGGGCGCCCCACAGTCTTCAAACCGATTGTATGTTTTTATTTTTATTTTTTATTTATTTATTCTTAGGAAGGTTTACAGCATTCTTTAATATTAATTTATAAACTAAATGTAAACTTATAAGCCTATTAAAAACCTTCACATATGAAAATCTAAATACAAAACATATGTTAACACTAATTGCTAATCCTACATACGCATACGCATATACACTTTGGTTAATTTAGTTTAAGTCCAATAATAATATTAACGACATAAATATATACATATCCAACTATACTATTTAATACATACATATATTCAAAATAATAAGATTTATATACCTACTTGTAATTTGAGCATACCCATCCACCATATTTAAAATATTTACCAGTTATTGCCTTTTAAAATAATTCAAACCCACAGTTCTCTTTATAGATGCAGTGCTAGACGCAAATAAATCAAAGTCATTATCGGTGCTATACTTGTTAAAGGTTTTACAGCTACGTACCATGAATGTATTTTGCCTGTAATTTGTGCGGACATTCGGTATGTGAAGCAGAGGGCGCTGCCGCAAAGCCAGTGCGTTAGCACGAAGACCAATCATGGACAGCAATTCCGGACAGTCAATTTTACCATTTGCCGTGGATATGTTGTGGATATTCCCAGTATTCGCACGAAGCGTTTCGCTTCCACATTTATTCCCTGCCTGCAGAGTTGTTCCCCGAGCGCTATAACTTGGACCTATTCAAGCCGAGAGTGAATAGGCATTTTTTAAATATGCATGCTACATCGTCGACCTCATCGTCACTTTCCGTCAGGTGAGATGGAGGTCAAATGCGCACTTAGTTTTTAAATAAATAAAATAATTTAAAACTCGGTCACGTTCGCCAAGGCACATTTCTAGCACACACGCTTTTGGCGTAATCTGAATAGCCAATCAATCGAAATTGAAAATTCGTCTTTTCTCACCGCCTTCACTTTACAGGGTTTCATTTTAAACAGAAATCAATGCTCAAGTTTGAGTTTGTCGGTCCGTGCCTGCGGCGGCGCCGTAGCCGTTGGTGTCACAAGAACCACCGCTGCCGTTCGGCAAGTTTCACCATTCGTATTTTGCAATTTGACACTTTGTGCTAATAATAAAGTGCAAAATTATTACTACCTACGCCCTGTATATGTATGTATATGTAACTTATTATTTATCATAATAAATTACAGAGGTAGTATTTACATAGCAAAGAAACCAAGATAAGATACGATACGAATCTAGCTAGATGCGGTAGGCGCGAATCTCTATTTTTTTTCCCCACTTCTTGTTTGTGAACTTGGCCTTTTTTATATAGAAGGTGTACACACATTATGCATATTGTTTTAGAAGAAAACTTTCCAAAATTATACAATCATTTGAGAGACAGCATAAAATAAGCATTAATAGTGTGTCCGTTAAAATTTGCACATGTCAACATTCGAAGTTTAATTTGTTCCAGAAAACTAACTCTCTACCACGTACAATCTGGTTGCAATAACGTAAAACGCAAGTTCCTAAGATTGGATCGTCGAATCAACTGAAAGGGCAAAGCAGTTTATTTATACACCCAACGAGGTGACGACTACGAACAAGCTAAATACACACTTACGGCGTTAGAACTTTCCAGACAGTCATGCCACTGGGCAATGTTTTATATAAAAATCTGACATTAAATTCAATCACGAGTCACGCGAGTCTGTTTTCAAATTATTTTAAATACTAAAGATAATCTCTACCGTTAATGTCTGTCCAACCCAAACCGTTAAAATCAGTATTTGTCAACATTTCTTCTGCGTCCTCGCACCCTATTTGTACAACAAATTATTTATTTGTTGTACAAATAAATAACATGTTTAACTGCCTCCGTGGCCGAACGGTTACCATACCGGACTGCCATGCAGAGGTCCCAGATTCGATTCCCGGGTCGGGAGAAATATTTGTATGGCCTACATTTATTTCTCTCGTGAGTTTGGGTGTATTTTGTGGTTGTCTACGTGTGTGTCCATGGCACCCGCGACACAGGGTTTCCCTAGTGCGGGGCAATATATAGTGTACGTTATTATTATTATTATTATTTATTTCTTTTATGGATCAGGTACATCAACTGTAGTACATTTACTCTTAGATAACAGTGTAATGTGTACCTATTACAGACGTAATATAAAATAATAATAACCAACAAAAAGAACAACAAAGAACTTATGAAATTACTGGGGACACAATTCGAGAATGTTATTTTCGAAAACATTACGGGAAGAATGAAAAATTTCTACATCTATTCGAACGTTAATTTGGTTGTAAGTAGAGGATAATCTAGGTAGTGGACTGTACAGAACAAGGTTAGTCTGGCATCGCGGCACATTGAGTATTTTGGTTATTTTATGATGGGGGTATTTATAAAGTATGTTTGTTCTTGTAAAGTTTGTTGTTATGTTATTTATTTGGTTCAGAATATTACAACATTTTGTTGTATTATTTAGTATACGATGTAAAAATAGGTCAGATTATATTCGGCTAACTCGAAGCGGATTCATTTTGAAGTACTGTAACCTCTGAACATATATATATATATATATATATATTTATATATATATATATATATATATATATATATATATATATATATGTGATATACCCGACGAGAAAAAAGCTAAATGTCTTGTAAACGCACGTTAAATTAAATACAAAGCTTTCCTCTTAACACGCTTCCAAAGGCAATCTGTTAGAAGACTATCACCGGCACATACTATACTCCCCATACACATCATACTTACTATACACCTAATCAGAAATATTCTTTAACATTTCACGATGATATATTCGAGTAATTTAATAAAAACAAAAAGTGACTAAAATTGAGTACAAAAAACTTACCTGAAAATTACCCATAAACACTCAATCGTACCCATTCTTTACATATCGTGAGATTATTAGAATTAACTCGTAGGGGGTTCCCATTACTGAATTTAGAATAGTACTAATTTTATAATAACTTAGAAATTACGTTAATACGTACTTTAATTAATTTTTTCTCCGGTATCACAACCACTGTGCCACAACCTTATTGTTCATCTGCAGAGTGGAAGTCTGGTGACCTGTAATACAGGTTTTTTTACACCTATCTCTACACCAGTCTCTCACAAAACAGCATGCGCATTATAAGTACCTCTACTCATAAGCCTGTTTGTGACGGAAAGTAAAACAAATTTCATTTCATTTCTTCAATTTGTCATTAAAGGCCATGGTCCCCCAGATGGTATGTATTATTTAAAGCATAGTTTCCCAAAGTGGTCCCTACCGCACTCCCAGTGCGCACTGAAAAGTCCTAGGGGGGGTAGGAGGTAGGAGGTTAGGTAGTTAGACATATATAACTGAAAGTAGGGGCCTCGGAAGCCTTAGGGGGCGTTGATGCTGTCCAGAGGGTGCTACCGCATTTGAAAAAAAACTGAATTATCTATATAAACTGCAATACAAAAGTATATATAATTTTTTTTCTTGTGATTTTTTGTATTAACATAAAAAAATAATACGTGTTTTCAATTATTTTTGCGGTGGTGGGCGTGGAATTTTTTTTATACTTGTCTAAGTGGGCAGTGAGTCAAAAAGTTTGGGAATCTATAATTTAAAGTGTTCCAGAACACAAAGATTTAAAAATCGCAGGTTGTGGTAATTAGATTGCCATAGAAGCTTCAAGGTATTTTTAATATCAGTAATAGGAAATAATATAACACAAAAATTATTGTGGATAACATATTGTTCTACACAGTACATTTTTTTGTATTTAATAAGTCTCACGTATTGGTACTTGGTACTTGGTGCAACGGGCTTACGTATTTCATAATTTGTTATATTTTTGTGTTTTATTCTTTTTAAACGATTTTGTAGAAATCTATTATTAACATTTTTTCTTAATTACTCATCATAAGGAATATAATAAAGTTATCTTAAAGATGATATTTTAGCCATCGAACCGAAGTCTAAATATCGCAAACTTTACTCTTATACATAAGAGTATAAGTAGTAGAGCCAGGAGATGTTTCATGATTATCAATCGTTTGAACAAGAGACTCGGAGACTTCATTATCATTTTCGATTGTGTCACTACCTCCATCGAAATCAGACCCACTGAGCGTAAGAAAAATTTCGTTTTCAGCAATACCCACAAGCTACAAAGAAGGCCGTTACAGTCACGCAAGTTACAAGGTTACCTATCACAAGCTAGACAGAATTTTGTTTCTCCGAAAACCTTTAGACTTTTATTGAATAGATTTTGTTTCATTTGTCCGAAAACATGTTACGGTTTTTTTCATTACACCATTTAATGTTTCACTATTTTGACATATAGACAAGTTTGTTATAATTATTAATACAAAGATTGAACACTTAAAAAAAATTTCTTCGATTTGGCCAGATTCGAACCGACGTCTTCTACCAAACCGTGCCAGACACTTTGCCAACAAAGCCACAGAACGAACCAGCGGACCTCACGAATTTTTCTAGTGCTTGTTGTCAGATTAATAAATAAACAATTGAAATAATTGAATATTATGGCGGTGAAACATCCTGACATTCAATAAAGCACTTAATATAGACAAGTTATTCGTTTCCAGATTTTTATTTTCCCAACATATCGTTTGACCAATGTATCTAATTGAATATTTTAATTTTGTAAAAAAACGATATCCACAATAATTTTTGTGTTATATTATTTCCTATTACTGATATTAAATGTATTGGAACGTGTCGCACAATACAACTCATCAAATTAAGGCACCTCGCATCTTTAGAAAATATGGTGAACGAGGTGCAATTTAATTTAATCGAGTTGTAATCGCTCGCTTCGCTCGCTCGACTCGTGCGGCTTTTTCATATATTAACCTAACCTTAGTCGAAACAAATTTTCAGCAATATAAATTATATGGATAACAGACAGTATAACAAACATGATTAGACCAAACAAACTTCTACCCAGAGAATACATACGTGTAATAATTATTATAATAATAGGTTTTCGGACAAACGATACTTCTGCTGTAAGACATTTCTGTGTTCGTGTTAATCGAACCGTGAGTAATGAAACTTGGAAAAAAGAAATTCGAGTTTGTGGTAGGTTACCAAATTACAAACATCCGCGTTGACTGCATCCAAGTGTCGGCGTCGACGCGCGTCGACGCCCGTTTCCATATTTGCATTACACAAATTTGTACCTTAATAATGGGAAAATAGAGATGCGTATACTATAGGCGAAAAACATGACGCGTCGCGGCGCTTCGACTCTGCGCCAGTGTGAGTTGAGCCTTATACTGCTCAGACGATATTTTAACTGATCCTTTGCTGCTCTTAGCCAACACACAACTCTCGTTCAAGAAACTGAAGCTGTCATTTGCCCTTAAAGGATGGAAAAGAATAAACATTTGCCGAATGCGCGAAATTTGAAAATAATTGGGCTGGATCCATTGACTTACAAATAAATGGACGACGGGTCTAATACAAAAACCACGAAAAAAATGTCCCAAGTCAACCTACTTAAACGTAGTGACATGTAAAGAAATATGAAAAAGCTAAAACGTTGAATTTAAATTGTAATGTCATCGCAGTACTGTCTAATTTTGCTTGCTTCGCTGTCAGTCGAACAAACGAAGACTAAGGCGTGAATGACGCTCTATACGATTTTAACGCCCTATAAGTTCGGACACTCTTTAGCGTGGCCCCGACGTCCATATAATTGTAAGTCAATGGCTGGATCAGATTTTTTGTAATTCAACTTTTTAGTCTTTTTTAAATAAACTTTTATAATTCACTTTATCCATAAACACATATAGAAGAAACTGTATGCTTACTTTTTATTATGTATAAACCTGAATATTCATGCTGTATTTCTTGTTTTGTTTTTATGGCACCAAGTGACAGGACGAGCAAGTCATACGTCTGGTGTTTAGCGGTACGCCTTTCCATAGCAGTAGCCGTGACACTCAGCTTTAAATTGCAAAGATGTGAAGGGTACTGCCACTGCGCCCATCACCCTGAGACATAATTGGAAGTCCTATGTAGGCACATGTAGTTTCACCAGCAGTGACTCTACTACTACTAAATGTGACAATTTTCAATTGTAATTTGTTTACACATGAAATAACGATATTATGGTGTCTGGTCGGGACCATACTTTCGCTGTCAGTGTACGTAAAATAAGTCATTCCGCCCGGGCGCCAACGCTTCGCGCATAACGTAATATTTTCTCTTCTAGATGAATTTGCTTTTTCATCGGCTGAAAGGGATACAAACATTCCGATAATGCTTTAACATTCCAATCTGTGTATTTTACAAATTATTGTCAAATCCTAAAAAAAATTACGCTCTTTGCTCTTTTTATTTACTACACTCGAGTTTTTATAATTATAAACTACATATTTTTCCTCGCAGCAGAACCGCCGGCGTATTACGTAGATATGTACGGAAACCAAGCGTGAGCGCTTTGTTCTGTAAATAAGTTATCATTTGTTTTTCTCATTCTCAAATCTTCGCTGATTAACGGAGTTTCGAAGTTAATATAATAATAATAATAATTGACTTCGGTTCGTAAATGCGTTTCAAACCAGCTAACAAGCCGAGAAAAATAAAGCAAATAATAATAATATAATAATAGCTCGTCAACGTCATTGAAAATTCCACTCATTCCAATTTGCAGCAATAGCCAAACAAAACAAAGTTGAATGGCGCTTCTTTCCCGCAGTTTGTATCCCGGGTGATCCCTTGGGACTTGGACCCGGTTCCAGTTGGTAATGCACTGGTAGGCTGCCGCAAAATAGTGTTGCTTCTATTTTTGTCCCGCATTCATTTCGTTTTAGTAATCGGCGTAGTGTTAATTTAATTCCATAACCTTTTTTGTGTAACTCGTAAGCTAAGCTACGGTTATGAGATTTTACGTGAGTTCGCTGACAAGTAACGAGGCACTTAACAGTTTCATTACTTTCATTTGCATAAAGTCAATGAAACTAATAGTTACGAATTTTAAACAAAGTTGCCTCAGAAGTTCAACATGAACACAACAGGCGTAAACAAATGCAAAAAAAATAAAACAAGTGGAACTAAATTTAAGTTGGCTAATTTTACAAATGCAAAAACACATTGAACTTGCTAGACGTTGCTATTTTGAGTTTAACCTGAAAGCTGTCGTCTATCCAAATAGAGTCGTATATAGATCGATACCTTGGCAAAAGTTTCCCATATGCAAAGATGTGATACGTTTCTTACTTATATCAAGGTCCTGATTAAACCCTCTACTATAAATATTCGTAATGCTTGGTACTGAAAAGGCGATGGAGTTAGTATTATTACGCAATTATTTGCCTTAGATAGTATTTCATTCTTTTTTTTTCGATATCTTTTATGTTATACCTTCATAATTGTTACATCACTACTTCCAACCAAGTTTCGCTGAAATCCACGAGACTATCTTTTATAGCCGCTTTTAGTCGACTCCACTGTAATTCAAATAAATTGTCAGGGGGTTCGACTTGACGAGTGCCCGTTTCACGTGTGACGGAAAGACCACTTCTGGACACGTCCTTTTAAGACTTGTCTTGGAGCCTTCTACTATAAATTTGCTGTCTAAATTATTCAAGCAAGTCAGGCCGTCGCGTGGTAAATTTTTAATAGAAGGAAAACCGAAAATACTGCTCATATGAAATGTTAAACAAATTTATTTCACTTTGCCCGTTCTCCCTCTAATTCAAAAGGTTTGATGGTTCGCAACAAGGCCCGGGTCGACGTAACCCTCGCATTGACCGGTCATGACAGGAAACAGAGAGATGGTGTAATTTCCTTGCCACCCGAGTACACAGCTGACTGAATATTTTGTACCACGTTAAATTGATATAGAGCATGTGCAGAATGATAGACATTATTAAAATGAAATGGTAACAACGGCATCCCCACTGTTTCCACTTCGCCGTATAATAAATGTAGCATTTACTCAAAGTTCATGTTTGTTTTATAGTTAGAAAGTACTACATAACAAAGCTTGGTATGCTTTCGTCGCTAGTATACTAGCGTTTCGTACAGCATGTTAAAACACAGCTATGTCTAATCCTTGGCGGATTATCTACCGACAAGAGTTCGACGCTACACGCTCATTTTATTGCCATACAAAGCCTTTTTAATATAGCAGAGTTGGCAAATTATCCGCTATTACGAACGCTTCTCACCATCTTAGAATATTCATTTCGTACTATCTTGCTCTTATGCTACAACTTTATTAATTTCTTGTTTACTCGGGTGTTTAAAGCTTATTAACAAGTACTAACTTAAGTATATTATGCGAGCAAATTCAATAAAAATGTTTCTACACAAGTAAAATAATGCAAAGTCCAAGTTAAACTTTTAGATGGTGACAGACGAACGACTCGCAAATAAATTGCAATATAGTACTCAACGAACAGATACGAAATAATAATATATCGATTTTATAACGTGTGCAAATATTATGTGTGTAAACAGCAGCTCTTTTAGTTTTCGACCATGGAAGTACTGCCACCTTACCTATTTCTGCCGTCAAGCAGCAATGTGAGCATTATTTTTTGTGTTTTTGGTTTGTGTTGGTGAAATGGCAGGCAGTGACGTATCGCTTACCACCAGTCACACGATTTGTGCGTGTCGTCATTTGACGACATTTGGACTGCCATTGGGCTATTAGCCCGGCGACATTTATTAAAGTCCAATCAAGCACGAATGAATATCGGGTTCTTCTTCTTCTTATAATGCTTGTTTTTTGTGGTGAAAGGATTTGCAAATCGGCGTAAGGTATAGTAGAAGAAATATTATTTGCACCGATGAATGTTATCTCTTGGAACAACTTATCCTTTCTATTATAACAGTGTAATAAAACCATAAACACTTCTTTTGCTTAAAACGTACATGGACTAAAGATCTTGGTCCACGGTACGGGCCTAGGTGCGTTAAATGCTTTTTCTGAATTCTAGTTTTGAATTATTTATTTACTGATCAAGTCGTTTTTTTTAAACTCGTAGGTACTTCGTAAAATACTGTCTGCCGACTCTTTCTTACAAATTCGACAAGGTAGTTCCGCATAAAGATTACCAAGGTTAGGATTAAGTGCCAATGCGTAAAAGTGTTTAAACTTTTTTTGTATCATTAAGTGACGGGACGAACAAGTCGTGCACCTGATGGTAAGCTACACGCCTGTCCATAACAGTTACAGTGCCACTCAGAGCTTTAAATTGCAAAGATCTGAGGGGCACTACCTATGCCCCCGTCAACCTAAGACACAAGTCCCATGTACCTGTAATTTCACCAGCACCTTTACCCTTCAAAACCGGAACACAGTAATGCTGACATTACTGCTTGGCGGCAGAAATAGGTAAGGTGGCAGTACTATCCTGGATGAACTCTTACACAAGGAGCTCTACTGCTACTACAGATGGCACGTGCGTTAGCGAGACGGCTCACTCTTTTATCCTATTGTACTCTAAAGATGAAGCGATAAGATGAATCAGTGCAAATATTATGTTGCCAACTATACTCGACGATTGTTGCCCAGGGTGCGTCAAACGTACAGGAAAGAAATAGTACGTCTTGGCAGGAGGCTCCTTTAATGCGCCTCTATATAGGGTTAATAAATGGAAATTTTATGAAATCGTTAATTAAAACCATACGACTTTAATAAATTTTCATACGAAAATCGAAACTGACAAACACTGAAACACCTAAAATGAAGTGCCTACAATAGTCACCAAAAATGTATCCCTTGTGCATGGGTTCTTTAACGGAGAACATATTATAACAACTCCAACAAGCAGACTAGCATAGTAAGCGAACTATGGTGATCGCATAAGAAAGCTTTAAAAACTTAAACTTAGCTTTAAAAGCTTCTGATTGCAAGACTGTGAAGGTCCTCCTACTGAGCCACCCACCATCACTGAAATTGCTGTTAGAGTGTTAGTTTCACCGAACAAGTGACATGCTCTTTGCCAAAAATAGTAACAAATACTTATTAACAAATAGGTTCCGATGACATACCTTTTGGATTCACATGAACATGATACGGATTAAGGCCATAGGCCGGTCGAGTTAATTTGGCTGATGAAAATCCAATCCATTCCGTTCACAGAATAATAAACCAGTGGAAGGTATAATATCACTGAGTAGAAGTGTGAAGTAGGGCGTACTTTTGTAGCCATGATATATCTACCATAACCAATCATTGTTGTCTGCACTTCACTACGTAAACCAAAAATATTTTGAGTGAATTACGGTTTATTATTCTTTTTTGTGTTGTCGAAATAATAGCAATAATAAAAATGTATCCGGTGAAGGCGTATCATATCATCGGTAACATTAACACTTAGTGTAATTTTTCACTAAATGAAACATAATTGAGTGTTTTTCTAAATATTTCACAATTTTGTGCTTTTATGACAAATAAAAAGCACCTATATTGCATGGATACTAAAATCCAATAATCTTTTATAATCCTAGAGACAGAATAATCCACATAATTCTTTCCTACTCCGATACTCAATAAAATATTTAAGTATTGAGTGACGAAGAGTGTCCCTATCTGCGATGATGTTTACAGGATTCCTAGCTTTAAGTCAGTCACAGATGGCATAATTATTCAATAGTTCATGCATAATTATGCCATCTATGGCAAGTAATAGAACTCCTTCAAAGAACTGTTTGGTTCAGTAATTCCGTTACACAACACTAGATAGCACAGTTAAACCATGGACGAGCTTGGGGTCCATTGGGTACATCAGAGTATGGTATGTAATACTCCATACCCAAACGCAAGACCTCGAACACAGCATCAGCACAGCTCGACGGGTCTTCTGAAGTAAAGCACGCCGGCAGGGATGTGATGCAAAGAAATGGCGCATTTCGTCCCAATCTGCTAACTTGTGCCGCCACACCCGTCTCATACCACTAGGGCCCTGATCGGGTCATCAGTATACGGATTCAGTTTTCACCAGACAAAGGTCGGAAGTACCCAGTGGGGCCTCCACAACCACAGACTAGCGGTCTGGATCAGTTGTTAACAGTCGGACATCTGATCCGCGTCTCTGTGGGTCGGTTTCAAGGAGGTAGTGGACCGAAACGAGACTTGAGTGCAGACCTCGGATGTTAGTGAGGTGTACTTTTAGTGAGAGAACGTGCAACCGCTGTAAAGTTTTTTCCTTTTCTATGACTTTTCATATTGCTTTGAGAAGTGAATAGACAGGAGGAAGGCAGTTGAACGAGGCACTGCGTCGTATTCAAACAAGCAGTAAGCTCACACTGCCACACGTCGATACAATCAGTTTGGAGAACTCGGGGACGGAGATGGCCACCTGGTCCTTCCTTCCGGTCGCCAACCGGCAAGGTGGAGAATTCTGGGATTTTCGTTGGGTGGCGGGGCAGCCTTTCACGGGTGGCTTTCCCGCTACTTGGGCCCCCAACTTCCCACAGTCGGCCAGCGGTGCACCGTGCTTCGGATCCCGCTAGCTTCCAGAACCTAGTGCTTAATGTGGCAGTACAAGCAGCTACAACTTGTCATCAGACACAATACAAGTATTCAGACCCGACCTCCTAATAGCAACTCCCGAACACGAGTTGGAACACGGTGAAGATCATTTGGCGACTCGACTGCATCTTGTGAGGGTGGTGACTAGCCACAGCCGAACCCTACCACCAGTATTTGTTGCTCTTTAGCACGACTCAGGGATCACTTGTAGGGTCTCGAGGGTAAAACTACGGAAGCCAGCAACATCAACCCCCAAATATAAAAAATATGTTACAATTGAAAAGTTTACTTTACAGTGCAATGGTAGTTCTGTGTAAAATAGGTATTTTTTACCTGTGTTAAGTTTTTTACCTATTTCCAAGTGACTTTACGTAAATATATACATAATACACATACACAAAACACACATGCATACCCACTCCTCACTACAAACATACTTGACAACACACATGATTCATCACTATTTTGAAGAAATATTTTTTATTTATGTTATGAAAGAAATAGATATTAACTGCATATTAAATTAAAAATTAAATTTATATACAATAAAGTGTTCTAACATGCTTTTTGATGTAGATTTTAGGAAATAATTATATACAAAGTAAAGTTTAAATGTGTGTATGAGACACCAACATCATAAGATACTTTCTCTGACCTTTTAAAAGCCTTCTCTACCTATAATATGTACCTGAAGTAGGGGAGACCGGGACTGGTAGTTTCCGGGGTAAGTTGTTCTCACAGCAATAACTGTGCAAGAAAAATATATAGCAATACATGTGAAGCACGTCGTTAAAGCGTCAGGTGATGCGCTTTCCCGGCAGCCATTTCAGTTACTTCGGCTACGACGGAAGTGGGTGGAGATGTCAAAACATTACGTAATTACATTTTTTTTTGTTTAAATTTTTTAGTCTGTCTTTGTTTATTATGGGCCGATTCATACGTAACTTTTCTAAATTGTAGTGACATTACTAAGGAATCTTATTGTTTGAGTATTTTTTTCATTGATTTGCCGGTATGTTGTATAAAAACGTAATTTGGGGCTATAAGTTCCTACCTCGAGGGGCTGGTTGCTCCTAGGAACAACTTCCCCAATCGACCTGCAATCATACTTAATATTCTTATGACCATTTTTCTTTGTTTTAAGGATGCGAAACTACAAACCGGAGCATGTCAACTATTTAGACAAGATGATAGAGTCACTTATGTGTCTCTCAAGTGTATTCAGATGAAGAAATGAGCTATGAATAATAATATTACTGATGAATAAGAATGTAGTTTTTTTTAAAGTCAGTTGTACATAATATAAACATTAGATACATTCAATTATAAAAAAGGTGGTTTTATTTAAGACATTCCTTGTTATCCTGTCATAATTTAGGAGAAACAATTTGCCTCAAAGACGGAACAATGCGTCCCAAAGCGGGGCTGTATGTTCCGCTCCGAAATTTGTCAAAAATTTGCCTCTATGAAAAAGACTATTGAGATATTAGTTGAAGTGACTATACAATTACAAAAAGCGACAAACATTTGTTCAATATTTCCACATGTTGAAAATCAAATCCTTCATTTTCAGTATAAAACTTCAACTTATTTGAAAATCGGAACGTTCAGCCCCGCTCTCCCCTACACCAGTACCTATTTAATCTCATGCAAGTGTTTGTAGTACGATATTTTTATTTTGTTTATTTCTTTCAGCGAGTCCAATAGGTTACAATGGTAGTCAAATAAATACATATCTTTCAATCAGTTTCAAAAATCTCTTATATTTTATAAATTTTGAACTGAGGTTCCCAACACAAAAATATATAGTTTAAAAATTAAATATCATACATAGCAATATAATTAAAAACTCAATACCTCAACCAAAACATTCCGGCTCTTATTCTGGTGTAATCTGTTAAGGATTCGACTGGCCCGATCGCAGCCACCGCTGGACACCGATCGTAGAAATAATGTTTCGCTGCTTCTTTTACAGCGTGGGGTTTAATTGATTCCACTTCAAGGCACGTCTCCTCCAAATTTCGCCGCCAACCCGTATACAGCATCTGCACTCCCATGTCCATGCAAGAATTGATGCAGCCGTTCACTTCCTTCGCAAACTTCAATTTTAATACGTTTTGCGCATACTCTACCTCCGGCGAAACTGTCAATATGCTCAAGTGCTTCCAAAAATTCGTTATCATCGCCACCATGTCATCTTGATCGGCCTCCTTACGAACTACGTAATAAACGCCAAACAATCCAATGTCACGGTAAGGTATATAAAAAGTTTCGAAACTGACGCACAGTTTACCGATTTCTGAGCAGAAAGCTAAACCCGGCCAGGTGCCTAGTCCCTGACCACGACTTATGTGCCATGTGCCTAACATAGCTTCCATAATTTTAAACGTCATGTAATCTTTAGTTCTATAGCCGGGAGCTTCAATAGCTATTATGCTGTGAGCGAAACCCATCGAATCATCTCTAAAGCGGACGTCGGACCCGCAGAACCGGCACGGCCAGTACACAGGGTCAGCACACGTTTGCATCAAACATCCGAAATCGTTCTGTACCATACACACCACGTCATGATGATTGAACATAGAAGATACAGCTACAACTAACCTATACGGTTGATATTGCTTATGTAAATGGTGTCGTAAAGTTTCTCTACAAATTAGATTCAAGTTTCCAGATGAACCAGCTACAGAGAATCCTAATGGAGTACCTTGGAAAGCACCTTCATGTAAGAAATCAAACACAAGCCCTCTGGGATCATTGTCAACGTCATGTAACATGTGAGTGTACTGCGCTCTCGCAATTGCTAATTCACAATCGTCTAACTGCAGATCGTTCATGATCCTCGCGAGGACATTAATTACATCACCTGCATTTTCAGTGGGACAGGTGCCCATGAACGCTTGCCATTCTCTAGTGGTTTTGGCCCAGAACCGGGCACCGATTGATTCCATGTAACTGAGGAAGCTTGTCTTTTGATAGCGGCAGAAACCTTTGTATGCGACGAATTCAAGAAAATGGCTAACGCCGTTGTTGAGAGTATGCTCGTACCGCGGGCCAGTTTCGCAAAAGAGGGCAGCGCATGCGAAAGGCGAACAAGTCTGCTCAGTAATGACACGGATGCCATTAGGAATTACAGACCAGCAACACGGCGGGATCACGGGTGGTTGCTGCGTACTACCAAAGTAGAAAATTGCAGAGGCATCCTTTGAACTGAGGTGCCGGTGAATTCCCAGTACCCCACGATGTACACTACGTTTCCACATTTTGAAAAGTTTAGACAAATATTTTGAGAGCGGTTATTTTATTCTTTACTTCACTTTTTGAAGGTTTGGCCCCAAACAAGATAAAAAGTTGGCCTATTGAGTTGTTGCATTTTTCATTCAGAAATTCAGAGAATTTAGAAAAGGCACAGGTTTGACACCATACAGCCAAGTCTTGATTTTTCTTCTTCTTTTCATAAAAAAATAGGCATACGCCAAGTCTACAGTCCAGTATTTAATTTAAAGGTGTTAAGCCTCGTCTTCGGTGGGTCAGATTGGGGTCTAGTCGGGTATAAAGATCCAATTCCCAGTAAATTTGAATTCCGAGGATACGTCAAGTCCAAGTTTGTTATCCACTTCACCACCGAGTGCTCAAAGATTATCTTTATTTTGTGATAATTCGCGGTTTGCGTTTATGCCACTGTATTACGTGGAAACTGTTTACCTTTTTTCATCCTCTAAGCTTTTTACCGAAATAATCTCAGTACAGAGTACTAAAAAAACCGACCTCAAAAGTACATGGAATTACGTCTATTTGCTAAGTTTTATTGAAATATCCTTAAATTCGCCACTATACAGGACTTGACACTGGAGATAATAAAAATCGGTTCTCACTACTCGAAGTATATTGAGAGAAAAGCGCCTTGAATTGGAGAAATAGCAAAATCAACCATTAAAATAATTGCTCCTTAAGTAAAATTTAGGCGCTATTTATAAAAATGAATCTTTATGTGTGAACAGCCACCCTTAGAGGTGGATGATTTTTTTCAAAATGAAATGAGACCACTATGGAAATACCCCCTTTCCAACAAAAAAAGAATCATGAAAATCGGTTCACAAATACCGGAGTTATCGCGTAACATAAATACAAAAAGAAAACATACAGTCGAATTGAAAACCTCCTCCTTTTTTCAAGTCGGTTAAATAACGCTCCGGATTATGTTTGGCATTGATAATGTTACTGTCACTCAACCAATCTCAAAGGAATATACTAAAATTTGTTTTAAAAAAACCGTCCCCAAAAGTTCGTAGAATTACATATATCTAGTTGCCAAGTTTTATTGAAATCGGTAACCGGAAAGTTCGCGAAACCGGATTCATCCCCTAGTTTGCCACCCTTAGAGGTGGAATATTTCCTTCATATTCAAAATGGGAGCATTAAGGAGGTACCCTCTTTCCAACAAAAAAGAATCTTCAAAATCGATTCACAAATCATACACATAATCGCGTAACAAACGTACAAAAAAAATACACCCGAATTGACACAATTGAACAAACAGTTTAATGTGAGTATTACTGTTTAGGGGTCACCCTGAGAGAGAGAGGGCGCACGGCAGGTCCCTTCAGATCTTTGCGATGTAAAGCTCTGAGTGGCTCTGCAATTGCTATGGACAGGCGTGTTAAGGCAAGAATGTCAATTTCTTTAAACTATAAATGTTTAGATTATTATAAAGAGCATCCCATTGAGTTTCCTGTTCACTCTTCTCAGGGAGATTCCCCTTATGAATGAGCAATAGAGTTTAATCAGTGTTACGATTTCAAGTGTTAACTGCCTCTGTGGCTCAACGGTTACAATACTGGACAGCCGCGCAGAGGTCCCGAGTTCAATTCCGGTCCGGGAGAAATATTTGTACGGTCTACATTTATTTCTCTTGTGAATTTGGATGTAATCTGTGGTTGTCTATGTATGTGTTCATGGCACCCGCAATACAGGGTTTCCCTAGTGCGAGGCTATGAGGGTGTACGTTATTATATTATTATTATAATTTGCTTACTTATAAAATAAACATTATTTGATATTGAGTTTAAGTACACTGGCTCATCACCACCACTATTACCATTACCATCATAGTCATCATCACTATCATCATCAATATCGTCGCCATCATCATCACCACCACCATCACATTATCATCATCATCAACGCCGCTCTTTCTGAAGGCATCGTCCCAAGCTTCTGGAAATCTGCCTTCATCACCCCCATTCACAAAAAGTGCCCAAGGTAGAAAATTATACGCCAATATCGAAGTTGTACCTGTTTGCGAAGGTCTTAGAAAAAATTCTCTACTCACAACTTTATCCCGTGCTCAAACATTGCATTTCGCTAGACCAACACGGTTTTCTGAGAGGTAGGTCTACCACTTCGAATCTCTTACTTTGTGCGGAATCTCTTTCTACGGATATATCTGAACCGTCACAAGTTGATATAATATATACGGATTATTCCTATTATAGACATTAAGTGTTTTGATCGAATCGATCATAAAATTGTTAGAAAAGCTACAAAAAATGGGTATAAGAGGGAATTTGTTTAGATGGTTATCTTCTTATGTCCGAAGTCGATGTCAAACAGTAGTTTTAGGTGGTTACTCATCTTTGCCTATGGACATCCCCTCCGGTGTGTCCCAAGGCTCATTACTAGGTCCCTACTTTTCATAATTTTCGTAAATAGTATCGCTTCCTGTTTTCTGAACTCTAAAATACTTTTATATGCCTACATTTTATAGACGACATGAAAATTTTGCGTAAAATTAAAGATATAAATGACTGTCTTCAGAATAATCTTATCAGATTTCGAAATTACTATACAGTAAACAAATTGGACGTTAATGTTTCAAAATGCTACGTGAGTACCTATACTCGAAAACCCACAAAAATATTAAATAAAAAACACATTTTGTAATGCTTCGTTAACTAGAGTACACTCGATTAAAGATTTAAGGGTAACTTTTGATAGTAAATTGTTGTTTGATAAGCATATGTTGATAATATTATAGTCAAAAATGCTTTTATGAACGAGATGCTTCTCGTTCGCTAGGTTTTGTGTTAAGAATCTCGTCGGAATTTAAAAGTATCAAAACTTTTTTGTTCTTACGTACGTAGCCATCTTAAATACGCCTGCCAGGTGTAGAATCCTCATTATGATGTGTATTCCGCACGAATAGAAGGTATCCAAAAGAGATTTCTACGTTACTTGCAATATCGAGCCGGTATATTTCTACCAGATTATGAGACTAGGCGTCGCAAATTTAACTTTCTGCCATTATACTAACCGAGAGAAATGGCTGATTTGATTTACCTAACTAACATAGCAAACGGCACTGTCAATTACCCTGAACTCCTTGAGCAAATAGGACTACGCACAAGCAAGGTTGCACTGAAAAATCCTATCACTTTTTACGTTCCTAGGGTTAGGACAAATTATAGACAAAATGCATTTTTAAATAGAGCGTCTCGCTCATTTAACTCCTTAGTTAATAGATATGGTGAGAGACTTGTACAACACCAGTACAAGTAAACTAAAGCGCTTACTCAGTGATATGTTTTTTCTTCAAATATGTAGATTCGGCTCAACTCACATTAGCGCGACGCTTCGACTCTGCGCCAGTGTGAGTTGAGCCTTAAACTGTTTAACGTTTTTAATTTCCTTATTTTTATTCATTATGTTCTTTTTTTTAAGTCGGCAACTAACTTTATAGTTTATTTCTATCACTGTCAATGATTATCTATGGAAATTTTTAATTATAGCCCTCAGCATCATATACGATGGAAAAAAATAAGCTCAGCATACATGCACTGGCCTGTCAGGCGTGTATTATACTTTATTCTATTCTTGTTATGTAGCTGTAAGTTTTCCAAAAATAATGAAATTAAATAAAATCATCACCATGTGGTGAACAAAGAAAGTAAGATATTTTTCAGTAGAATCTGGAAACTTTCTAATGACATTTCTGGAAAGTCAACGAAATTTCAGGAAGTTTAAGAAATTTTAAGGTTTTTCACCAAAATGGGTTTATCTCAACAGCAGCGTCAAGTACCTAATGAAAAAAATGATCTTATAACAAAAAATCAATTTTTTATGTAAATTTCGCATTTGGGAAACATTCTCGCAGTGTCTCCGAGAATATGTCCGCATTCGGAAATATTCTCGAATAATGATAATATCTATCTATATATACATATAGAATATATCCCTCACTACCCAAATCGCGAGAATTCTCGTGAATGGTTGAGGCGAAATTGACGTTTCCGTTCTATTCCGTGCCGCAGCAGTATAAAATGAGTCTAGAAGTTATTTCGTGTCAAGGACTTTATAAGGTCTAGATAACTCGCTGCCGGCGCGTTATAGATAATCATCTAGTATCTAATTATAGGTTTACTCATAGATTTAGTATGTAGGTACCGGTATACTCGATAAATGACCATTTGTCAGTAATATAACCCTTTTACCGACTAACCTTCTTTCAGAAATTAAAAAACATATGTTAATGTCAAAAAGGTTCAACGAATTAGAAAGAAATAATTATCATTATGTTCACTCGCGGTCTAATTTGTTTAAGTTCAGCTTTAGAAGAAATTTGATTTTTTTTTTACACATATATGTTGGGTACGTGTCATTGTTCGCATCTACACAAACATATTTTTAATTATTTTTAAGAAAGTTGTAATACAAATATTTGTTACTGTTGAGGCTGATCGCATATCGCAAAATGTTAGCTGCATCAAAATTATTGAAACCGCTGTGGAGGCCGCTGAACAGTATGTGCTATTACTCTAATTTCAACAACTTCATGACCTTACTACGTAACCTACCGCAACCGCAAGTGTCTTGCATCTCCAATGGCTTGCGCGTAGTTACCGAGTGGCGCGACGTCGATTTCGCGTGTATCGGCCTTTTTTTTGATGCTGGTTCGCGGTATGAGAACATGTTCGAGAACGGCATTGCACATTTCTTCCAACATATAGTGTACAAAGGTACAAGAAATCGGTCCAAACAGGCATTGGAGGCACAGATGACATGCACAGGTGCTCAATTTAAGGCCTTCACTGAGAAGGAGCTGGTCGGCTACTACGCCGAGTGCCTGCTCGAGGATTTGCCGCTTATCGTCGATATCCTCTCAGACTGCATTTTCCAGAACGCCTTGAACCCATTTGAGATTGAAGTGGCCAAATCAGTTGCCTATTTGGAGATGATGGATCACGACGAGGATACCAATGAAATATTAATGGATTATTTACACGGCGCGGCTTTCCACGGCACACCGCTCGCACAATCGGTTTTAGGGCCCAGTACAAACCTGTACAACTTCACAGAAGCTACCATAGCCCAGTACATGAGGCAGAACTTTGACCCGACGCGCACCGTATTAGTTGCGGTTGGAGGCGCTACGCACCAGTGCGTACATGATCTCGGCGCATTATATCTGAACCACCTGCAGCCCGCTAAGTGCGCGGATTATGTATACCGCTTTTCATGCGGCGACTTTCGCTATAGAAACGACGACCTGCCTTTCGCCAACGTAGCCATCGCTTTTGAAGCACCCAATTTCTGTCACAGCGACGCGTATGTTTTGGATATGGCTACCACGTTCATTGGGGGCTGGGACGCAAGTATGCCGCGGGGGAATTTACCTGCGCCGATGTGCGCCCGCGCCGCCGCCACGGGCATGGCGGATGCTTATAAAAGCTTCTACTTCAAATACAAAGACACTGGCTTATGGGGCATACAGTATACAGCGCCCAAGTTGCACGCGGACGATTTCTTATACAACTTACAACAGCAATGCGTAAAGTTGTGTCTGTCCTTGACTCGTGTAGAATTGGAGCGAGCCAGAAACGAATACATAACATCCCTGGTCACAGAGCTGGACACCCTACCAGGCGCCTGTAAAGATCTTGCACGATGGTTCCTTTTTTACGGGCAGAGGCCCTCGACATTAGATCGCGTCACCGAGTACCAGTTCGTAAAATTAGACCGCGTAAGGGAACTGTGCGAGGAACTCATATACGACCGCAGTCCGGTCGTCGCTGCGGTAGGCAATATAGAAGTGGTCCCAGACTACACCAGGATTAAGGCCTCTAACTATTGGCTACGAGTATAAACGAAACATTCCTGCATGTATAATAAACCTGTGTTTCCACAAATAAATGAATTATTATTATTCGGTTCGTAATTCCCCCATGCGAATGCAACCACTTGCATCGATATGCATAATGACATTCACGTAGCATGAAATGATAGAATGCAGGTTATTTTCAAATTAAACAGCTTTTGTAAAAAATTATAATTTATTTAATCATGTAAAGCTAGGTATAAAATATAAAAGTATCTGAGTATAACCAGAGCACTCGTAGTCGACGCTACATTATATACATTAAAACATCGAATACGGCGAACCGGCGCACGTGACACTAGCTGCGCGTGCGCTCGCCCATGGCTAAATTGAGTAACACCGCACTCGGACTCAAAATCAAAAAGTTAAGTTAAAAAACATCTTTCCTTTTGTATTTTAGGTAGCTGAATGTAGTGAGAATGTGAGATTATATACCTCTAAGGTATCCTAACCTGAAATCCAGAGAATATCAGCA
This sequence comes from Hyposmocoma kahamanoa, assembly GCF_003589595.1. Lineage (NCBI taxonomy): Eukaryota > Metazoa > Arthropoda > Insecta > Lepidoptera > Cosmopterigidae > Hyposmocoma > Hyposmocoma kahamanoa. The sequence continues at coordinate 16,515,979 of NW_020653200.1, read as the reverse complement.
GACTTATTATTTTCAGCCGCGATACAGAGTCTGAACGCCTCACGGTCATAAAACGTTTTCAATAAAACCAACTTGAACCGTATCCAACTTCTTTAGTTCCCAGAAAAGACGTTTTTATAACTTAAAAGATTAGACCGCCCTTTGTAAAATAGGCTATGATATAAATCATAGGTTCCCAAACTTTTTGGCTCACCGCCCACTTAGGCAAAATAAAAAAATTTCAACGCCCACCACCACAAAATATAATTGAAAACACGTATAACTTAACACAAAAAAAATCACAAGAAAATATGTATATGTAGTATAGTTTATATAGATAATTCAGTTATTTTTTCAAATGCGGTAGCAACCCCTGGACAGCATCAACGCAGGCCCCCCCAATTACTTCCGAGGACTGCCCTACCGCGCCAACTGGGACCGCTAGGGCCACTGTGATATAATTATAATTGGGAAACTGTGATATAAATGGTGGTGCATCTTGAAAGCAAATACAGTATCAGGGGCACCGTACAAGTCGCACAATGCCGCTTAAACAATACCGTGGGTGGAGCCGCACAGTTCCGGGACGGTACTACGAAGTGCTGTCTAATCTATAACTTTTTAATTAAGTTCAATTTGGCCTGTGTAATATGAATCAGTTAACCACGCCAGTGTCCGTAACGGGTAGCTTCGCATTAGTGAGCTGGTTTTCTACATCGTCAGTTTAAATTGGTTACCTTATTTGTTGAGCTATTTTGTCAGTTAACTAAACTGACCAGTTTATGCGATTCGACAGATGTATACATTCAAGTTCTTTAATGGCCGACGTTGACGAACAGTACAAAGCACCAGCATGCTCTTTGACAAGCTTTTTCCGATCGTTATCGCCGCTGTCTTATTGGAAGGTATAGATTTGTCACTAATATACGGATTCTGCTATAATCACAATAAACGTATTGTTAGATAAACTATTTTTATTTTTTTATACTTCTAAACATGAACTTCAATAAATATAAGTATTATTACATTTCGAGAACAGATGTACCTTTACAAATCACGCTTCCACCTTTTTGCTAGGTACGAATGGACGCCACCGTAAAATAAGCCGTAGAATTGCATATATTTAGAAAATATGGCATCCTCTGTTATAAACACAGGCACGTAAGTGTTTCTCAAAAAATGTTTTTGGTGTAAAAGTATTGGTCGTTTATGCGGATTTGCAGACCAGACAATTTTCAAGTAAAAAGATACAATTGATACTAATAAATTATTTCTTACACCTCTGCCTTTTAGACCAATTGTTTTTGGTCAATATTTCAGTCATTTTTCGGTGTTATTTTCTTATGCGGAAATACAAGAATGTAGGTACAAGAGTGTTGTCTCTTCAATAATATGATACTGAGCAATATACACTGGCCCACACACCTACAATATTAAAGCCTACTAAGAGTTATTTTACGTCAGCAAGTCATCAAAAACCATTTTCGTTTGTTTTAAATCGCGGCGGAACGGAATGGAAGCGAATTTTTGTAACGATATTGTACATAGCATGATTAATTTTATGGTCAATTGTGTATCGTACAAAGTAGATAGGTACGAGCCAAAATCTTCCGCGGATTGCGCGAACATCCCCGAGCATGCGCGAGTGATAGTAGATATATGTGTGTGCGTGTGTGTGTGTGTGTGCGTGTGCGCGTGCGTGTGTGTGTGTGTGTGTGTGTGTGTGTGTGTGTGTGTGTGTGTGTGTGTGTGTGTGTGTGTGTGTGTGTGTGTGTGTGTGTGTGTACACATACATATATATATATATATATAATATATATATAAATATATATATAATATATATATATATATATATATATATATATTATACATATATGACACTTTATAATTACTAATCAAATGTGAGTACTGACGAATCATATAAACTGACCAACTGAGTCAGTTGTGTCGAAGTTTTGACATAAGTGAAGATCGAAGATGGGAACTAACACGTCACGCAAACTGGGTAGTGGTTCATGATTTACAAAGATTTTATAGTACTATAAAGTAGTACTTTCAACATTTCAGGCAAGATAATTTTCATTCATGATCTGAATTCTTGCTTTTTCGAAATTGCTGCCGCGTACAAACAGACAAATCGGCGTTCGAACACTTTGTAATTTAATTATCGTTAGCCATAACTACGCAGTCACGGTGGTCGGAGAAGTTTAAATTGCTTAAAGTACAGATATTACAATCACAATGTAGAGAGCATTAGACAGGTCGTAACTCTAGAGAATTTGTTCGTTGTAAGAAATATACACTTATAACTATGGTCCATAGAAAGAACATACACACTATTATCTTTGTTAAAAGTCATCAATTTCGCACAATTTCCTGATAATGAATGTTATCATTATAATATCATTCATGACATGACTTTAATTTACAGTATTTTAATATAATTAAGATAATACTAATTCTATTGGCATAATCACTATTCTGATGTTTGGTTATCATACAATAAATTATCTTTTTGAAAATGGTCAGTGTTAAATAGACAATGTTATCAAGCCTAAATCCAGTAAATGGATTGGGCGGGGCTCAGAAAAAGAAAAATATTGTAGTGATAATAAAACCTTGGCATACATAATAATGTAATAATAGCACATAAGATTACACATACGAGTATTATGGGGTCACTTCACTCAACGTTACTTTACATGAACATAGTACCAAAACGAATGAAAATAACGAACAAATCGAAAGAATTTAATGGTAATTTTGAATCGTTTGAATTTGTGACAAAAACAAACTTACTGTACGGCATATCGCCAATATAGTTGCTAAATAGCGAACTGGCAATGCGAATTACCCCGTTAACTGGAGTACCTTCGCGTAGACGCGAGACTACGCTACAAGAAATACCGGCCATATAAATCAGGTCATTCGGTGAACACGCACTAATCCGTCATAGGTGTAGATGATATGAACAAACTGTCTAATCTTAATTTATTCTTTGACGTCGTTAATTTCGCTTGTTTAAGACCAAAGGGGTATGGTTGAAAACAGTTCAACAACATTCATAACAGACATATTTTCCGAGAATCGGATTACAGTATTGATAACAAAGCTAATTTGAATTCGTTCCAGGCAAAATTTTGTTCGGACACAGGACAAAATTATTTTCAGTTCGTAATCACAACCTACGTTGCTTTTTTATTCATAATTCAACCACAACACACGGATACCTTGAGATATTTTATTATGAGTAAGCTATTAAGGGAAGTGGGCGTGAAGGTATTACATATAGTGTAATGAGCTTCACACCCTAACGATCGCAGCGCGAAGACCATATATATTAGACGGCGTGCACCAGCGTTATAAATTCTTTATGAAAACATTACATCTCCTCTCCGATGCCTAACATGTTTTACCAAAACATAAACAACAAAAACATGAATAAGATTACATGTTAACTGAAAAATAAATTCGCTCAGCGTAAGTTCATAAAGTAAATCATCAATATTAAAAAAAAACACGTCATACATAATACACAATAGACGTCTCAAAAAGTGTATACCTAAACGTACAGCATGGGAGAATATTTTTAGTAGTTTATGATAATCCCTATAATCTTTTTGTGTAGAACTAAAGCTGTTTACAATTTAATGGAAATATTATTTATGATTAAAGCTTACGTGAAACAATCTTCCCTTCTGCTTCGTTTGCTCCACTTTCTTTGGGACACCTATCGTAAAAAGCCACATTGAGCATGAGATTCCATCTCAATATCACTGTAAGTTTTGAACCGTGTGAGTCAGGACGGGAATACTGGCCAATACAAAATACATCGCTGTACATCAATCACAGTACAGTAAATACATAACAAAAAGCGGTTCATGTAACCGGAAATTAGTCGAAATGCAAAGAATACATGTTTGATGATAGATTTTACATATGGTCGTGATGACCATTGGCCTACCAACAAATGGACGACGGTAGACCAGTACAAAAAACAAAAATACAAAAAACTAAAACATTTCATTTCAATTGTAACGTCACTGCAGTACTACTTCATTTTGCAACAATTTAAAGGCCCAAAAATGTACCATATTCAACTTCTACTGGAAATTTATCAAAAATGCATCATATGTAGCTTCTAGTGTAAAGTATTTAAACACAAGAGTAATGGAGTAGCTTTTACTGCCAATATTAATTAATTTATAAATATTATGTTGAGTTTCATCCGAATACACTTAAAGAAATAATAAAGAGTTGTGCAAATATAGTGATTTTTAAAATGGGACAGTATGGGGAAGTCAATACAAGATACAAGGAAACTGTCACAAATATGAAAATAACTGCGTCTCTCTGTTTGTTACTTACGACGTGCTATAAGAAATGTGTATTGATGTTCGGAATTTCTAGATTCCAACGAAACGTAAACTCAAATTTTCATAATATCAAAAACCGATTTTTAACAAAACCGTTATGCATTCAGGGAATTTTGGTTGCTTATCACAAAAAAAAATCAAGTTAGCGTGTTTCGTAATATTCTTAAACAAAACCTAATAAAATACTTTTGCGATTGCGAAAATTCGAACTAACGTTATTTCGTGCACACGTTTTCGGACTTCTGATAGGTAACCCCAAGCCGTAAAGCGAGTACAACAATATTTTGTTAGTAACTAAGATTCTTACATACAAACATAAGAGATATTTAATAAAAAAAAGTCATTTTGAAAATAAGATTAACATCAAGCGCCTCTATGTGTTCTTTGTTCTAAACGTTTCAGTCACTTGAGGTTCGAACATGATTGAAATTGAAATGGGTCTCTCTGTATTTTGCGCATGGCATGTGCAGGATAAGGACAGTTAGCTATCACTGACCGCTTCTGTAACTGCATTTATGTAATTTTTACAACTTTTTATTATACAGTACGGCATGATTGACAGGCGCGCTGGCAGTCGACTAAACGAAATGACCTCTAGGTTGGGGCATATTTAGCGCGAACCTGATGTCCATTCATTGGTAGGTCAATGGTAATGGCTAATAAATGCACATATTTTCATCAAGATATCCGAGCATTTGACACAACAACCGACAATTTATTTGAACTCGTTAACAATGGCTTGTACAAAAATCATTTTATTGATTAATTCTTAATAAATGTGCAAACTGTCGTACACAATCGTTACATACACGATTTTAACGTTGTATTTATGGTTCATCCACCTATTGCTACTTGTCTTTCGAAATTTACTGTTACAAGAGTAATATTTGTGTAATAATTTTAAACTTAACCAGACGTATTATACACTGTAAAGCAGTCTGTCTCAAGTTTGAGGACACAAGAAAATAAAATATCTTACAACATAATCATTACTTAATATAAAATTCTAATGACAGTAAGAATGCCTATCGGAGGAGATAGACCAAGAGATACAAAATTAAAAATTAATTGAAAATAAGACGGATTATCGACGCGAAGCGACGGATACACAGGGGCACTCAACTGTTTTTGTGCACTGTGTTTACCGAATAACACAAGATATGCTCACAAAAAAACGTATAAAAAAAAATAAGTATAAGTGTTAAGTTTTTGTACATCGCCTCTAAATAATGAAATGAATGAATGCATGAAATTAATCAATTTCAAAGGATAGTTGTCACGGCAAACGCCAGAAAGTTTGGGCGAGGACTGTACCCTACAATTAGACAATATAAGTCAGTAACAAAACTGTATTATCCGGCAGAATAGTTACATAAAACAGTTCAATGTCCCCAAAACTTACTGTATTGTATGGCGAAAGGTTGTACATATTGACAGTTTTATTTATAATAAGCCGTGTGCTCTGTATCATTAATTGGATTGGCACCAATGAGAACTGCAACTCTTTTTTATCTTTGATTGCGTTGTTACACTTTTCAAAAATAATAAAGCAGCCTTTTAATGTGGGTTATAAAAATAAAGGTACGTAAATAAAAAAATCATAATTTCCGTCGAAATAATGGAAAGAACAAAATGACGACTTCAATGGCGGTGTCATATTTGTTTCTGTAAATTGAATAATAGAGAACACACGACAAGAACTTACACACTATACATAAACTACAATGTCATGGAAACAGCTATGTTAAACATAATATATTACGTCATAATAAATAGCGAGTTTGAGCTCAGTTTTATAGATAACACATTTCGTTATGGAATGTAACAGTTACTATGTATACCTACAATACAGATACACGTGTCCACATTTTTTTCAACGAGTGACCCTGAAAGTTTACTTATAACAAACCTTAATATCTTGAAAACAGCATTCAGTATGAATTGTTATTGAAATGTAACATCGCATGTATTTTTATTAAAAACTTGTGCAAAATGTAACACCGCCGTTAAAAGCGTAACAGGTGCAAAGGTAGAAAATAAATTGAGATTTAAACTAGAGTCACGAAAATGGAATATTTGGCCGCGAGGACTGAGTATTCACAAAGCCTGTTTGTAGTTATTTGTGATCATTATGAAAGTAATATTAGAGTGACTATTTGCATGCCATGTACTTTGACCAAACACGCTCGATATGGTACCGTGTTGGAAGGCGAGTTTAAATTTCATTTCGTTTACTATAATGTAAGCATTGGTATAAAAAAAATTTGGTAAATATCGTAAATGCTACACCTATACAGCTACCAAACTATGGAGCGTCATTTTCAAATGGATTTCGTATTAATATCCTTTGATATTTCATATAAAAATGACACTTACCTAAGAGTGCTTAAGAGTTATAAATAATGTATAATAAGTTTTATCAGGTTGATTATGCAGACTTACAACTAGTGGAATGTAGAAAAAAATTCGAAGTGTTAGTTCTACCTCTTAATATTAATGGTTAGAAATACCCAAACCTTGATAAAATACATCGATAAATGGACGCATTTACTTTGTTCTAATTTTAACACCAACCTCCTTGGCGGGACGTGCCGGCTACACACACTACCGCTAATTGATTAACAATATTATACTGAGTGGAAAAATCAATGTAAGTAACTATTATATTTATGCGTTTTGATTCTTCTCAAATTAATTTGCACGTATTTTATTGTCCGAATCAAAATGAAAAATGTTTGGTGCTGCACTTGGCGGCAGAGGTCCATCTTCTGCGACCGTTTGTAATATGTGGTCATATTGTACTTTGTAATTAATAGAACATTGTGTGCGCTGCCGGCCCGCACCGCCGCCGCTACCTAGAGCGGATGACAAGCGATCCGCAGAGAGCTAATGACTACGTTACGTTTCGACTCGACTCGTCGGCGATGGGACGTTCACATTAAAGCTTCGTACATAAAGTTCGAATAAATTTTACACCATTATGGAATGTTTGATTTTCAATCACTTAAAATTACATATCTCAAAATATACAACATCTCTGCAATCGGTGCTGCACCGCGGTCGCGGTCGCGGTCTGTCGCTCCACATATATCTTACAAAAACAGTCGAAAAATCTGAGGTATAAATTTTCTTAACATACCTAAACAACCCTTGTATAATAATATTATTATAGCAAATATAAAATGTGTATACACCATCAAAATATATAAAAAATGTATACATCATCGTTACCAAACTAATATTGTACGTATAAGAAAGTTATTTATTCAAAATGATTCTTAAAATGTTCTTAAAGTTAAGCAAACTTACAGACTAAGTAAAGCATAGATTTATAGATGAATATTATACATAATATCGCATTTGTACTGTAAGGTTATGCTTTGTTCAGGCTCGGCGCGTTTGCGCTAAGCATAATCAACTCGGATACAAACATTTTTGTACACTTGTGAATGGCAACATTGTTTTGTTATATTAAATAACCTACTCTTGTTTCGATCTAGCTGCCTAATACACTATTTTCATAAAACTTGTACTTGACTGTGTCACTTGATGATCATCGTCGCGATGCGACGCACTCGACCACTGACAAATCGTGAAAAAATACAAATGCATCACCAAAATATTTGTACATTATTCGCATAAACCTTAATGTTATGTGTAATCAAATCTGGATAGTCCGTTAAAATCGATTAAAGTATCACTTTGTTGCCGTCAGTGTACAAGTACGCCACGAAGTGCTAAAGACAGTAAACGTCGGAATATAATAATGGAGGCGGTTCATGTGAATCTTAGAATATTATTTGTAATTCAGAGAGCACAGGGTGGTTTATTTAAGAATGATTACTAGGCTAACACCTGTATTGAAATTACCGTAAGTACGAATACGTCGTGAACACAAAACGCGACACCCGTGCGATAGATGCAGACCGCTGCTGTACATCGCTCTACAAATGCTCCTTTATGAATAAACATTATTTTATTGATGCTTCAGTCTTTGGAACGTGTGTGGTGGAATGTTATTAATTACAGATTGAACACCACATTGCTCTGGACGCGCTGTTTTCTTACTTGGTAACAACATTACTACATACATACAAAATTCATAAAAATAATCTCTTTTTTGTGACAACGATTTTCGTAAACCTTTGATTGTGTGAACATTGACATATGATTTCATATAAAATAGTTGTCTTACTTTCTATACTTACAGCTGCTTGTAGCTGCCTTTAAATACTACGTTTTGAATTAATTTTAATAAGTCAATCATTGTAACTTGGATTCGTGGACGATTATGTGTGTGATATCCGAGAGCATTGCGGTGTACGAGTGGCGAGGCGCCAGGCGCGGCGATGCCATCATACCGCGGGTGAGTCGGCCTCAGGTTTAGCGGGGTCGGGCGACGGCGGCAGCTCGGTCTCCGAAGATTTGCTCGGCTCGGGCGTCGCCGAAGACCCGCGGCTGAAAACCACATCACCAACGCTTTAGGAACTTTCCTTCTTCGCCATGAATGAAACCAGTCTCCGAAATAAAAAAACATATATATTTTATGAATTTCATATGATAAAGACACTTTTGACATATGATCACATGTGGCCTTATTATAGGGTACACATTTTTATTAAAATAAAAATGATAACTTCAAACATTGCACATATATAAGAAATAACAAAGGTACCAAGAAAACAGTATAGTCGCCAGCGTAACTGCATCCATGGCCGAACGGTTACCATACCGGACCACAACGCAATGTTCTACATTAAATGTTCAATGTTGGTTCTGCACACGACAGATTTAAATCTTGACACATTTTAGAACAGTATGTGGAAGACATTTACATTGAAAACGGTTGACGCCAGTGTACCACACATTGTCATTTCAAACGTCAGTACCTGGAGCGTGCTCACTAAAAAAAACATACAGAACACACGATGCGGCAATGCCAACCTCGGAATAAATATAAATAAATAAATATTATGCTATCGGTGATGTCGTAGATGCTCCATTGAGTGTTAAATCGTAATTTTCGCACAGCATTTTATATTTCAAGCTATAACTCGTATATTAAACTTACAAATTGAAATTCACACTGTAAACAAAATTATAGCTTCTTTATTCCTGTAAAAAAACTAAAATATTCACTTACTTTCGGAATATCTATTTATACAGCGAAGAGCAAAAATATGTATTTACCTACGAATTGTCCTAAGTTACCCTTTATCATAATTAATCATTCGTAATCGCAAGTGAAAGACCAATAGCACAGAAAACATAAGTTGATAAAAATGTTAAATAGGCTTAACATGAAACCATTTTCAAAACAGCCCCGAAACTTCTTAACTTCCCAAAATTTTACGCGGTTTAGAAATGTTACAAATTTGACATATATTAAGAAGTTTACTTGGTTTATGTTATTTTTTATATTATAAACATAATTATACAAGACCAATAATGTAAATTAGCATCTGTAACGGTATCCGTAATTTTACAAAATATATGATCCAAGGTGTGCGTTTGTCGATTTCGATTCCCATAGTATCAGAGTAAAAAGCCATTCCTTTGTCATTTTTTTATTCTTACGTGTTCTGTGTGTTACGTACACAAAACATCGAATATAAACCAAAAATAGAGACGAAATAAGGACCATACATTCCTGGTAACCCATCACCGATACATCACTTATAAATATCAACTCTCGTTTGACTGTAATTAAAAATTAGAAATCTGAAATAGTACAGCGCCAACAACTGACCTGTGTGTACGTCTCCGTATATTCCCAAAATATTCTGTATTTATTGCAGTAAAGATAATATCTCTAACAATGGCGTGCTGTGGTGCGTGTGCGTGTGCGTGTGCGTGTGCGTGTGCGTGTGTGAGTGGAAAAACAACAAAACATCCAATTACGAAACAAACGGAATCAAATGTCATCGGTAATTAAATATTAAATACGTAATTTTGCAATTTTCGTCCATTATAGCAAAGCTCAAGTTAACTGGTCAATTTCACGTGAAACAATTGACACCCTTTAACGACACCCGTCAATTGTATCCAATTCGGGCTGACCAATCAGAGAGGAATTATCACAAGAATGATATGGCAGAATAGTTTTCAAACAAATTAAATGACATTTCGTCTCTATTTCTGGTTATATACTCGATGACACAAAATAAAAGTATTCTAATACATGCTCGTGAAAGTATTCTTCGAATATATATTTTACCCTTGACTGTTCCACGTGCTAGTTATAACACAATAAAATTAGAGGAACAAAGAACCCAGTTTTTTCGGCTTTCTAAGGCTGGTTTCAGAGCAGATTTATATGCAGTCCGCCCGCGCGGAGCACCAGAGCGGAGTAAAAGTACTGATACACATGCTAGTTAATAGCATGCTAATAAATATGCTCAACAGTCGGTCGATTTTCGAGCATGCTACTCATGAGCATGCTAATTTCTAGCAAAGTACGTTGTCAGGCATGCCACCAAGTAGCATTTGCTCGAATACACCACGCGAGCATGTGTATTTGTACCATAGCGCATGTGACGTTAGAACGTCGTTTTACAGTGACGCGGATTGTTCCGTACGGAGTTACGGAACACGCTCCGCGTGAACTCCGTACAAGCCATCCTGCGTTCATTGTATGCGACCGTCTTCCGTGAATAATCGCACTAAATTAAATACTCGATTCAAAGTACTGCAGATCCTACGCATGTGGATGGCCCGCAAGCGGACAGTCCGTACGGACCATACGCACAGCTGTGAAACCAGCCTTAGACTAATTAGTATAAAATCTATTTTCTTGTAGAATTGCGAGAATTGGATCTTGTCCTCGCGGGATAAATATTAACACGAAAATTGTTATGTAAAACCAACGCAAGTTTTATAAGAAGTCGAAAAATTGTTTGTTGGCGGGAATACCGTGTTAACTCGGCAAAATGCAATTTCTACGGGATCTGAATTCTTAATATATGTGTTCATCAAAACTTTGTGTATCAATACTATTTATAAGAGTATATGAATTCGCAAAGCGCACACTTATTCATTGCCTCTTTCTCACATGAAACATTTAAATTCGGATAGCTTATATTGACACATGTATGTCTAAAATAAATAAATAATTTCACAACTTGCTAAAACAATGTATGAAAACGTAAGCGAGGCAAAGTCCGACAAAGAAGGTGCAAGACTTTAAAGAAATCGATTCACATTTCTACAAGTCCAGTTTAAATATAAGTGTAGCTTCTTTATGGCCAGTGTAATCCCACAACAATTGCCTCTTATACGTAATAAGGGTTCAACTCCAATGAGAGGTTTTGCGACACTTCAGTTGTCGAAATATGTGCAAATAATTAATCCCACTGCCGATGGTAAATACAAGAACATTCAGTATGACATAATGTTTACAAAGCTCTTAGGAAACATAGCACGCAAACCGTATAGGACAGTAATGGTATATAGTTAAATATGCATCTCATGCCCAGACACGGCTATTCCTGTTCTTTAATTCGCTTTTTCATTTAGTTTTGTACAGTATATGTCGCGTCATTCGCCTAGCAAAGGTGTTTTTATGGTTCAAACACTGGAGGAAGATCAGTGACATTTAAACAATAAATTCATTACCATACCAAACATGTTTATAACATAACATTTTACGCAAGATGACGCTTCGAAATGTTATTTTATAAACATTAATGTAAGCCATCACTGTTATTCCTGTGATTATCAAACTGCAGTAGCGAGCGCAAGGAAACGTTTAACAACTTACTTTTCCGCTTCCCTGTAGTCGGCACCGGCTCCGGGCGGAGCGTCTTTCTTCCATTTGCCCGCAGGCGGATTCGATGTCCTGCAAACCATACCCGTTATTATTTTGCCATGCATTAGGTTAGCTGCATAGACCATTTGGATCTAATTACTCAGAGCGTACATGTCACAAAAAATCTTCAGCGTTTATATTCTTATGTAATAGCTTTTAAAATAATGGCGGATTCGATCTTTTTTTATGATACCAACAGACAGACGAATGAACAAGTCGCGCGCCTGGTGGTAAGTCAAGAGCTTTAAAACGCAAAGATCTGAGGGGCACTGCCAATGCGCCCGTCACCCTGAGACATAAGTTGACAAGTCCCATGTGCCTGTAATTTCACCAGCACCCTTACCCTTCAAAACCGGAAAGCAGAAATGCTCACATTACCGCTTAGCGGCAAAAATAGGTAAGGTGGCAGCACTACCCTAGATGAACTCTTTCCCAATTTCTGGTTCTACTAATAGAAAAACTAAGTTTTCATTTATCTCCTACATATCATATAAACATATACCTATAAAAATTTGTTTTCCTATCTGAATCTATTATGATTAATGATTATAAACGTTACAATGCCCAGCAGGGACTGTGTTGATGTTGATATAACACAGAACGATTGTTATAAAGAGGCATAAACGCTATAATAAAGTATAATGAAAAAAAAAATAGTCTAAGAAATATAAATAAGGACACATACGTATCAAATTCTCTGTAATCTACGCTGCCGGGTGGAGCTTCTTTGCGCCATTTATTGCCTGCCATGTTCTGTATTCTGTTAAAAACATACACATAAGTTTAGTTATATTGAAACCTATTTAAAAAGCATCTGGAAAAACATTGACTTACAATTACATGGACGTCGGGTCCACGCTAAAGAGTGTCCGAACTTATAGGGCGTTAAAATCGTATACAGAGCGTCATTCACGCTTTAGCCTTTGTTTGCTCGACTGACAGCGAAACAAGCAAAATTAGACAGTACTGCGATGACATTACAATTTAAATTCAACGTTTTAGCTTTTTCATATTCCTTTACATGTCCCTACGTTTAAATAGGTTGACTTGGGACATTTTTTTCGTGATTTTTGTATTAGACCCGTCGTCCATTTATTTGTAAATCAATGGGAAAAAAACACCAGGAACATGCTTGTGTACAAGGACTAATGCTAATTGTTGAAACAAGAAAAATATCCTTATTAACAATAGGGACCGATTTAAAATCAAGGGCTATTTCGTTTTCATGGCGGTCAGATAATATTACATTCCAATTGTTCTGAAAACAATTTACTGATCACAATATTTCTTATCTAAATCTTTGATATCTCTCTGTTGGAATTATGGGGAAGATAAACCTGTTGGTAAATAAAGTGGGAAGTCTTATAAGTAAAGTTCTTCAGTATCATGGACGCATTGAATTTCTCTTTTATTCCACCCTTAGCTTAGCACTTAACTCACACTTGTGTCATGTGGTCCGGCTGGTTAGAGAGTTGCGCGAGATAAGCGGCCTGCTTGCGGTGGTGATACATGTGCACGCGCAGGCACGACGGGTTACGCATGCGCTTCTGACAGATGTCGCACTGCAGGGTTCCTTCACGCGTATCGTGCTTATCACGGATATGCACCTTCAGGTTGTAGCGATTCGCAAAGAATCGGTGGCAGTTTGGGCACTTGACGCCCCCTGTTTTACAGTTCCACCCTGTTGATACGCGAAAAAATCATGAAATAAAAAAGCAAAAGTATGCCTACAAAACAACAATAAATGGCATCCAGACCTTTAATCTCTAAAAGACGCCGAATTTATTATCAAAACAGGACTCAATCATAGATCACAAAAAGTATTCACATGAATTAATTGAATATAAAATTGAACTTCGCTTAGATTATTAAGGTACTTGGACACTGACCTTTGGCGGACTCAGGTAGCACAAGCACGCTGTGGAACAGGTCGTTGTCGAAGTCGATCAACGGCTCACTGTAACAATGAATCACAATTTTATTCCGGGAATTTGTCACATAATGAGTCACTTAATCAACCTTAAAATAAAAAAATAACAAACAGTCTATCCTAAACACTAAACTCAGTATAATATTATCAATACATGGTTAGTTTATTTTTTAATAGTGTAATGTGTATGATTTAGATTAATCCAGCAAGAGCATACTCACTTGTCGGAAGTGTATTCTGTGTTCTCGGGCGTTGCTTGGGCGTCATTCATCGTCCGCCGTTCTTTCTTCGTGTTGTAGCTATTCTTGTGGCCAGTATTCTTCAACAATCTACAAAAGTATGCTTGTTTAACACCTATTGATACCTTAACCATCAGCAATTTTATCTAAGAAATAAATAAAATTTCTATGTATCTAACTTCTTATATATACAATCCACAGACCACATAAATACTAGTAATAGACTGGTTAGTGGGAGGGCCCGCGTTACCTAGCTTATGAACAGACGTTGATATGAGTGTCAACAGCGCGTCAGTTGTCGTTCAAACATGATACAAGATTATTTTGTGGAAAAAATAGAAATATGCCGTGTTGTGCCATTACATCAAGTCGCATAAGAAGCCAAAGTTTAAAAATACTCCGGGAGTCACTTAATTTCATCGGTAAGTACTAAAACTCTGTATTTCCTAATATTCTAAACAATACAATACTAATATTTCGAAATAAAAATATTTTCTTGCAACCAATTAATAACAATATACATTGGTTGCTAGCCATCAAAAGAACGATTTGAATGACGCTCAATGAATTCATTGCACAAACGACGTATTTATTACACTTGGTACTGGGTCCGCGTGTTGTTATCAAATTATCGATATGTAGAAACTCTGTATTTAAAAACCCGGTTTTGGTTTAGTTCAACATTTTTTTTATAGCGTTACCAATGTGTAAACATAAATTGTTTACAGGGGGTCGTTTTCAGATAACCTCCAAAAATGTGTCACTTTCAATAACTTTTATGTTATTACATGAATACTAAGCATTATTTATTTAATATGATTGCATGCTTACTAAGTCTGTGTTACACATAAAAAGACTACTTTACTACGTCACAGTAACAAATAAAAATTTAAAAAGTGGGCAATTTCTCATTCATGGGAGCCGGTTCCACGTCGTTCTAATTTTAATAAAACGAAGAAAAAAAATTAAACACTCGTGGAAATCGCAATATTTTCCATCGAGGATAAACTCTAATAACTTACACGTCGAATACATACTGTAACTTTCCAATTTATTATAAACAAACATGTTTTCTTGGGAATATAAAATGTATTTCAATTTTTCTTATCATTAGTGTCAATTCAACTAAAAGCCTCCTAATAACAAAAGTTCATACCGCATCACCTTCACCCTTTGCACACGTGAGAAGGGGCTCCTATCGGATTGACTCCAATTGACTCCAATCCGATAGGAGCCCCTTCTCACGTGTGCTGTACACAGTGAAGTAATCTGTGCATCTCCGTTATAGCAAAAAACCGACTTAAATAGCAATTTCAGTACTAGTGACTAAATCGTTCTCATTTATATAAAGCAATCTATCTAAATAAGTATTAAGTCATAGTATATAAACTTTATTGTACATCAATAAGACAAAGGGAACTTTAAAATCCATGCACTTTTATAACGGTCCAGCATATTTTACACACTTGACAATTAAAAATGTATCCAAATATCATTATTGTCGCTCTCATTCTTGTTTACTTTTAAGTCAGATAGTTACTTTAAGCCAAACATTTACTTGAAATATAACAATTAGATGGTGATAGTGGTGGTGATGACGGTAGTGACGATGATGATAGTGGGATGATGACGATGATGATTGTAGCAATGATGACGATGATTGTGATAATGATGTGAATGGTAATGATGCTGATGATAATAGTGATCATGATGATGATGTTGATGGTGGTGATGATGATATATTGATGTACAACAAAGTTTATACGACATTAACAAAATACTTATTAAGATTTATTTATCAATTACATATAGATAAATGGATGGTCTTACATGGATGAGAAGGATTTTGATACAAGTAGTTATATTGAAATATTTGTTACACGTTAAATGTTGTTAAATGTTTTCTTGTGAACGATAAAATGTGTGTTGTAATAATATTTTCTCATTGCCGTGCCGTCTTTCCCATTTATGTTTATGAGAAAATCATTCGTGTTACTGCAATCTCATTCGTGTGACCTAAAATATGGTTTTTTGTTGTATTTAACTTAAATATTTCTGTGATTTTATAAATATTGACATTGCTTGAACTTATTGTACGTTTAAGACCTTAAAACCAAAAGAAAAAAGTTTTTTACAAAAATCACTCAAAAAGTGCCATTGAAATTTGGAAAGTGAAGTTAACCCACACGTATTTAAAAGCTAACAATTTTGATACATTTTTTTATTATACGTGGGGCGCACTACAAGTTTCCGGAATGAATAAGAAAAAATACTATAAATGGTTAGAAATGAATTTATTGTTTCTCAATATATTCTGCGATAGCTTTGATGCACTTTTTTATACAAATGAACCAATTTTTAAAACTTTTATGCCACTCCTCCGTGACAATCTCTGAAACATACTTTTCATACTCTTCTACAGCCTCTTCACGGGATGAAAATCGTTGACCGCGTAACTGGTTCTTAATTGTTGGAAATAAAAGTCACAAGGAGCAAGGTCAGGACTGTACGCGGGATGGCTCATAAGGTCAACGTAGTTCACCTTCAAAAATTCATTTGTCTGTCTAGCCGTGTGAGCACTATCATGGCGCAAAGTGATACGACATTTACGGTTATTTTTAGTTTGTCAACAACTTCTGGCAAAAAATGTTCGTGTACCAATCACTACACACGGTACAAAGATTCTCCAAAGCAACAGTAGCAACGTGTCCAATTTTATTAAAAAAAGAAGCAATCAACCGCTTAGAGGTACTTTGCACGCGCGCCACTTTGGTTGGTTTCGGCACATCTCGAATACATACGCTCGATTGCTGCTTTGTTTTGGGGTCGTAACTATAAATCCATATTTCATCACTTTTACTATGTGCCACACCAAATCTGACGCCCCTTCGTTGCATATAGTAAGCATGGCATTGCTCCAAGTGAAGCGATCCGTTTTTTGAGCCTCAGTCAAATTTTGTGCGATCCACTGAGAGCACAGCTTTTTCACACCTTTTTTTTTGTTGTTCACAGCAGTGGACGAGCGACCATCACGCAATTCGTCATTGAGATTGACACGACTGCGTTTGACTTCTGCAAACCAGCTATAAATAGTCATGTTGCATGGCGTGTGAAATTTATGTAGTACCAATGTGTAAACATAAATTGTTTACAGGTATTTAAAAGCTAACAATTTTGATTACTTAAATGTTTGGTCCCAACACTCGCAATATATTTTTTTTTAATTTTCAATTTAAGTAAAAACGATATATTAATGGAAAAAAGGAAATATATATAGAAGAGGTACAGTATCAATAATTGTAGAATGCACGTAAGCTCGTAGAGTACCAAATGAAGACTTTATGAGATTGGCGAATTTTGTTTCCCTTGTCTACATGATTCCTATCTCCCTACTTGCTTATTATTTTCATTTTTTTTATTTATTTATTTGCATTCAAGGTAACAAAGACCCATGAATGCACACCTTACATACCTTATAGACTAATATACATAATAATACAACAAAAACACTACTGACTAATTATTATTTACTCGTATTGTCTGCGACGTATGAAGCAACGTGTGCGATAGCCGACCTCGGAAAAGTCGGTACATGACCCGCTTTGGCCAAAACTCATCTTTCATAAAGGTCGACAGATGTCGAGTTGGTACTCTCACCACAAATTAAATAAAATTTACATAGTGGCGGGACACCAACTGCTCGACACTCAGGGTAGCATGGGCTTTCACCCGCATATACTCCACAATATCGGCAGACTTTGTGGAGTAATGAAGCCGTGACACGTATAACAACGTCGTCGGTATCGCTGGACGCAGTAAATGATTAGGGCCAGACGGGGCGGTGCCACTAAGATTAAGGCTGGTGTACTTCTTCCTTTACACCTTTTTGAAACCGTCCTCGTCGCACTGTTCAACTCTTCTCGGTAATACTGATGATACATCTCCAGAGATGAGCATCCGTTTCATTTTCTTCTCCTTTGTTGGGTTGTGGTTGTGGAGCACTGGATCGGTTAGCAGCGTCGACAGCAGCTTAGTCACGTTGAGGGGTCAACAGGCTTAAGCGTGACCTCTCCGCCGGGACGGAAGAATGAGAGGCGGGGAGCGGGGAAACGCACGTAGTGACAGTGGTCGGCGACGTATGGGCCGACTCAAAACTGCCGATAGATGCGTTTTGCGCCGCGCGACGAGTATTCACATTACAGACCTCGGGGGACCTACTTACCGAAGCCGTACTACTCAGTAACGCAACTTGGGCACGCAACTCACTGATGGTATTGTCCGAGGCCTCCAATTTACAGTGAACTTCAGCAAGGTCCACGTGCTCGAACGTGCAGCTCCTTCGCCACGAAAGCAGGCACATTTTCTGGGTTGGTCTCCTTTAACAACGTGATGTCCTGGAGATTCTTCGCTCCTCCATCCCTCCGGCGAAGTGGCATCTGCTCAGCCATTGGCATACGGAAAAGCAGCGCCTTGCCATTGCAAATCTCCTCTTCCTTGAAATTTGATTTGCAGACATGCACGACACTGATCTCGTCCATAGTGTCGACATCGTGTTGGATGAACGCCAGCAGTTCATTGGCTATAAGTTGCTGGGAACCCATAGTCATTTACGTGCAGCGGTTATTGACGCGCGAGTCGCGAATTATTGTAATTCTTACTGTGTAGTGGAGCACGTCCGAATCCGACGGTGCACCTGTTCCTTTATTATTATTATACGTCACCTTCATCAGCTTGAGTTCTCAATTTATCACAGGCATGATTTACATTTGCAGTTTTTGTGTTGATTTTTGTAGTTTCCCGCCGGATCCTTTTTAAAGAAGAAATGGGCTGAAGCAACAGGCAGTAAAAGCTGGGTACCTACTAAATGTGGCACCACTTGCTATAGGCATTTTATGATATCACATTATATTATATACATATGAATAACAACCGAAAAATTCATTAAGAAATAAATCATTTGGTTAACCAGATAATGTATGACATGAAACTCAGAGTCGCCTTCACAATGTACAGACCACATCGAACTGTGAAAACATTTCTGAAGCATTGTCAGTTATTTTTCGTCAAGTTTTCATGAAACAAATGATTCGCTCCTTCGGCTTTGGAAATAAGTATCTTCATTTTCTTGACAAGCTTGTCGACACCATGAATGTTGTCATGTTCAGTCAGTTCAGAAAGAGGTAATTGTTGTACAAATATATCATATTTCAGGGAGAATAAAGATTTTTAATATGACTGTGTTTTAATATTCAACCGTTCCTGTGATCGGACTGACTTGAAATCTAGTAGGTTAATGAAAGTACGATGACAGTATAATAAATCGTTAATACTGCGATTGTAGCATGTAGCTACGAATACGCACACGCCTGCGTAGCTAAAATTAATTAATATTTGCGTGTAGTAAAACCTTATGCGTATTTGGTAACAAATGTGTGCGTGTAAAAGTCAGCTACACTAGTTCTCGAAGAAATTGCTTTAAATGCCGTTTCCTTATACTCCGTGGTTAACCCTAATTATAGCAAGTATAAAGCAATGCCTAGTTCAATATTCCGCTAGTTATGAAACATAATGTCGATATCAATTAAATGTCACATCCCTATCTGTAGATTGTCAACTTTTGGCATTTGTTCCAAGAAGTTTATGTTCATAGGATTCTTAGCGTTGTGACTAGTAATAATAAAACCTTCTAAGATCCAAATAACTTTCAATTTTTTTACCAAAAGTTTTTTATTATTGGCGTTACTGACGATTGATAATTTATAACCAATCAAAATTATGTCATCTTAGTACTAATGTAAGATTACGTTTTCAAATTTGTGCGCGTGGCGACATCGGTTTTGATACAAATGTTGCTTGTTGCCATTTCCATTCTTTTCTTTCTTCCGTGATACAATCCATACACTGGAATGGTTGGATGCTAACACGATGATTGGCTTCTACGTCAATGCGGTGTAGTAATGTGAAATTTGCACGAGACACTCAATCGCAAAACAAATTTATCCTGTCCAATTTATTTATTTTCACCCTCAATGCCCCCATTTCACCTACCTTTTAAGTGGACTGCGGGCAGTCTCTTCCTTGACGACCGGTTCCATCGGCGCCTCTGTAGCGATGGTGTCCTCCCCGCCTGGAACCCACTCGGGCTGCGCCTCTACCACTTCGGCTTTCGGCTCTTGCTTGGGCTTTGGCTCTTCAGGGACTGCTGGCGGTGATTCGCTTGTCTGTCGTACATAAAAATAAGCAAAGAAACTTTACAGAACTTATGGGAATACATAATCTTTTCTGAAACAGGTTAGCAGCACCAGCAATGCGCGTCTATGGCCAAAGAACTACCATAGCTGAAAAAGCAGATGCGTTGGCCACATTATACTCGGAAAGTAAGCATTTGGCCTAGTTAGGTACAACTCTCACCTCGCGGCCTACAGTGAGGCCTTTAACCTGCAGCATCTCGGCCGTATGCAGAAAACCGAACAGCTCTTGCTGACGTACATGCACCTCGCCGCGGTACATGAATTGTAGCAACTGCCGCAGTTCCTGGTGCGCCACGTCCTTCAGAATCACAATAGGGTGCTCGCACGGGTTCATCTAAACAACACAACATTCATTTGTCAAAATTAATTATAAACTTTTTAAAAGGACACATGACGTTCACAACAGAAATGTAAAGGTTGTCACAGACAGATTAGTAGATTCAGACAGAGTAGTAAATCACACTAGTAACAAATTAAGTTACTACCAAATACTATCTAGAGCCATGTGTGTGAAAATATATAATACTTTAAAAGATATAAATAGTAATCATTTATTTAAACATAAGCTAGTGTCATGGCAAATTTCTGCTCTATTACAGACTTCTTTTCATATAAAGTTCCTGAAATTTGACTATAAGTATAATAATTGATTTGACCTACAATAACATGAACTTATTATATTTTTTCTTTTCTTATTTATACTTTTTCAAGACATGACAATAGCTTACAACTACTTATAATTTGTATAATTAATAACTCTAGTTACATTATTAGAATTAGCCTCAGATATATAAAATTTGTAAGAATGCCAGTTTTGGTAAAATATGAAAACTGTTACAATATACCACCCTTTGTGAATATATTGTATATTATATTTACACAATATTTATGCAAACAAATATCAATGAATCAATCAAATCATAATATTAAAGTGTATGGTACTAACACTATAAAACATCATAATCAAACTTGTATCCAAAGTGCGATATTGCTAAACAACAACTGTAATCATGTGCGACATATTATTGCGATGATAATTTAAGACGAAATAATACCTTTAATTCAAGTACAAAAGAAAATGGACATATGCCAGTGTACATAAGAATAATGAATTTGTAACATGTGACATGATCTAACTCGTAGGATTGGTCAATGGTTTCAATTCTTTATGTGTGGTGTAAATATGTACGAAATGTGGTAAATAAATATATTTAATGCATTTTTTAGAAGTGACATCATTTTTCAAAAAAAAAACAAAGCAAAAAGTTTACAAATGACTTAAACGTGCGTGTCATACACCAAGAACTAAATCAGTTTGACATAATATGACGTACTTAACCATTTCACTATGGACCCCTAAAAATGTTAAAGAAACCAGATCTCTTGATATGCCGTTTTGGTGCAAAAACTTGTTGGTATCATAATTGTTGATAATTAAAGATCAATCAATGCTTTTTGGGCAAACTGCAATAAAAATAATTTATTTCATTTTAATAACATTTGAAATTTTTGAATACCATGTAATGAAATGAATGCTTTTATTTCATGACACCATTCTTGTCATTTTCTTTGTTTAATATTCAATGTCATTCAATATAAACATTTACAATCTAAGACTAGAACAGAATAATTTTCACATATTCACATTATTAAGTAAGAACTAATGTTCTATTGTGTGGTTATCAATAATATATAACATTGTATTATTAAAACAGCAATGGATAACAATAAACCTAATTTGAGGACCAACAAGGGTCATTGTTGAGAATTGCTGAGTCATAAACTTCAGGCATTTCAGCATAACTCTAATTAATGGTACAATTAGTTAATGATTGTTTGTTGTTGACAATAACTGGAACAGTGAGTTGGCATTCTTTGCTAATTATCTATATTATGCTCAATATGTAATTTACCTAACACACTTTTGTGTGGGTAATAATTTAAAAATAAATATTCCAGACAAAATAGAGATCCCTAGTAAGTGATCATAGAAGATGAGTATTAATTTCTTATTTTTATTATTTATTTATTTATTTATTTATTATTATTACACTTTTCAATATACAATTAACAAAACAAAAACAATGTGCATAAACCTATACAGATTTTCGCACGCTGCGCAATCGTCATCTACACAATTAAAAAATTGAAAACATATTGAATATTATAGTAGGTAACATAATTATAACTCCGTGGCAAATATCACAGACAACACGTCAAAAGTATTTAGAAAAAAGCAGACGCAAACACATACACATACATTATGTATGAATGGTTAGATGCAAACCAGCACCGCTAGCCCGACAAACAATGTATTGCTGTGCATTGACAGCTGATGAACGCTGTGAAGTCACTGCGCAATTACCCAAAGTAACTAAATAACTCTTAATATACACTGAGAAACTTTCTATCTAATGATGTAAGATAAAAAGTAGATAAGCCATAGACAGCCTTAGATACACATGCCACAGCTATGCCACGCATGGTGACATGCCATAAAGTTCAGACAGGGACTTCCAATGTTCAAAAACATACAGATTCCACCCATGAGTTTTACTGTACACTTATTGACTCATGATGGATGAGACATGGAACAGCAACAGATACAATCTATTATGCAAAGATGACATTGTCAACCACATAAATCATTTTACCCATAATTTTGTATATGCAATAGAATTGTCTTTTTCATTTAACTACAAAAATATTAATCCTAGTGCCCACCTTTCATCAAAAATATACATAGTTAAATACAAAACCGCAATGGGTACAAACAATATGTTGATGCTTCTGTAAATTAACTTAGTTGAAATAACCATTATTCAGACGTTTTATAGATACTGGCAGGAATTTATAAAGGGTTGTATGATAACAAGTACTTTCAAATCCTTTCAGTGGTTTAGGACCACAATGAGACAACATCTTCCAATAACCACTTCTACAAATGACCACTTCTTGAAATTACCATTTCCTTAAATGCTACTTCTACAAAAGAACACTTCTTGAAATGGTCACTTCTTGAAATGGCTCCTTGTTGCATTAACTACTTTTAAAAATTCAATATGTTTCGGCTTCAGATTAGGAACATTATCACAAGTTTGATGATGGAACTTTACATTAGATATTGCTTATTATCACCCTGGAGGGTAACGTCCCTCCATCCATTGCAACTGGATTTTGCAACCATTTGACAAAAAGAGGCAAATAAAACATTTCATTTTCATTTTTAGTTAAGATAAATGTCTGGGCATGGTCCTAATTGGCTAAAGGGTCTACAAACGGTGAAAAACCAATTTGTAATAAAAAAATAAAATGGTCATTTCAAGAATGGTCAATTCAAGTAGTAGTCAATTCAAGAAATACTCAATTTGAGAAATGGTCCTTTTTAATTGCAGTCATTTCTCATTGTGGCCTAAAACAGCCGAAAGGATTCAATTATACACAGTAACCAAATTCTGCCTGATTAGTTACCTCAAATGAAGAGACAAAGTGACTTAAATATGGGGTAGAAAAGCCTTTGTCACAAGACAGCTAATTACTGATATCTATAAACAACATGTATAGATATGCAAACATTGAGATGGAACATGGATCAATCAGTTTACATGTAAATAGGCCAATATCTGTCTCATATCAATGGAATTTCAGCCAGTGGATTATGGTACTTGTAAACATGCATTATCAACAACAAATATCATGAAGTATGCTATCACCATTCACTTTACTCTAAATAACGTTTTAAACATAACTCAGTCATGTACAACCACAAGTTCTTACTATATTGATTTACTGAATAAAGTCAATGATTTTCACAATAGCAGGAAAATGTAACAATTTATGCAAATTAAGATAATACCTTAAATAGCTCTTTGAAGTAGGGGCTGCAGACAGAGAGAATCAGCTTGTGAGCATGTACATACTGGCCCCCTGCCGCCAGCGTCACATCCACCAGGTCCTCGCCCTCAAGCAGCGCGTGGAACGACTGCGACAGGTTCGCGTGGAAGTCGTTCCACCGCAGTGAGAACTGCTCCGGCATCGCCATCTCACCTGCAACACCACACCACGAGCCCTTGCCAACAATTACACTCGCCTAACTGTACAGCAACCACTTTCAGAACTACGCGTCCGCTACCCAAAACTACAAGAAGGTGTACTCACTGAAAAATTGACGCGATAATCAAACTGCCCACGTATGCGTCGCTCGTTTCTTCCTTACGCACTAAATATACATAATTATAAAAATCACAGAATTGCAACGACTACTCAATATATAATTTACGTTTTGATACAAATTCTTTTGACTGGCATGGCAATACACGAAAAAATTATCAAAATGTCGCTTGTTCACAAAATGCACCGTTCATTGTCCAACAAAACAATGATTCAAGTAAGCTAGGTTTTAGAAAGAGATTTAAAGAATGACCACTTTATTAATCTAAACGTTATTTTTTTACGGCTATTTCAAGGCGATAAATTGATTTTTTGTGTAAATTAAGAATAAATAAAAATTAAACTACAACTACACCCAGAGACAAAAGTTGCTTTATGGTTGGACGGCTATAGTTTTAATTTCTTGGTGCGTCATTCTTTTTGAGGCACTGGTATCGTAAGATACAGCCATTTTCTAAAATGGCAAGACTTTAAATTCTTACTGTCCATGACGACACGAATCATTGTCAATGTCAATAGTTTGTCGATCTTATGTCAAACTATTAAAAAAAACGTTCTGATATTGTATAATATTTTACTGTACACGCCCCGTAATCGCGGATTATTTCAATTAAATGTTCATTATCAAAATGTATTTTTCAACAGACCGTGATGAATGCTCGCATACGTAATGAACTACCGTGTCTGTATAAAGAACCGTGCTGCCGCCGGCAAGCATTCATGTCGAAATTGCTTAATTTAAATTTGTTACCTCTGTGCGTCTTCTAACCACATTTAATACGTGGAACTCCAAGATGTCGAGTCCCGCGACAATCGAAGAAACCGAAGTTGACATGGTGAAGAAAATCCTCAGTGCGGTGTTCTACGCGGTTGCATCGTTTATGATAACAGTTGTGAACAAAACAGTGTTGACTACGTATGGGTTCCCTTCGTACCAAGCGTTAGGGTTGGGTCAAATGATAGCGACGATTACAGTACTGTGGTTTGGACGGCATGCTAAGCTTGTCAAATTTCCTGCATTCGACTTTAGTGTGGTGCAACGCATTTGGCCTCTTCCACTCATCTACCTAGGGAACATGGTCACAGGATTGGGAGGCACTAAAGAATTGAGTTTACCCATGTTCACTGCCCTTCGGCGGTTCAGCATCTTAATGACAATGCTTGGAGAGCGATTCGTGCTTGGCATTCGAGCCTCATGGGCAGTGCAATGCAGTGTGATGGCCATGGTTGCTGGCGCACTTATCGCGGCCGCCGATGACGTCACGTTTTCATGGTTTGGCTACTCTTTTGTTCTATTGAATGACTGTTTCACAGCTGCTAATGGAGTTTTCATGAAAAAGAAGTTGGACTCAAAGGAATTGGGTAAATATGGATTGATGTATTACAATGCACTGTTCATGATAATTCCGGCCGCATACATTGCATGGTCTACTGGAGACCTGAACAAAGCTCTTAACTACCCATATTGGAATGATATACTGTTCCAAATACAATTCATGCTATCATGTGTGATGGGTTTCATTCTGTCGTACAGTGTGATGCTGTGCACTCAGCACAATAGTGCATTGACTACCACCATTATTGGGTGCCTTAAGAATGTATTAGTAACATACCTGGGTATGGTTATTGGTGGTGACTATGTTTATTCATGGTTGAACTTTGTTGGATTGAACATAAGTGTCCTGGCAAGTCTCTTGTACACATATGTCACTTTCAAGCGCAAACCCGCACCAGCATATGCCCCACTAAATATAGCAAATGCAAAAGTTGATTCTGTATAGCAATATTTTAAAAGAAAATCAACCCAGTGCTACATGTACTTAATATAGTAAAGCAGGTTGCAACCAAAGATGACTTTCTTACCTTATTTGGAGTTTTGGTGTGTACACAGTGTTAATGATACGTTAGTTAAAAATATGCCATATAAATAAGTTAACATTAAAAGTTCACTAAGAACAAATTTTATATTAATATAGTTGTGGATATTATTGATGTCCAAGATCATTGTTTGTAGTGAATTATGACAAAAACTATATTTGAAGTTAGATAGGATATTGAATCTTATAAGGTCATGTTACATTATAATCAAATTATGTATTTGTACATGTACATACACATTCAATATATTGCATTGTTGTGCATCAATTACACTGTGTTACGAATTTGAAAAAAACATATGCACAGTATGCTTCTCAAATGTCCTGGTTTGTTTATTTATTATTATCATGTTATAGCAATTCAGTTTTTTTCATTGCACATATAATTTCTGGGGTACTAAGGAAACAATTAAAAAGTACCTGCACCGTACTTGTTTTTTTTCTAAAAAATTTTTTACACAGGGTCTCAAACTGGAAAATTCCCTGTAGTATCAGTACAAGAGCAAGGAAATTCACTCCGGAGCACTACCCGGAACACCTTGACCATAACCAATTTAGAAAAGTTACTTTCTCAAAATGTTCCTATCGAGAATCTAACTCGAGTCCAGCTAATCCAGCACCCACATTGGAAGTCATTGGTCATCTCATAATTGTTGTAGTTTACTGTGTTCATGCTGCAGTATCAGTTGCTGCAAAAGGCATGAATGTTCTATTTCTGTTCTGCCAAGACAAGATAGTATGATACACAAAACAGGTACGGAACTCAGAACTTATCATGATGTACAATATGTGTAAAATATAGCAAATGTGCATTTCATATTTTATCAGATACTTTTGTTCCTTGCAATTTGATAATGTGCTGTCTACAGCAAACAAAACTTGGATTGGCAAATTTTTGCACTCGCAAAGACCACTTTTTTCAGTATTCATTGTTGAAAACTATACATTTATGCTGTCAGATAATTTATCACTAAAATACTTACATAAAATAAACATATTTCGTCAATTACGTTATTTTTTTACTAAAATGCGTACAGGTACCCCAAAAACTAGATGTGACAGAAATATAAGATATTTACTGAACATATACTGTAAGTAATAGCACTCTAATACAGCTATCAGTTTTTCGGGTACTAATTTCGTATCACGCAGTGTTATTTTCACATCAAGTTGTATATGCGCAATAATTGCTATAAACATGTAAGTATGTGCTATGCATGAAATCTCCTGTTATAAGTCAGTTAGAAAATAGTATGTGTGATAAAAATAATGTTATTTAAGTAACTATTGTAGATATATTTTGCCTTATTTAGGCAATTGGACTTTCCTATACTGTTGTTCAAACAAATTTGTATTGACCTATTTACATAATACAATCAATTAGTTTAAATTTAACTATCACGCCGATATTGATATTTGATGATTATTAGTGCTTATTTAGTTATGATCGATTTTCGTGACTCGGCTAAAGGGCTAATTGCTGCAATGTCCTAGGGCTATGAACAGCTACTTAAACTTTCAGCAGTCAGACATCTCCTACCACTGTTTGTCTAATTGTGTTTTGCAATACTGTTCACTCAATAGATAAGTATAAAATAACAAGACCATGTTATTATTTGTGAGCACAACCATTGAATATTGTTATCTAGCTACTTCTGTCATGCGGCGTTTGGTATATGCTAGACAAATTGGGTGTTTCCTGTGCATTGTTATATTAGTACAATGCAATGTGTCCACAGCTGAAAAATATCTATCTACTGTTCAGTATTTTCTCTGCTCTATAGTGAGAAAGAAAGCCTTTTTAAGGGAATAATGTTACTAATGAAATCTTAATACTGCTATGTAGGGAAATAAAGTCAGCAATCGAGTCACAAATCTCGTGATCTTTACTCTGACTCAATACAATCTTCATAGCCTGTTTCTGTACCTGTTAAAGTGACGTGTGTGTGAATTGAGTGAGCACCCTCTTAAACCGTCTTAGAAAGTATTTGTCAAAATTTGAAAAAGGCGCTAGTCGATCTGTAATTAAATACGATAGCTTAACTAAACTTTT
The DNA here is from genome assembly GCF_003589595.1 of Hyposmocoma kahamanoa. Classification (NCBI taxonomy): domain Eukaryota; kingdom Metazoa; phylum Arthropoda; class Insecta; order Lepidoptera; family Cosmopterigidae; genus Hyposmocoma; species Hyposmocoma kahamanoa. Next base: position 16,487,297 of record NW_020653200.1, on the reverse strand, counting down.
ACTAAAAGTAGTACAATAATATTATATGCAAACTTAATACTTTTGTAGATCTAACTGGCTCTCTGTGAGAACTGAGTGAGTGTGTTAAGTTATTTTCCTCTTGTTTTATCTTTTTACATATAGGAAAGAGTGGAATGGACAATTGTTTTAGAACTTTTACTAAATGAGTAATATATTTTAAACATTTTACAAAAGGTGCTCACTCAACCCACACACACATCTTAAGATGAACTGCAGAACATTTGGTAAATTTTCTAACTATTTGTGATGAAGTCCCATGCTTAATGCTGACAATTTGAAACAATTAAAAATCCCATAATTGTGTCTATCTTTCATCATTATAGGGTTTGTACATACATAGGTAGCATACCCGTGTATTATCTTTTCGTTTAATACAGTTATGCATCATTTTATCAATAGTGTTAGGTGATTCAACTATGAGGTTGCGTTAACAGTAAACATAATTCTGCACAAATATCGTACAATTCACAGGCTCCGACAAGGCCGAGAGAAGCCTCTTTTTGCTATCGCTTCAACTGTTTACAAACGCTTTAATATACAAGCTATTGTAAGTCGTCAGAATGAATGATGTTTTTAATAAATATGTTTTTTTAGTACCTATCAGATTACCAAGAACGCAGCCTCAACTTTTATTTAAAATTAACTCGTTAAGAATAGCTACATATTGCATATGTAGGTGTTATAACGCGCATAATTGGTTATCGTATATGAGTTAGGCATGTAGTGCTAATTGAAATGCTTTTTATGTCTACCTGCATTGATTGCGAAATTAATCAAACCGATTAGAAGCAGTCGACGCACAAATTGTGCGTACTTTGGTTTATTTTGTTCTAGTAAAAGTTATTCTCTGTATACATTGTACACTACTATATCAACCCTTGACCTTGCAAAACGGGTCCGGTTCCTAAATTTTTGATTCTCGGGAATACTGATTGTACCGGTACCGAGCTGAGCCCAGTACCTACCGATACTCCCGATATTCCCGGTAGAACATCGTATAAGAAGATTCACAAAACTTACTAAAATCCCTCGTTTAGGGTTGCAGGTTGCACAAGTACAAGTTATAGGTTGCACCTGCGCGTAAGATATCAAACGATACAATTGTGCTATGATGTTTTCACATTCGCAAATTTCAATTCAATTTCTATAATTTTATGCCACTAATGAAATATTAAGTTTATTCTGCATATATTTTACGTTTTTCACTTTCTAATTGTAAAATTACAAATAACACTTTCAGTTTTGTACTTATGACTGAATAAGTTCGTCAATCCCAGTGTCGCGGTATTTTGTCGATACAAAAGCGCATGTTAAAGCATTCGATGTTAGTTGCAGATAAAAAAGTATCCGATTATCAGACATCTGATCATAAAACACAAGTCAAACGACATTAGGTAGGTTCCTTGCTCCCTTGCTATAAACAAAAGTACAAAGTGTCTATAATCGCGGTATCAGAACTGACTGCATCTCGTCAATACCGTGATTTCCCGGTTTTTCTGGTACCGAGAAATTCCGGGAGCAAGCCTTAAACAACCCATGACATGACGTCCCACTGCGGACACGGGTCTTGTTTTGTTTGACATAGTTCTCTAAGTTCTGATTGTTTAATAAGAAGAATAGCCATGATTTTTTATTCCGAAGTGCCGCACCCACTGAATCCCTCATTCAGTTGGCACGGGAAGGACACCATATTACTATTACGCTATAAATATTCAAACCTAATTTCCAAACCGCACAAATTTTAGACACTCTAAGAGTAATTGCCTATTACATGTAAATTCATAATTATTCCGAGATCCATTTTCTCTTCTACTTAGTAAAAATAGAGATCATTAAAAACTTAGTACCACATAAACAAATAACCGTAATTTAGTGAATATATAAGCATTATTTCCAATTGATAAAAGACGTTTAACAGTTGATTGCACGTCCTGACCCGGCATTTTTTATTGCTGCGTGTTTTGTAAAAAATAGAAGCTAGATGCACCGGCAATTTCCTTCTAGTCGTGTTTGTTTTAAATTAAACAACGCAAAGATGCAGCAGGCTTTATGAACTATAGAAAAACGTATCGTATTAAATTTTAATACTATTAGCAAAGGTAATAATTCTTAAACGTCTCTGCATTTAACGACTGAATATTAATAGTTTTTCATTTGCGAAAGATTATTGCTTGTTAAATGTATTTAACAGTACAACGATCAATATCTTTGTGGCTATATATTATCATCTATCTGTTGTATAATTCTCATTCTAATCGTAAATGATAGGATTAAATAGTTTCATGTTATGTGTCAAAACTGTTTTGTAGATACTTTGTTATGTTATACGTAGGTACTTATGCTGTTAGCGCGTACTATGCGCGTGTGTAGTCACAGGACTTGTGATTTGTTCGGGTCGTAAATGTGCATTGGTACAATATATTTTTACTCAATATTTATTATTTATGAATTCATCTTTTAACCCGCCACGTGACATGGAGACACACGGCGTACCTGATAATTTTGGTAAAAAATATCTATATAATATTTTTTAAATATTGGATGGAAACACAACTGCGCGTTAGGAACACCGTGAGACACGAATTTCATCGCGCTCACGCCGCGCGGTCGCCGCACAGCGACCATGTGCATCTGACTATTATGGCAAAGTACGCTCTATTTATTTAGCTTTTACGTTTTAACTTAATTGAGCGTCCCGGACGCGCGAGCGTGCCGCGGACTAGTGTGGCAGCTGCCGTGCGGCCACGTGGTTGTATTATTCAGAGGAATTTAAATGTTGTTGCCTAGTCAGTAACGGGGCGGTGCACGGTGGCCGCGCGGCGGTCGCGTTAAAATTTCGCGTCGTGTAACTGGATACCATCTGTCTCTACATCACATGACGGGTCTATAATTTATTTATTTTCTCAATAATGTCATACTGATTAAATGTTGATAATTTAAACATAACTCACACGTTCTTTCCAAATCTCACGTCGGCGTGCAGCGTACATACACGTGTGTGATAATTTATATGTATAGTTTTCATATCTTATTTATTCAAATGTCAGTAATGTTCTTCCACTGTCTGCTACGACGATTTGTTTTTTGTGGATACCGTAGTTTTGGGTTAATGCTGTCCTCACAAATTAAAATTTTCTACATTTTTGTAATATATATCAACACATTTAAATTTTTGAAAACAAACTGTACATAAGTAATTTGTTTAATACAAATGTTGAAAGCGAAATAAACGAAAGGGATCACACCGTAGAATACGTTCTGTGAATACGCTGTGAATAAATCCATCATTGCCATTACATTCATGGTAGACCATGAATGTAATGGCAATTATTGTCACTGGGGAAACAAAAACTTTATACTAAAGTTAAATACAATTTCTGCGTACTTGGATGACAAAAATGTATGGAATTGACCCGTGGTAAAAACATCCTGGAAGAGCTCTTTCAGGACGTTTCGCCAATTAATAAATATTGTAAATGGGAACAAACTGATACCTCCAATGAACACTACGCCAACTTTATTTTTCGGTCATTTTCTGTTATTTTTGTAAACAGCCATACTTATTTACTAATATTATGCTTCCCGAATTTTGTGGAAAAAAAATAAAGGAACAAAAACAAAATAAAAACTGAACAGCTCCAAAAAACAGGTGCTTTACAAATGTGCGTGTGCGTGGTAACTGCTTAATAAATGTGACGATTTCAAGTGTAATTTGCTTACCTATTAAATAATAATAATATGAAAAGAATATTGAATGGCGAATTATACAAAATCCTTAGCGGTCACAAGTGCATACACATTTTGCTTACAAACATGCGACAACCGTCACCATAATATTTTGGTTGAAATACAGGCCTCATCGTTGGCATTCCATAAATTTCAATGCGAATCCTTTCATCTATTGCGCTTTTTAGTCGCAGACGCAGTGCCGGCTTTACCTATGGTGCCGGGTTTGCAGCTTACACGGGCGCAGGGACTTCGAAGTCGCCTCGCGCTATGCTCGCGACGCCTCTGAAAAGCCTGCGTCTCTCTTTGATTATATCAAATTTAAAATACTTATATTCTTAAAAAGAATGCCAGTGTTCTTATTACATAACTAATAATGTTTAATACCTCCCCGTAATAGGAGCACCCTATACATAATAACAAATTTAAATTACAATGTACATACGCACACTAGCATAAAGGACCAGGGCCTCTTGTAGCTTTATAAAACGGAGATACGGATATGTCCACATGATGATATATTCGACAAAATATAAAAACAATAGAGGTGACAGTTTTATAATATAAAATTTAAAATATTTATATTCCTAAAAAGAATGCCAATGTTCCTATTTCGTACGGGGTTCATTGACTCCAAACCGGTTCAGAAATTTTACCGGTATCCGAGCCAATGTTTGTGTACACCATGTATGTACGAGTATATATATTTGTTGTCTTGGCACTGATTACATTGATACAGGGTAAATGTTTATTCATGCTCCAATTGCTTAAGCTCATATGAAAGAGGCAGGGTAGAGCCATGGAGCGGTGTATTATGAATGTTAGGTTCGTGATTTAAAGAGGAGGCGTCACATGTCTGAATCGAAATTTACTATGATCACATCGAGCATGACTCACTTCGTCCATGCGTACTCAGTACTTCGGAAATTCATAAAATATTTCTTCGTACATTATACACAGTATACTAATGACGGGAGGGAGTGGCTAAAACGTTTACCAAAGTTGTAAGGTATTTAGGTGTAACGCAGACATTGCGTCTTGTAGATTTTAGGGAATCTATGTGCATTTATTTTATTTATACGTTTTATGATCGCTGAAATTAAACGAAAACAACTTAAATAACAATATAGTAAGTTTTATGACCGTGTACATTGATTATTATTTTATTTACGTGTAATTGACCCATGGCGGCATGCAAATTAGAGATTTTGTAGCTTAATGTATTGTACATCAGATGATCTGTTGTATTTTGTATAAAATGACACCATGTTTATTTTTCGTAGTCATACATATTCCATGTCTACTAAGTTCAAACAATCATGACCTTTCAGTCGTATAATGTTATGTGAAAATCCATGCAACTGTGATGATTTTCGTCGATACCGCCTTTGTCCTCAACGTGAAGGCGGTATCGCCGCAGTACAATCTTAAATCTCCTTCACATCTTCAAGAGAACGTGAAGGTTATTTATGATATCAATATTGTTTTCAGCATGCCTTATTCCAAGTCAAATTTTCAAAATTCTATAGTGTCGCTGACATAAGGCACTCGAATGCACTATATTATCAAAATTGTTTCCAGTTCCTTGGGTTGTTGTTTTTGTAAAGAATTATTTGAATAAAATAATTTTATTTTAGGATAAACTAAAATGCGTAAGGCAATTAATTTTGTATTTTATCAGACGCCATATTGTTTAAACGCAATATTATGATGTGAATAAATAGAATAAGTATTTTTAATGCTTGGTTTTATTCTCAGTATAATATTTCTCTCGGCCTGGGAATCGAACCTGGAACCTCTGCGTGGCAGACTGTACGGCCACAAGGCAGTTAAAATTACTTATTGGTAAGGTAGGTCAATGTTGGTAAGTGATATAATTAGATTGTCGTTGCGCAGGGGTCCCAGGTTCGATTCCCGAGACAAATATTTGTATGGCCAACATTTATTTATTTCGAGAGTTTGAGTGTAATTTGTGGTTGTCGGTGTGTGTCCATGGCACCCGCGATACAGGGTCTCCCTAGTGTGGGGGCTATGAGTGTACGTTCTATATTGATGTAAAAGTTGGTAAGATATTAATTATTTTAAGTTCCTATACGTATGTATACTACATACATAGGCACCTAAAATCATGACCCGGCCGGGTCAGTGTAGAAAACTAACTTTTCCATATTGTCTCGGGTTCAGGTGTTTGTGGTACCATCGTCGTTTCCGATTTCCATATCACATGTGTGTTTTTTAGGTACTTACTTTGGGATCAAAGCAACGTATGTGATGCTGTCTAATATTTATTTATATTATATAGTTACCTTCTGTTATGTCTGAGGTACGGGAGAATGTAACTGTTTATAAAGGATATACCTCGAAGATGGAGACTCGGTAGGTAAATGTAGGTAATGTGCAGATACAAAAATTAAGTAACAGCCTGCACCTATAAATGTAACAGAAGACGATTCTACTTTCTAAGCAAACAAAAATCGTCTTCTATTACATTCTTCTGATGAAATTACATCATCAATGACATAAATAGTTGTATTTTGTTACTTGTAGTTACTCACAATTTATACTTGTATAAATCGTGATTTACTATTAAACCGAAGAATTACTTGCAGGTATTATTGTTGAAATTAAGTAGATGAGAATGACGTCGCCGAACCTCGACTGTATAGCGAAACGTGTGCGTTAGTATATTTCTTGATGCAGCGCAGCATTATATTATATATTCAGGTATATAGTAGAGTCACAAAAGACGCGAAACATTTGCAAACAAATTGCTGGATTTTTATTGCGTCCCTTTTGGTATCTAGTGGCACTTGCTCGGACTGTCAACGTTGTTAAATTATACCAGACTGCAGACTGACTCACATAGAGAGCGCTACTTGTGTCGTACCTACTCATAGTTTCACTTTTCTGCCGCGATGTGGTTCTAATCGAGATAATTACGATTATCGAGCAGTGTAGCCAGATGGCTAAATTTCTTACAATTTTCGTAACTTTTGGCCTTCTCGCGTAATAATGTAACTTTTGTTTTAAGGCATTTTTAAGCCAATTTTCGTAACTCTTGAGACGAGATTTTTTTTAAATTCAACATAATTTATTGATGTCAATTCTAAATATTTTACCATCGCACCCAAAATAGACAATAAAATAACACAGAGATTGTGTAAACAGAACACAATAAATCAATTACTCGTTTTTATAGCTTTATTTTTCTTGAGCGTGCTTACTTTTTGTATTTTTGGGATTTAGGCATATACATATCTTTTGGTTAGAATTTTTAATTAAAAAAAGAACTTGTAAAATGTATATTTTGCAGCAATATTGTAACTATTCACCAGTTTACGAAATGTAATTTTGAGCAACATTGTTATCGAGCATAACACAAAAAATGTTGTATCACGCTTAACCGTAACATAGATCAATGTATAAGGAGCACGAATATACATATATTACAATTTTTCATACCTAACTTGCACGAGTATACTGTAGAAATTACAAATAAGAGAAGGTTGTATTTCGTATCAGTTTTCCATACCATACACTTTCGTTTTATCTATTTAGATAGACATTAAAGATTTTAAACTACATAGGTATATAATAATTATTTCGCTTCACCTACATAGGGCGCACTATAAGTTTCCGGAACTGGCCACCTACTTAATTTTTTTTTTTTAATTTATTAAGGCTGTGGCAAAGCCATCAGCCTAAACATGAAGTTTAATTATGTTTCTGTAAATATGGCCGCCACAAAGAGGATAGGCAATTTGAGGCGGCGTGCTTGGATTGACTCGGGATTCCTTAGAACGGGCCGATACGGGTATTTTAGTTCGAGATTCGTATAATTTCGCGTTTTAATCTTCGATCAAGACACAATAGCACTATCCTATTCCACTTTAAACTAGATTTCACAAAATAATTGAAAGTCCAAATAAAAACGATACTTTTCCCTCCAAAAGGTCCAGACCGAATCCCACTTACATAAACAATATTTAAAAAGTAATTACAACATTTGAAAATGGAACTCTGTGGCAGTAGAATACAGTTTGTTTCATCTGACTGTCACTTGTTTTTACATTATGGCGTCATTTTAGAAATTGGTTGTTTATATCACCATGTATTTAACTCGTGAAAATTTTCGTAGTATGATTTTCTACGACTTGAAGTGTAATTTAACAACTCAAGGAAGCTTCGCTCGGCTTCAAACAGCTTTTGGCGATGAAGCACCATGCAAGATGACTATTTATAGCTAGTTTGCAGAATTCAAACGCGGTCGTGTGAATCTCATTGATGAATTTCGTGATGGTCCACTGCTGTGAACAACAAAAACATCGATGCTGTGCGCTGAATGAACACAACAGAAAGGCATGTGACACGTCATGAGATTCGGACATCTTTAGGCATAGGCGTGAGTCAAATACAATCAATACTACACAAATATTTATGTGTGAAAAAGCTGTGCTCTCGGTGGATCCCTCACAATTTGAGATGAGCCGACACCAAACAAAGTGGCGCGCGTGCAAAGTACCTCTAAGCGGATGATTGCTTCTTTTTTTGATAAAACTGGACACGTGGCTACTGTTACTTTGGAGAATCGTTGTACAGTGAATGGTGATTGGTACACGACCATTTGTTTGCTGGAAGTTATTGACAAACTCTGTAAAAATAACCGTAAACGCCGTATCATCTTGCACCACGATAATGCCAGTTCTCACACGGCCAGACAGACAAATGAATTTTTGAAGGTGAACAACGTTGACCTTATGAGCCATCCCGCGTACAGTCCCGACCTTGCACCTTGTGACTTTTATTTATTTCCAAAAATTAAGAACCAGTTACGCGGTCAACGATTTTCATCACCTGAAGAGGCTGTCGAAAAGTATGACAAGTATGTTTCAGAGATTGTCACGGAGAAGTGGCATAAATGTTTTCAAAATTGGTTCATTCGCATGAAAAAGTGCATTAACGCTAACGGAGAATATTTTGAGGAACAATAAATTCATTTCTGACCATTTATAGCCATTTATAGACCATTTATTTATAGTATTTTTTTCTTATTCATTCCGGAAACTTATGGTGCATCTCACGTATAAACTACATATTATTTATTGTGAGAGGACAAAAACAAAACGCTAGTGAATATATAGAGAAACCTTTCGCTTCTGAACCGGCCACGGAGCAATAAAAAGCATAAAATGACCGGAATATAGTCCACTATCGAAGCCACTATTTTCATCGTGGTAATAAGCTTATTCCAGAGCATGAAGAGTACTGCAACATTTTAAGTTTAAAATAGCGGATGGAGTAAATCTAAATCATTATTTGCGACTAGTCAAACTTAAAAATACACGTCACGTTGGAACAAGCCACGCGCGATATTACTTATTCTGATGGGTACATAATTCTGGAATTGTATTGTTGTAACGAATTATGTAAATACTTTAACTTTGATCTAGGATAAAAAATGCATACTTAGTGCAATTCGCATTATCATTTTTCAGATGTCATATCAGTGAGCACAAAATAATACTATCGTTGATTGCGTCATATTATTTAAATTCCGTAGGTGTCAATAAATGGATGAACTATAGACTGTTTTATTTATTATTTAGGCAGATAAAAAACTTTATCAGACCATATCTATAAATCTAATGTAGGAACCATAGATTTAGTATATAGTAGGAACCATTTTTGTATGCTTAGTAAATTACGTCATCGCTGGGTTAATCAGTAGCGGAAATCGTCAGTAATGTTAAATTGATGAAATCCTTGTATTTTATTGGTGAGATAAGTTTTACATGACGTCACCAAGCCTTGACTTGTCTAGCGGAAGGTGTACGTTGGAATCTTTTTGATGCAGCATTATTCGGTAAGACTGACCAACTACGAAAGCAATGTGCAATATATGAAAGGATCAGGCAAACTTTTTGTTTTCCGGTCCTCTAACGGCATCTAGTAGTACTTCATCTGACTGCCAAATGCGTTGGTTTTGTAGTTGACGAACGTTTGCAGACAGCCTCACATAGAGGGCGTCACTTGTGTCGTACTCATACTTTCACTTTTCTGCCGTGTGCCATTCCCATCGTGACGTGATTATCAAGTAAGACCAGGCGGTAAATGTATCATTTAATAACTTGCATACTTTTGGTACATGAATAACTTGCATGCGTACTTAAAATTAGAAATAAGAGTGCTGGATGTACGTATCAATAGTTTATTACATAAATTATAGCCAAGCTTACACTTTCGTTTTATCTAATTAGATTCATATTAAAGATTTAAACTGCCTAAGTATATTATAACCATTTGTATACGGCGCAAGAGCGATACATTTTATTTATCGTTATGACATGCCCTGTTTAAAGGGTTAGAATTAAATCGCTCCAACGCACTAATTCAATACAAAAAAGAACTTATAAATAAATCTAACATCACTATGTAAATATGACATTTAGTTAGGCTATGCTTGGTGTTACTACATTTTCACTATTCCATTTGTTTAAAAGATAAAATATTGCTACTTTGTCGTCTTCAACGCATTTAAGCATCGTTAAATCTAACTTTCTTAAGAAAAAGTAAGGATCTAAATCTCTGTACTGTATATCACATGTTAGCATTTTCTACAAAGCACTGCACAAGGCCACATGCCCGGTAAAACTAAAGATTTACTCAATGTACTTGAACGTATTATACGTTACAAGTACAGAAATACATTGTTGTATCAGTATGCTTAGGTCATATTGTTTACAGCGCTAAGGGCTTTTCTCTACAAAATTTACTCGATTGATATTTGCGGTTTACCAAAACTGCGATCCGCACAGTGCGTTGCAGAAAATGAGATCCTCATAGCATTTTTGTGACGGGTGCAATGAACTTCACTGTAATCGAGGTAAATATCAAAGGCGACGATTTATTACATCTAACACGGCGCAATTATTGATATAAGTATACTGATTATTATCGGAGTTTACAATACTCATCTCTCACCGTAATCATATAACATCCTGGAAAAAGACAAACAAGTTACATAATATCTAGAACTGCTCCCTTAGCGCATTCCCATGAAATGTTTACATCACCGATGTAATTGAATAGCAGCTATGGGATTCTAATCGTATGCCTCCTCCGTACTCTTCATAAAAATCAAAACATTCCACCACATTTCAACCGACTCTAACAAATGGACTTTAAAATATAGCTACCTCACACTTCTGTGTTCAGTGTATCAAAAGTCTTATAAATATTTTAAATTATTCTAGCTAATCTTTTTTAAGTTAAATGGATCATATAAATAACGTACTTTCGACCCTCATGTGTATAAATAATTGTTTGCTACTTTAACGAATTGCAGATATGATTGGTGTTATGCGAGTGATTTTTGAACACGGATTTAAATTTAATTGCTTCTATTTTGAAGACACTTTACATATTGCTTAACGTCTACGGTTGTATATTTTACACCGGGATTTCTAATAGGGACATATGCATACACCTAGGTAATTAAATACAAGGAAGGATTCAGAAATAGTTACCAAACGTTATACGAATTCTCTAACATAAAGTAATAACAAAATTACAGAAACAAAAGGTTAACATCAAATGCTTCATTATCGTTTTGATTATTGAAATTTCTCACACTGTTTGGTAAAAGCGACGAATGTAAAAGGGTGCACTAGACACATATAAATTATTTCGTGCAGATTATTTTGGGGAAGACTTGAGGACACTAACACAAAACTCAAACAGACTTCATGTCGGACACTGCGGCGCAAATCTGTTGGCACACCGCGATCGGTTGGCGTCGCGTCTATCGCCAAAAGTTTGCACTACCGTAAAATTTGACCTTAATTGTAAGTTCATTTGTGTAAGTCAATTAAATGGCACTCAAGCCTGCAAATTGCAGACGATCATAGAAAATATAATATAGATCCGACAAGGTCTCTGAATATTGAAAATTATGTGATATTGATGACATCTTTAACTCTGACGCTTATGATAAAATGCCAATAGCATACTAAAGTGTCCTCTGTTCTCATTGACTTACAAATAAATGGACGACGGGTCTAATACAAAAACCACTAAAAAAATGTCCCAAGTCAACCTATTCGAAATTTAAATAGTAATGTCATCGCAGTATCGCGCTGTCAGTCGAACAAATGAAGACTAAAGCGGAGTTTGGCGCTCTGTATACGATTTTAGCGCCTTACAAGTGCGGACACTTTTTAGCGCGGACTCGACGTCCATATAATTGTAAGTCAATGTCTGCTCCTTACCTTTAAGTCGCAGAGCATTGGACCTGATTTAGTTACTTCAGAAGGTATACCTTCTTACGTATGCGTAGAGCATTTATAAACTGTAATTATTCTTTAGAGAGGTAAAAATGTGATCAAGTTAATAAAATGAAGAGCGAACATTGAAACAGAATTGTTATTAAATAAACTCCATAACAATGTTACACCGATTGTAAAGCTAGTAAAAATATAATGTAGCTTATGAATCATTATCAATAAAATTCAATTCAATAGAAAGGCTTATTTGTACAACTTATCACTGCAAGAATCTAGAAAAACTACACATGTACGCAAAGATGATTTATTTACGACATAATGTGCTGTATTATTGGTAATTCACTAAAATTTGAAAATGTATTCAGAGAGATATATACCTACTCATAACTTTTGCTAGATTTAGGCACTTTTATTGCCAGAAGAATACAAACGATAAAGGCATTCTGGTGAGCCAAAACATGTTCACGTCATCAAGACACTTGCTTCGTGCAAATAAGACGAAACCTGTACATGGGATAGGAACTACCCCAAAATAAAACAGAAACTCCGATATAATTCATTACTAAGTAGCAAGATATGTGTCGACACACGCATTGACGATTACGTCTATAAATTTTGCTTTTAAACAATTACAAATGCACACCTAAGCGATGCCCAGTCTTTGTGGTTGGCTTCAACGTACGAATGATTTACCTGCACCATTAATTCTATACAAAGAAATATTAACGATCAAGTCGAACTTAATATTTAAACTAGGCTACATTGAGCATTTGTAGAATAAATCAATATATAATGGTTAGAGAAAGTATTACAATATCGAATGATAAGCAGCATTATTCAGGATGATTGTTAGACACGTAGTCAACAATCGAGAGGCATCTTAGAACAACAGATGAGAAATGTTCGTTGGGCGCTTCACCTTCTACGAGACGACATCTTAATCAAAAACAACATTGAAGAAATATCGAAGGAAGGAAGGTGAGATAGAGGAAGACTAGAGTATTAGCTATAATAAACCAGATGCATACGAAGGTTGTACGAGGCGTTCAAGGAAAAGAGATACGGAAGGGGTAAGTGGAGGACCATTCACAAACAAGAGCATAGCTCTTAAAAAGCCCATCCTTTCTTCAAGTCGCTAGCAGTATTAAGTCGCTTAGCAAATATATAAGTCGCTCAGCACATAACTCTCAAGAAACATCACAAGCAGGGAAGCAAAGCCCTTACAACTATATTGGCATTATTTTGTTCATCTACCACTAACTTGCTCATAATTAAAAATCATATTCAAATAAAGTAACCCTAGTAGTATGCTTAAATGTTTATGCACAATATGATTTGTTCTCAATGTTACGCAAAATTAACACAACCTCTCTATATTATAATAAAATAGTACATATGAAAACTGAAACCATTTGGCTTATGTTCAAAATCAAATAAGGATTTTTAAGTATCACAAAGTATACAAATTGTGTATAAACATTTAAATTGATAAAGTTACAATTTAGACTAAAGTAAAGACATTCAGCCTTTGTAAAAGGATTGTAATATAAATACAACAAAAATATGTAAAGGCTTTGTTGAGACATTAGTCTAGAGGATTAAGTACTTGAAATGATCACATTGGCAGTGACGAATTAAACACATGTTCCGTCAAAAGTTCTCTAAAACATCGGTAAAATGAGTATTACACGCTTACATTAATACCTTGTTACAATACTTCCAATTCAAAATATTCATAAACACCACGAAACTTCTATTACCTGTGACACTAAAAGTATATAAGAAAATTTGCTATCTATGTATTAAACTCTACAAAATTGCTATATTTAAATCGTTTCCCGGATTTTCGATTACCTGCCACTATTGCTCTTGTTTCATTTATTATTGTTTATTTCTTACATTAGTCATAAATAAATTTAATATTCCATCTCACACTTACTGGATACATTCTTCAATGTAAAGATTTGTTCAAAAACTGAACTAGTAAATACGTACATATAAAACATTACAAAGAAACAAAAAACTTAAACAACCATATCAGTTGTGTGCCTACATAAGTCAAAAAGTTTTATGTAAATATATAAGAATGGCAATTATAAAGTATAATGCACTAAACTCTTACAATTTCTATAAGAATAATCAAAGTCGTTTTTGAGCATTAAAATAATGTATGACTTTGTGATTCGTTGTACAGTATCTCTACATAATATGTGGAACGGTTGAAAATAAAGCTAGTATAATGTTGCAATGGATTTGACTTATCAAATATTAGGCCGGTTTAAATATTAGACTGCCATATAAAAGCTGACCACTTCAGCTGCATACTAAAAGTTCTACACCTTCTAAACAAAAACAACAATATTGTAAAAAAGAAATATAAACAGCATACAAGATTTGATAATCCCTTATTATTAATTATGAAAGATTTCTTTTTAAACTTTAGCTTTCTTTTATTCTAAGACAGTTTCATTTTAGAAAAATATACAAAATGCATCATATTCATTAGTATATCACTGTAATCGAATCCCACCATGGGCACATACATCGAGATCAATAGTCCATTGGCTAGTAAGCCACCTTTATCAATCACAATCACTGAGACAACATACCACACTATAAAGCACTACACCAAGAAACCGTAAGGGCCACTGACTCGAATTTGGGCGCGCATGCTTTGCACACTGTTCATTATTTTTTTCTGATGTCCAACTAATGTAACGCCCAAAGAAGCCAACTGGTGCACTGTCAAATCGACTACAGCGTCCATATCTGTTATACCTGCCGCGCGGAACTTCTCAATATATCGAGACATTTTAATGCATTCCAGCCACTCTTCTACAGAGTTGAATTGAATCATGTCGGGGGTGTCACCCGCTAGAGGATCTGCGGACCTGTTCTGTGCGATCTTTCTCAATGTCTCTGGACAACGTATTAATTTGTCTAAGGTTTTTACTATACTCGAAAACGTTGGTCGATGCGTACGCTCTTTCTGCCAACAATCTAACATGAGCTGGTAGACTGCTTCAGGACAGTCCATGGGTGCAGGTAAGCGGTACCCCTTTTCTATTGACTTAATCACGTCTTGGTTGCTCCAATTCCAGTAAGGCCGCTCTCCAAAGCTCATCACCTCCCAACAAACGATTCCCATAGACCAAACGTCACTGGCCGATGTAAATTTTCTAAAAGCAATTGCTTCGGGCGCTGTCCATCGTACTGGTATTTTACCACCTCGAGTAGTGTATGCTCCATCAGCAGTCGACTCGATTTCTCTTGACAAACCAAAATCGGCAATTTTACATACAAGCTGCGAATTGACAAGAACATTTCGAGCAGCAAGATCTCTGTGAATGTAGTTCATCTCTGACAAATATTGCATTCCAGTTGCGATACCTCGCAGCATTCCCACCAGCTGCAGAACTCGGAACTTACCATCATTAGCACGCAAGAAAGTGTCCAATGATCCATTCTCCATGAACTCTGTTATTATCATAATAGGATTACATTTTGTAACCACTCCTTGCAAAAATATCACATTGGGATGTTCAAATTGACCCATTATAGAAGCTTCAGCAAGGAAATCACGTCTGGCTCGCTCTGTCGATCCTGGTTTGAGAGTTTTTATAGCCACATCTATTTCTTGACCACAACTAGCTGGTAACTTCAACTTTCCGCGACATACGTCGCCGAATTCACCACCTCCTATAATCGCCTCTATTGTAATACATGAAGCATCAATTTCACGAGCAAATTCCCTTACAGCTTGGTTAGGATCTTCATAAGTGTGAGGATCAATGTAAGTGCGTGAACCAGTTCCTGCAAAAAGTGGTGTGGTAGCATTGCTACTAGTCTTAGCTGGACGTTCAGGACCTGTGTACACTTCCCCATTACGATAATTCAATGCGTTGCAATCATTTGGTTGCTTCTTATCACACTCATCGTCAGCACGCGACCGCAAAAAGAGAACAGTTGCAATGATGCCCACCACTGAGAGAACAACTAAGGCAACCATAACCCCAGCTACGAGTCGGACTTGAGCACCCTCTTCTTCACCCACAAAAGTTGTCTCAAGCACGGATGCCGTACGCGCATATAAAATATCACTGAATTCTCCCCAACCTCTTTTCATTTTTGCTCTCACTCTAATACCATACTCTGTATCTCTTTTCAAACCAGTTATTGTTATATGAGACTCCTTTGTTATTTTTAATGTTGCATTTGCACTCTTTTCAATATTATCTTTTGGAAAACATTTTACTTCATAGCTTTCTATAGTGTCATCCGGATCGGTCATGTCAGTTGGTGGAGGATTCCAAGTCAGAGACAACTTGTCACTTTCTGCATTGATTACTCGTAATTTTGAGACCACACTCACTACTGAAGCCTCAGTTACAGCTGTGATTTCCACCTTTTTTGGAGGTTCACCTGTAAGCTCTGTTACTCCATTTTCTGCAAACACTTGAAATTTATATTCTGTGACTGGATCCAATCCAATTACAGTTACTCTAGTAGTATTAAGATAGGTGGATGCAGGTTTATACTCCACATTTGGACCACAATTAATGCAGTACACTCTGTATGTTACATCAGAGCGGCCACCATTTTTATGTGGTGGTTGCCAAGCTAGTGATATTGAAAATTGGTCAGCAAAAGTAACTGTTAAATTATCTGGTGCAGATGGTGGTTGTGTACATGGTACATTCTTGGGGTCCTTTTTGGCTCTGAAGAAGCCAGGGATACATTTACATTCAGCAGAAGCATATGCTATTGATTCTGAATAATCAGGACATGGTATGCAGAGGTCATCACCTGTGTGTGACTTAAATTTCCCAGAAGGGCACTCATTACAAATCTGGTTGTTGTGATCTGGTTCAAATCCAGGTCGGCATTTACAAGAGCCACTAGGTAGTGTCCATTTGCCATCACCCTTACACAAGTAAATAGGAGGAGCCTCACCTGGAGCAGTTTCAGCATTTTCAACACAGGTACCATTTGCCTGCTCTATGACAGTGACTTCTCGGCCAGTTGGAGTTGCAGGGAATCGTGCAAAGTTTATAGTTACTTCCGGGCATGTGATGTAGTAAACTTTTACAGCTAATATTGAAATACATGCACCTTGATCTCTAAATGCAAAGTAGACACCCCTTTTAGTAACAGCTATACTTTTAACTTCAGTATTGATATCAACTTCAGAGTTTGTGTTGAATCTGCCTTCCCCAGCCGCAATGCGGCCCACCAGCTTATAGCTCTCTGGCTCCCAAGGTGGTTGCTCCCGAGTTGCCACATCAAACTCATAGTACAACAAGCTAAATGTCTCTTTACAACTAAGTGCATTGCCTGGAAATAGAGAGCAATCTCTAATAGTGAACTTAATCTCTATGTAAATGCGATTAGCGTTTCTTCTCTCAATGAAGGGTGTCCACAACCAATTATTGACATTATGATGAGCGACATCGCAGACTACATACGATCGCCAATTGATTTGCTTCTCGAAGTTGGTGTAGGATTCCTCGAGCCAACCAGGTGTGCTGGCTTGCGGGCCGTAAGGGAACCGCGTCCAACCCAGTGTTGCTTCTGTAGTGGTATCGAGGAGCAGCACCTGCTCGGCGTGCACGTAGACGGCCGCGAGCACCGCCGCTGCCACAGCCGCGAGCCACATCATCTCAACCGCATACTTACACACGTTCCAAATACTCGAAACGCGTCCGTAAACACTTTACGCTTTCGTCTCTTCTACATAATGCAAGCGATGCAGTCTTCACTATACGGCTATGCACTTCACTTTGTCGGAGATAAAGGTCGTCCCCGTCATTTCTCTCCACTGCAATATTTTCAAGAGCTCGCGAATGCAATAATTGTATTAACGTCCGCACTAGGCCTAATGAACTCAATGTTCCAAGTTTTACTTTTTAATAATGATTAGAAACAATTTTTTTCTATTTCAAGAAAGGATTCCACAATTTTCATTTATATTGATCCCGATATTACACTACACAGAAGAAACACCTCTTGACATGGACGCGCAGCTATTTAGTGTTACCAGACAGAAAAATATATTAAAAAATGCATTTAGATGTAATAGAATACGCAAACAATAAATAACTCATAGAAATTGTTTAGTGTTAGGTTGCCTAAAATTCCATGAGTGATAAGATGTATAAACTTAAAATACTTTCCTTATTAAAATAATTTTAATGCCTAATAATATGACATGACATTTATAGATACTAGGGGCGAGCGGGGTAATTTGACACAGGGGCACATTCACATACCTGTATTATTTGCATACCTTCAGACATAATATTAGTTGTGATGTGATAACACTGAAACGTGGCTTTGTACCAAGAAGCTTACTTTGTACGAGTAATAGACAAGCGTTGATGCAGCTCACCAGTTAATCGTTGTCGTCGAAGAGTACAATAAATATACGTAGTAGGTCTACAGGTAACAAAGTATTTTTACAACCATTGACTAAAAAAATAAGAGACACTAATACAAGATCCACTGCAGTTTTGTTCACTTTACAGGATCTGTCTTAAATACAGGGTAAATTAACATTTCCAATAACTAGAATTGTATGTAACTTTGGGGCGATATCTAGAGTTGTTTTTAAAAAAATGTTTTTTTTTTAAACTGGTCAGTGGGGTATTTTTATACACTAGTAAGTGGGGCAGTTTAGTACGTAACAGAGTGCCCCTTTAGAGCAAAATGTCACTTTTGTCACTGTTAAAATTAAAAAATGTCAATTAAAATGTCACTGTTAGTTATTTTGTATGAAAAATGTGAAACTATTTTAACAAGTTACATTTACGTGCAAACCTAAAATTTACAATAAACAAATTAATTAAAAAGTCATTATTGAAATTAAGACGGCAATGTCTGAAGTTGCTGTGAACACTTTGTCTTTACGACAAGCAGAAATTAAATATGAAAATAAACATACATAATATACCGTATCTAATTCACAGTAACGCATTGAAAGATTTAAATTATAAATTAAAGATAATTGAACACTTCAAAGTACACAGTTGTACAAGTATTCACTGCTGAGCAGCAGAATACCTTTGTGCAGCAAGAAGTTTTGTGTTTAACAAAACTGCCGTTACAGAGTTCTTCTTTCACAATATGAAAAGGTATTGACGAAACACAAATTCATATCAGATCGCATTATAGTATCTGTAGAAAGAGGTGAACTAGTGACATTTTGCTCTATAGTTGGCTCCTCCTCCTGTATTTCTACTTCCAAGAACACTTTTCAAATGATGCCTTAGGAAGAAGTTTTGATCTAGCAAGTACTGAAGCATAATTACCGTCATACTTTATGAACAGTTGGTTATCTCGTGGTGGTAACCAGGAATGGCACACTGATTCACACATCAAAGTGCCCTAAGCGATAAATCAAAGTACCCCAAAGGTGGGACAGAATTAGACAGTTATCATTTTTTGTTAAAATAATTTTTTTTCAATTATTCAATGTTATTTATGAAAAAAAAAAGATTAAATTAGTAATGTTTATTACTTATACCATCAGTTAGGCAGATAAAATATTCATTATTATTATATTTATTTAGTAGTCCAAAATTGAAGGTAAAAAAAAGTGCGCAAATTTGCCTAGCTTGCCTAACTATATTTTTATATAATTATTAATACAAAGATCGAACACTCAGAAAAAATTCCTTCGATCCGGCCGGATTCGAACCGACGACGTCTTCTAGCTTACCGTGCCAGACGCTATACCAACTAAGACACGGAACGAACCAGCGGTCCTCACGAATTTTTCTATGTGCTTGCGTCGTGTCTTTGTATTTGGTTTTTTCAACGACTTTTTAGTCGTAGTGCCATCTATGAGAAATCTATGAAAGATTTATCACCCAATTAATACCTTTACAGTCACCAGTTCTGGCGAGAGATGTCGCTATTCGCTGTATTTTAAATTTTTATTGAATTGATATTCAATTTCTTTTGTGAAATTACTTCACTAGTTTGTTATAATTATTAATACAAAGATCGAACGTTTCGTTCCGTGTCTTAGTTAGTTAGTTAGTAGTATAGCGTCTGACACGGTAAGCTAGAAGACGTCTCTCGGTTCGAATCCGGCCGGATCGAAGGAATTTTTTCTGAGTGTTCGATCTTTGTATTGATAATTATAACAAACTAGTGGAGTAAGTTCACAAAAAATAATTGAATATCAATACAATAAAAATTTAAAATATATTTTTCTAATTTGTAGGAATGGGTAATATAGCTTTTTCTGAATAACGTATCGAAACTAAATATCAATATTCGAAATCGGATTTCAAAACTACACACATCAAAAGTGTCTAGGGATCAAGTGAATATTTTTGAAATAAAAATTATTTAAGCAATATTTACCAAATCCAGTCTTCCAGGACGACTTCTTACTTTAATGCTTATGTTTTATTTAACCGCTTACCCCTATATTTAATTAAAATAAACTAAAATTGATGTTTTTGCAAATTGTGGGAAAAAACTCAAATTAACGGCGTCAATTAAATGACAAAAAAACGGCGAAAATGATGATTTTGCTCATTTTTATTGTAAAGATAAGAAAATTAATAATCTGTATTCCACCATTAACACGAATCACACAATTACAGCGATTTGGCATGCTTAAGATGAGTTCATCAAAATCACTTTGAGGAATGGCCGCCCATGTGTTTTGTAACAAGTCAAAATATTGTTGTAGAGTATGTACGGTATGCATACTCGGCACAGCTCTTCTTTGAAGCATATCCCATGCGTGCTCAATTGGATTGAGGTCTGGCGATTGAGCAGGCCACGGCAGAACGTTGATACGAGCTTCGGCAAGAATGCGTGTTACGACTCTAGCCGTGTGTGGACGTGCGTTGTCATGCATTAGTTGAAATGAATCACCCAACTGGCCTCGCAAAGGGATGATAACATCTGAAACAATCCTCTCTGCGTAAACTTGAGCATTGAGGTTACCCCTGATCCAAATGAGATCGGTTCTTCCGCCGATCCAAATACCGGCCCATATCATTATTGTTCCCCCACCAGATGGATGAACTTCCTGACAATATCTCAAACGTTCATGACGTCCAGATGTTCTCCAAACTCGAGTACGTCTTGTATCCGGTCTCATACCGAAGAGGGATTCATCCGAAAAGCACACATAGCGCCAGTCTTCTTCCTCCCAGTTTCTGTGTTCGCGAGCCCATCGTAAACGGGTCCTGCGATTGCAGGGTGCAATAGGTGGAACTCTGAGCGGCCTTCGGGATCGCAGACCCACTTCACGTAAACGATTTCGGATTGTTTGATCGCTTATTAGCAAGCCTGAGGAGCTGTGGAGCCTCGTAACCAAGATCATGGCGGTCATGGTACGATTCCGTCGAGCAGTGTTTTGGATATACCGGTCCTGTCTGCGAGTCGTGATGCGAGATCGTCCTCCATGTCGCTCGGCCACACTGCCCGTCATGCGATAGCGCGTCCAGAGGCGACTTATGACGCTCTGTGTAGTGTTAAGAGTGAAAGCCACAGCACGTTGCCTGGAACCAGCTTCCAACATTCCGACGGCTCGCATCATCACTTCTCGGGTTAAATGATGTCGTCTCTCCATAATAATGTAAATTGTTTCGGTTCCGATGCAGATATTGTAATGATTTTGTCAAAACGCTATAACTCATTTTTATACAAAACCACATTGACAATCGATTTTCTTCTTATTATCGAATTTTAAACAATATTCCTTATTTAAATGTTAAAACTCACTAAAAAGTATCAATAGCGATACAAAAAAGTTAATATAATTAACCCTAATTGCAGCAATACTCTTAAACGTACTTGATCCCTAGACACTTTTGATGTGTGTATTTATTCATGGATACAGTCCGCGTGCGCGCTGCGTCGATACACGTTACTGATATGCGGAATCAGATTTCGAAACTATACATTATTGGATATAGTTCTACAAGAGTAATGCGGGCCAATGTTAGTATACAGTTTCGAAGACGCACTAAAGACAGTTTCGCGTTGATATCCACTCAGTGAATATGTATGTAATATAGTGAAAATCTAATTGGAAGCAATATCGGTATATAGTTTAGAAAATATATGATTTCGTGTTGGTATCCACTCGGTAATCGCTCGGCTTGATTCGGCATCGCTATAAAATACGCGATGCGGAGTAATATCGATACATGGTTTCTAAGATATACGATATCGGATTTTCGATATTGCCACAATATATAGTTTGAATAATTATATTATACGATTTGTAACGCCCATTCCTACTAATTTGTGGATGATACGAAAAAGGAAAGCATGGTTGTTGTTTGTTACGTACCTGTACGTAACAAACAACAACCATGCTTTCCTTTTTTTTTTCTTTCCAGCTATATTTAATATAATAAATGAAGTTATAAAAAAAACAAAAACAAATTTTATTGTGCATAAGTATTACGTGAATCTGACCACGACTTAATAGTGCGAATGATGATTATTAATATAACTGTAATTGTAACCAAGTCCAAGTTTTATAAGTACGTCACAGAATGTTCAATAATTAACAAAAGGTTGCTAATCAACCAATAATGGCATTTATTGTCAATGTTCATTATTTAGGCTGGCTTTTCTTACTGTCTTTTCGTGTTATTAGAATCTAAATAGGTAAGTAGGTAATACGGTTAAGTAGAAGTAATACCTAGTATGTACCTATTGATATTATATATGTGATATATTTATGCATAAAATAATAAGGTTTTTGTTTCATAATAAGTAACATTTGCTAGATAGTGGGTAATGGTAGATAAAAAAACAAATGTAATACGTATGTACAAACCTATAGGTATCTATGGTACAGACGCATGCATGGCATATCGTATTGGCATGCTTGGTATAAAAGTACACCAATGTTGAGGTTCTTCGTCGAACGGGAAAATGGTTGGAAATACTCAGAACAGTAAAGGAAAAGAAGCTGTAGTATTTTGGCCACGTAATGAGGGGCAAGAGATACCGGATTTTATCAACTAATAATGCAGGGAAAAATACAGGTTCAAGAATTCAAGAGACTAGTTTCACCTTAGTACACTTTCCTGATTTTGACCACAAACTGTCCAGCACTGGCCTCTGCTTGCCAATTTTCAGACAGAGCAAGTCGTTTATTTGAATTTTGAAACATTTTTTTAATTGACTGTACATAGAAATGCACAAATATCTCCTCCATATATGTATAGGGTTAAAGTATGAAATTGCCGTTCCGTACAGAAAAATGAAAACAATTTTTTTTGTAAGATAAAATATATTTGTATAAATAAAGAATGTAGCCTCGTTGTCTATACATTTCTGCCATCTAAACGGAAGGTTATTTTGTATATACATAAATTATACTTTTATTATATTGTTACCTTTGCGATAGAACTCTGGAGACCTCCACAAGCTGTGTGAAGATATTTTGTACTGCTTCCTGGGAAGATATTTTTTTCCGTCCAAATCGCGGAAAATATGCTAGTCGGTTGGGGCGCAGTCCGGCGAGTATGTAGGATGACGGATTGTTTCTAACAGCAGCCCCCGTAGCATGGCTACGCATGATAGTCGCGACATGCGCGATAAAATTCAAATGAACGCGCGCTATTGGCTGTCACAATCAGATCTAACATAGGCGGCCATTAGGGCGCGCTTATTTCAATTTTATCGCGTGGGTCGCGACTATCATGCGTGGCCATGCTACGGGACTGGTCTTGTAGTGATATGTTTCTCGAGCAGTGTGAGGTGGTGCGTTATCATGGAGCAATAATGGTGAAATTGCTTTGCTGCAAGTTTCGCAGCCATTGTTCTAATGTCATATTGTTAGTATGCTAACATTAACCATGCCGCTAATTCCTTGTAGTAGTTAGATACGGATCGGCTTTCATCATCCCCTTCAATTCATAGTTATTTACCAACGATATCTATGTACTATTGTTATTTACCTTAATGACTGGTCTTCCTCGTAGTTCATTCTTCAAGTAGAAATTTCGAAAATTATCGAAAAACGCACGGTGCGTTCGTTAGCCGTATCCTCTCCAAACACAGCATTGACAATGAGCAGTTTCTGCTGCGACCCCCACGTGGGAACTCGTATTCGAAAATTACTCGAAGAGTAGTACGGCGACTTTCAGCAGCGATGCAAACGCGCGATTGCATCGCTATGCTTGGGATACTATAGGCGATTGCATCGAGGCCATTGCGCGTTTACATCGCTGCTTAAAATCGCGCGCGTATTTAAAGGTACACGATTAGTGACCACAAATCAGAAATATATTTATATTGAATATATAAATATATATATATATATAATGAAATATTTTTTAGCAGCGAATGTATCGCTGCTAAAAATCTTTATCGATATTTCCGTTTATCTGTCTTTACGTTAAGTGCGACACGACAATTTACGTCCGTTTTTCCTTCCGATATAGTCGGATCCGATAGTCTGATCCGACTACCGGAAGGCGCTCGTACCATATAATTGTATGAACACGCAATACGTGACGATGGCGAGCCGATTGTCTGAAGGCGCGCTCTCTATACTTTTGCGGGGAGACGAAATAAACGTCCAATTCTTCCGTCTGATTTGCAGCGTTGTCAATCCAAATTATTCAAAATCCTCGAAAATCAAGGTTATAAATTTGGGGAGAGCGAAGGTCATATTTCCCACATGTAATAATATTTATTCAATCTCAGTATTTAAAAATATATCAAATAATTAAGAAGTCAAAATGTGCTCGTCTATATATTTACGATAAGCTCTAATTAGAAATAAACTCAATAAGCTTGATGAGTGGCAAGTTGTGGTATTAAGGTCTATCCACAAATACCCGGAACGTGGACGGGCCGTGCTCCGTCAGGGGCTCAAAAAATATCGTTGCGTATATTTTGTATGAACTCGTTCACACATGTCCGTGTGCGGGCCGGCGCCGGGACGGGCCTGCAGTTCATACAAACAAGCACGCCCCGTCCAGGTCCCTGAAGTGTGTGGACAGTCCTTTATAATACCTACTGCTCGGCTTTGTTCGGCAACAGCTGTATTCTTTTTTCACACCGGGGACCGGTCAAAACACGAGGAAGGGTCGCGTGCTCAACACGCACCGACTGATCATCATCATCCTATTTAAGAGCCAGGCTCTTGTCGGTGACTGATAATAGTAGTAATTTTACAATACAAGATAAAGTGATTCTAATCCCACAGGATAATTTTATAATATAAGCGGTTTGCTAATAATTCTATATAAACGTTGCTATATAAGCGGCATATGTGCGATTTTGAAAAAAATATCAATGTCGTTCATAAACAAACAAATAAAAAGTGTTTTATATGTGATCATCAATGTAACAAACATATGATAAAATTCTGGAAGGCGAGGGCATTTTCCCTACATAGCGTAATCCAAACAAAATCCCCAAATGAGTTGTTGAGTTGAAAATCTCTGCATTTGGGAAATTCCCCATAAATTGGCAGCACTGCAGTTAGTTCAGATAAAATCTGACGAAAGTATCGGACGCCTATCGGAGTGTATGGTCGGATCCGACCCGACCATCAGACACGAAATCGGACATGTATTCCCGCGCTAAAAGCTGAATGTAAAAACAATTGAACGTCGAACAATCAATTTATTTATCATGTTTAAAAACTAAGAATGTTTTAGTTTCGTGTGAAAAAGTTTCACTTCGAAATATGACACCTGCAGGCATTGACTTACAATTATATGGACGTTGGGTCCGCGCTAAAAAGTGTCCGCACTTGTAAGGCGCTAAAATCGTATACAGAGCGCCAAACTCCGCTTTAGTCTTCATTTGTTCGACTGACAGCGCGATACTGCGATGACATTACAATTTAAATTTCGAATAGGTTGACTTGGGATATTTTTTTCGTGGTTTTTGTATTAGACCCGTCGTCCATTTATTTGTAAGTCAATGCCTGCAGGTTTAATTTTAATTTGAAAGTGGCCATAACGATAAATCGGCGATGGTTATTGCAGGGCCGTTGATCACTCTTTTATATTTTCGGTGAGTTGTAGCTATAATTGTATAGGTAAAAGTAATCATAACATTTACTAATTAAAAAATTTCATGGAAATGTAATCTTTTACTAATTTTATTTATTTATAACACTTTCGCTGAATTGATTGTTGTTGCTTTTTTGTAGTAAGTAGTACATTATGTACATTTTGCAGTAAAGATATGTAATCTTTACTGCAAAATGTACATAATAGTAGTTCGTAGTTCTTGGGTAACGATTTCTTAAAATGAATGAAATAAATTGCTTCTGTTCAGGCAGACGCCAGCAATTTCGTGTTGTGCTCTGGGGCAAAACCACAACTATAAAGGTCTAGCCACACATGTCCGGGACGTGAACGGGCCGTGCTCCATCAGGGGCTCAAAAAAATATCGTTGCGTATATTTTGTATGAACTCGTTAACACATGTCCGTGTCCGGGCCGGCGCCGGGACGGGCCCCCTGTTCATACAAACTAGCACGCCCCATCCACTTCCCGGGCACGTTTCTGATCGTGGATACTCCTTAACACGTTTATGTTTCATAAATTTAGGTATACATTTTTATTTGCATGGCGCACATCTTGTTTATTTTAATTACTATTAAATTATTAATGGAAAGCATTATAGTGTACGTCTTCAATACCTACAATAAGAAGTTCATTTTGTTTCTGATGATGACTGGGGTGTGTTAGTTGTTCCACCTCCACGTGTGCGAAGTCCTTGAGCAGTCTGTGATAACATGCTGTCACAGAACGACCAAGGATGTAGCCGGTACACCCTGGGAGCTGTCTAAATTTACAACCTCCTGCGTTAATGCCTACCGTACCGTACCGTGCTCAACTGCGTAGGGATGAAGGAATCCTGGGGGGTTCAGCCCGAGCGGGATGGGGACCCCGGCAAGCAATACGCCCCCTTCGGCCCTAATTTCCTGCCAAACGGTAGCCCTGTGATTAGACAACACAGGGAAATGGCATTGTGTCCCGTCAGAGGGCCACAGGCGAGGTGCGGGGGAGACGGACTCGGCCATGCTGACGGCCATGTGCGGAACACCTGGCTGACTTTGATCAGGTTAGCCAGCTGCACATTTCGAGCCCCCGATGTCGCACAGTGAGCTCCTAACTCCTGCACCTATACTCTCCTGACAATACTGGTGTCCCGAATGGGACATCCCCAAAGGTGTGGGCTCCGTGGTGGGTGGGAAGTCAGAAGAGTGAAATAAAAAAATGTAATAACATGGATACCAACGATCGTTCTTTGTTAAAATTTAATAACTCAAAACCGACTGTATTGGAAGGGCAACCCAAAAGTGCCCCACAAACACACAAAACACACACACAGCGCCCTACGGTGAGTGGTAGGCCAAAGGGGAAACCCCAAGGTCATTTGAGCACCGATGTTAGTGGCACCACCACACCAGACAGTACACCAGTGGTAGTGGCCCAAACTCTAGGTCCTGCGGCCCCCGCTCACAACCCCTCAAACACGGCCCTTGAGATGGGGTGGACCCTGGTGAGTCGCCAGCCCAAATCCAAGGCCACGGCATCCATCCGTAAGGAATGGACAAGTGACCACGGCGAGCGTCCATCTCCAGCCCCCAGTGGGAGCAGGTGACGCCCTGCCCAAAAAAACAAGAAAGGCCGTCGTAGAGAACGTGATTGTCGCAACGCAAACAACCCCCTGCCGAAGGAGGGAGAGGCGAGGCCCCCAGTGGGTGGCGCAAGTGGCCCAGGGACTGCATCAGCAAATCGGTCAAATGAGTCGACCGCGTACCCCCCTGGAAGGGCCCCCCTCCCTTCTAACAGCAAACCGGCAGAGAGCATGCAGAGGTCCTCGACCATTGCCAAACACGCCTGATGGGACAATATCTCCTAGAGGGGAGCATAAGCGGCAAAAGGGTGAGAGGCCCGCCCAGCATCGAACCTACGCCGAGGCCAGAGGAGTGCAGCGAGGAGAACGTCGGTCCACAGTTTCGAGGTAAACCTGTCTACAGTGACGGGTCCCTGAAACTGTGGTGTCAGAACACAGTCACTTTCCAGTGGCTAGAGGATGCCATTAGCACCAACAGGCTGCCATCCGGGGAGCCCCTCTCATTGAAAAATGGGGTGGAGGCTCCTCTGAGGGTGGTCTGCGGACTACTCATCCCTGGTCATTGGGAGGATGCGCGTCGAATCGGCCGCATCCTCAAGTGGCAAAACCCGTGGGCGGAGGCACACCGCAGGGTTGTTCACAAGCTGCAGCAGCATAGTGAACACTCCTTCGTAGTGGTGAGCCTCCCAGAAGAACTCGTCCCCGCTATCCTGGGGCATGGCCGACGCCTAACCTTCCAGTTGGGCACGGTCTACCTCAGGTTCAGATCCAAGAAGGGCTTGTACAGCGATGTGCCACCTGAGAAGACGGGCACAACAACTCCGATATCCCCGGAGAAGGAGAAGGGCCTTCCTTGACCCCCGTCTCTGCAGACGCCACTGTCAAACCGGTGGCGACCAGCAGTGATGACGAGTGCGTGTTGGGGATGGGAGACATCCGGCTGAGCAAGGACGTGGACGAGGAGCTGCTTTCTCCTGATGGCGGTTTCCCCTTCGCTCAGTAAACTCCATATCGTCCAGAGCAACCTCCACCACAGCCAGGCCGCAACGGTTCAGCTCCGGAAGTGGTTGGAGGCTCAACAAGGAACAGCACAGCCATGGCGTTAATCCAGAAACCGTGGATTAGTGCCCGTGGCCAAATAAATGGACCCTCACATCTGAGAGGTAAGCTATTATCGACTACCATCTCAGATAAATCTAGAACTTGCATGTATTACTCGAATAACTTACATGTACAGCCACTAACTGAATTCTGTTCCAGAGACCTATGTGCCGTAAAGCTTTTAGCTGACGCGGCCACGGGCCCGCCTGAAGTGGTGCTCGCCTCTGTCTATATGGCGGAGACTGATGTGCCACTACCGCAGAAAATGGTACAGCTAATCAACTACTGCACTACTATCTCGATAGTACTAATATCGTCGTTGCTACTGACTCCAATGCCCACCATCCGTTGTGGGGCATGGAACTCGCAAATGATAGAGTTAAGAACTTAACAATATACTTATTCACAACTAACCTTCAAATCAAATCCATAATAAAGGTATAGTACCAACTTTTATAAATAAAAGATGTAGAACTATTATAGACCTAACCCTAGTATCAGAAGGAGCAGTGGACCTTATCCACAACTGGCACGTGTCCGAAGAAGCATCTTTCTCGGACCACAGATGGATAAGATTCAGCTTAGAAACAGCCATCAAAGAACAACAACCGAAACGGAATCCCCGAAAAACCGATTGTAAACTGTACACGGAGAAACTACACCAGAGCCTGGGGGAACCGGGAGCACCGGGAAGACTGCTGGACACAGCACAGATAGAAACACAGGTTAAAGAACTAACATCAAACATATTGAACAGCTATAACTCCGCATGCCTGAGTGACTCAGCTCCGCGACAAGGCCAACACTGGTGGGGGCCTGAGCTTGGAGGCTACGAAGAAGGGTAAGGAGACGCTTCAATAGAGCAATGAACACAAGTGCGGATGAGGACTGGGAGAACTACAAGACCGCCAAATTCAAACTGAAAAAGCGCATACGGTTCAGGAGCACCGCGTCATGGCGAGGCTACTGCGGGAACATCACGTCTTGTGCACAAGCAAACAGAATAAGGAAAATCCTAGGCAACTCAAATTCAACTGAGCTAGGTTCAATACGCAAAATAGACAACACATACACAACTACCCCTGCGGAAACGGAAAGAAACCTACTGGAAGCACATTTCCCAGGATGTAGGTTCGTCCAAGACGACAGGTGCGAAGAAATGAACTACATCACATCGATCCATAACTGACGATACGATGAACAAGTAGTAATATACGAAAAGACAAAATGGGCAGTAAATACCTTTGAACCGTACAAAGCTCCGGGCCAAGATGGAGTATTCCCCGCACTCCTACAATGGGGCGGTGACACACTGGTCCAGCACCTGGTCAACATCTTTCGGGTCTGTCTAGCATTCAGATATATGCCCCACAGCTAGCGAGAGGTAAAAGTCATATTTATACCGAAACCAGGAAAACCCGACTACACTGACGCGAAGTCCTTCAGACCAATCAGCCTCACATCGTTCTTCTAGAAGACATTAGAAAGGTTATGTGACAGAGAACTGAAGGATGGAGCGCTTAAGAACATACCATTACACGGAAACCAACATGCCTACAGCCAAGGCAAATCCACTGAATCGTCCCTACATGCCGTTGTGGGCAAGATAGAAGTGGCCCTCAAAGACAAAGCAATCTGCCGAGGCACCTTTATAGATATTGAAGGAGCCTTCGATAAAAACCTACTTCTCCAGTATACAATCAGCACTGAGAAGACACGAAGTAGATGAAGTGCTAATTAGCTGGATTAGCAACATGCTGAAACAAAGAACAATAAAAACAACAGCAAATGAGACCCCATGGGCCATAGTAGCGAAGGGGTGCCCTCAAGGAGGGGTATTGGCGCCTCTGCTGTGGAACATGGTCGTAAATGACCTCATCATTAAACTAAACAAAGAACATTTCTATACAGTAGGATATGCTGATGACATAGCTATACTGGTAAAAAGCCATACCTCGAAAACGATACCAAATGCCATTATTCGAAAAATCGTGCCGGCCATCTTGGATTTACAAATAGTGCCATATTCACATTGAGCATCCCCAAATACCTCGAAAATGATACCCATATAGCATTTTCTTGAAAAGCCGTGCCCGTCGTCGTGTATTCAGATATAAATGCCATTTCCATAAGGATTACCAAAATAAATTTTTGAAAATTCTCGATCGACAGTAACGATCGACAAAACCGAGCAAATCTTTAGGCATCTGATCGACAAAATTGAGCAAATCTGTAGGCACCTTAATAATGATGAGTTAAGCAAGATACAATTTCCCCATTTTTGAGGGAAATGTTATTCCATGGCATCATTATTTGTATATTTGTTGCGTGCCGACACGAACGTAGATACAAGTTGCTTAGGTACGCCTATATGAATTTGATTTTTGCCTCACTTGTGACAGTTCGTTTCATATGAAACTATCATGCTATGCGTTATTATTCAAAGTTAGTGCCTTTCTCAATTTTTTACAAATACTTTCTTATGCTGACTCAATCCGCACGTTTTTAAAAGGAACGATTTCTTAAGAACCATATAAGTGAATTAAATTTTGTTTATGTTTAGATTTAGTAAAAGATACATATGAATTTGTAAAATATGAAACAAGCCACTAAAGTGAAACGTTTTTGAATAATAATTATTTTTAAGTGCTCACTCAAACCTCCAATTTCTGAAAAGTAACCAACGTCAATATCTTTGGATTTGTAAGTATTACAGATATTATAATTGGTAAAGTTTTAGTAGTAAATTACTACTAAATATCTGCCGTTTCAGATTTCATTTTGATTATTTAATTAGAAAGATATTCGTTTTTCATTATATGTATGAAAATGTATAATGCAAGGTGACCACACGTTATGAAAATGCCAAAATGAACTTGTAATTTAGGTACCTATGTACTTAGAATAATAACGCATAGAAACCTAGCCCGCACACGCTAAGTGAG